>NC_135771.1:25256165-25531509 GCF_052425735.1 Oculina patagonica
TTCCAACGCTGTGGGCGCCATTTTTAGATATCAAAACCCACTGAGTAGTTGAGGAACTCAGTAGGTTTTAATATTTCGGTTTTTACGTTCAAGTAAGTGTGGGATGCCGAAACACAAACAACGAACGGGATGGGTTGCAGATCGACCAGTAGCCATGCACATTAGTACATACCCCCAGAGTAATCAAACCAAACAAAACGAACGCCGAGAAAGTGTGCCGGCAGCCTGGTTCTTGTGTGCCTATAGGTGTTAATTTTTTTTTCCGTAATGATTATAGCGAGTGGAAATGGATTGCATGCTGGAATGTGCTTTATAGGATACCAGGTTTAAAATCACTTAGGGCCTGTTTACATGATTCCAGAATGACTTTCATTCCGGAACGAGTTCATTCCATCCCCATACATTTCTTTGTATCGGTTTACATGATACCGAGACGAAAGACAAGTCATTCCGGAATGAAAGTTTCGTTCTGGAATGACATTTCATTCTGGTATCATGTAAACACAGAACGAAATTCGTTCCGAGATGAAATCGCAACTCATGAAACCGCATACGGACTCCGCAGAGCGAAAAAAACGTAATAGCATTTAATGTTTAGCCCAAACAAGCAGCTCTATGGTCAAATTACTCGTTAAAATTGCAGATACGGCCATTAATGGGCAAAAAAACATGTTTGCGCGAAACATGCACCATCTTGTTTTGATCTCGCGCGAAACATGCGCCACTTTGTTTTGATAACGCGCGAAAGGCGCGCACGTGCAAATGCCTTTGATTGAACCGGTCGACTCTGTCATGTAAATGCAGAACGAATTTCATTCCGGAATGAGTTTCGTTCCGGAATGAAAGTCATTCCGGAATCATGTAAACAGGCCCTTAGTTACCCTTGTTTTATTTTATATCAATTAGTTAGAGAAAAATTAATTTTAATTAAGAATTGTTTGATATAATGATTTGTTTTTTATTTTGTGCTTTTAGGTTCAGTGGTATGCCTGTAAACTAGCTATCTCGTTGAGATATGCATGACTATAAACATATTTGTTTTGTTTTTGTTTTAAGTCCCCGAAGAGTACAAGAGAACACACCACCGCGCTGAGGAAGCCCTTGTACATCATGATGACTGTGTGAACAAAGGTTTAAATAAAACATTTTGCCTAGAATTACGGACTGTAATCTGGTAATTACGTATGGCTTTCTTAAGCACTCAAAGACAAAAAAGGCACACCATGCAAGGTTTTAAGTTTTTATTCCTCCCCTAGACCCTTCTCGGTTCTCTTCGCTCGCGGATCAGATAGGGAGCCTGCTCGCAGGCTAGCCGTTTATTAAATTCTCCTATCCTGCTCCTTCTTGTCAGAGGGTCAGGCCAGCGGTTGACGCATACCGTATTTACTCGAATAAGTGCCGCATTTGGGTTAAAAAAAATTAATAAGCGCCGCCCCGGAATAAGCGCCGCAGTCCCGATGCGGCGCTTATTCGAGGCATTCCGTCTAACTAAAAACAGCACTAAAAATAAACTATAAAACAAACTTATACATTTCTATCCATCAAAGGCGACGACTTGCAGTTCAAAGTGATTGTTTTACAGCTCGCCCAGTTTTTCTATCCAACATTCTTACAATACGCAGTTCTGTAAATGTTGTGAAGGCCGCAAACTTCTTACTAGCGCCACTTCTCTCTTTAGCAAGAGACGAATACTGATAATCTATATGACGCTATTTTCAATTACTGTGAAAGATTAGATTCTTTGTGGCGTCCAAATTTTAAATAAGCGCCGCCCTCAAATATGCGCCGCCCTCGAATAAGCGCCGCACTTGAGGCGCGAAAAATTTAATAAGCGCCGCGGCGCTTATTTGAGTAATGACCGGTATAAAACACGTGCATGTACATGAAGTATCTGCCCTCCGCCCCGAACCTGTCCACGTGCGCTGGCAAGAACTTGAGAGACCTTGACATGCCTTGAGATGACTTCAGGCGAAGTTTTCAAAAACCAGTTGCTTTATCCGGTCCTAAATATGCTTAGAGCGAAGGACATTCTCTGCGATACGACAATCCGAGCTGAAGGCCAGGATTTCGCCGCTCACAAACATGTTTTGTCTGCTGCAAGCGAGTACTTCCGAGCCATGTTTGCCAGTCAAATGAAGGAAACGGAAAGCAATGTTGTGGAGTTACAAGGGACAAAATCAACGACGGTTAGCAATGTCATTCAATTTATTTACACTGGTAAAGCAAATATCGATTCTACTAACGCACAAGACTTGGTAATCATCGCGGACTACTTGCTAATTCCAAGTTTGAAAACAGAAGCATCACTTTTCCTGCAGGGCTCAATAGATGCTTCCAACTGCTTGGCTTTGGAATATTTTGCTTCTCAATATAACTGTGAGACACTAAAGCAAGCTGTAGGCACTTACAAATTGAAAAACTTTGTAGTTTTTTCAAAAACTGAAGATTTCAGAGGGCTGGATTCAGAGAAACTCAAAGAACTCATTTGCAAGGACGATTTAAATGTATCGAGAGAGGAGGAAGTATACGAAGCAGTAATTGCTTGGGTTGAACATGACCTGCCATCAAGGGAATGTTTACTTCCTGAATTATTAAAATGTGTAAGACTGTTCTCAATGTCGAAGTACAATCTGCGAGAAATTCTCAATGAAGAGTTAATCAGTAAGAATCCCGCTTGCATGATAGAGGTTATCAATGCACTGAATTTCTTTTTGTTCCCAGACCGCTTCCACGACATGACACTTAAACCTCGTTTGTCCTTAGATAAATATGAACACGTGGTGATGCTTACAGGTGGTGTAAACTCCACTGGCTTTAAGCTAGATACTCAGTGTTTTGTACCCTCCACTATGACATGGGGATCCCTACCCAAGATGCCTCGCGGTGGATCTGGGGGCGGTGCTACGGCAGCTGCAGTTTGTGGTGGACTCTTGTACATATTGGGCGTGGACAACGAATTGGATCAACCATCAATGTTTATTTTTAACACTGAACAAAATAAATGGATGTCCCAGAGAGTTACATTTGATGTAAGAGACTGTTCAGTCACATGTTTCAATGAAGAACTTTATTTGATTGGTGGTGATGTAATGAATGAATTCGACACAAAATTAAGCTCAGATGTTCAAATATACAATCCAGTACTTGATGAATGGAGGAAAGCTGCACCAATGAAAACTTGTCGTGCTAGTCATAGTGCAGTTCTGCTGCAAGATCATATTTATGTAATTGCTGGTCATAATAATGAAGTTTGCCTGAACAGCGTGGAGTGTCACAATCCATTAACTGACCAATGGGATAAGGTTTCAAATATCTCAAAAGCTCGAATGCAAGCTGCATGTGCAAGGGCAGCTGGAAAAATTGTTGTTGTTGGAGGATTTCGTGACACAGATGAGTCATGCAATGAAGGAACGTGGTTGTGCAGAAATGTGGAACCTTCCTGTGAAATCTATGAACCAATCACAAACCAGTGGAGCCTGGTGTCCAGTCCTGGTTTCCCTCGGGCAGCCTGTAGTGCTGCGAGTATAGGGGACATGGTTTATTTGTTTGGAGGTCTAAGTGAATTTGGCCTTGTGGATACAGTGGAGTGCCTTGATGTAAGAAGTGGCTGTTACAAATGGAATCTTATATCTACAGCTCTGCCCTATGATTTTTGTTGTGCATACCTACAAGCAACAGTACTTAAAATACCAAAGAAGAATATTGTTAAATATTCTTCTTTGGAATATTGTTAAATATTCTTCTTTGGTAATTTAAGTACACTGTTGCTTGTTGGGTTATCCCTAACAACAAAAATCATAGGGCATTGTGGATATGAGGTTCCATTTAATTTGTTACAGCCACTTTTTACATTAAGGCACTCCATGGTATCCACAAGGCCAAATTCATTTAGACCTCCAAACAAATAAACCAGGGGGGGAGGTTACTCCTATAAATTTCCGATAGGGGTGTGCCTTGAAGTTTCGTAAACCCTGACCCTATTAAGGGATAAAGAAAGCGACAACTGATACACTTTTAAAAGCTCAAAACCAAAAATGATACCCTATTCAAGGGGAGGAGAAGTGTTCTGTGACAACCCAAATAACGGCCAACCGTGCACAGCAAAATACAAATCTTAAAAAATCACTTTTACTTACTTGAACGGTTAGTTCAGTTTAAAGATCCCTTTTTATTTTTCATTTAGCTGGGCGATCACACCGGGAACACAATGCCAAAAGGAGCAAAAGTGATACCCTATTTACGGACTGAGAACCTCAAAAATCATACCCTATCCCGCGGCACGTACCGATACCTATATAGCCCATATATGGGAGTGTCCCCCCCAGGGTGTTACAGCCACTTCTTACATCAACCTGACGGTACACTGAGACATGCATTTGAACTATAGTCTACTGTAAAAAAAACGTTATCAAATCTGTTTTTGGATAGCTTTACTACATCAATGTTTCATACTGTTTTGTAATGACACAGAACTGCATGTATGGGGTCAGGGTTAGATAATGATAATGATAGTTTCTATTTAATAAGAGTTGCTGCTTGTTGTGAACAGTGTGTCAACAATAATTGTTGACACACTGTTTATCATAAGGGTTGTACGTATCATGAAAATAAAAACTTGTCAACGCATTTTTGCAGTTTACTTCAAATGCTGAATTGCACCTCAAATAAGTAGCATTTTAATTTACGCAAACTTGCATGCACTTGCAACTAAACTTGCGTGTCCGTTTGGCCACCAAAGGCAAGTTTGTACACAAGTTGAACTTGCGACTACTTCCGTCCACTTGCGTTACAGTTTGGCCAGGGCTTAAGTTTGTGATAAGTTTGATTTTTTTTATCTTGTTGTCTAAAATCCATTAGGTCGTATTCTCAAGACATTTTTCAACAGCTCCACGATTCTCAGATTTTACCATTCTGTACCCCTATTAAATGCCCCTTTTCTAAGTAAATTCTTTGAAAATTAAATAAAATTAAAAAATAGACAATATTAGAGTAAATACATTATTTAAGGAAAATAAATAGTGCTGTAAGCAAACAATATTTTTCTAAATAAATAATGTCTAAAATATTCTCTTGATCTTCCAATTTAGTTGCATCAATTCAATTGAAATACTTGCAACATAAGGCTGCAAAACAGGACCTTTTTTTCTGTTAGTGCAGTGGCAGATCTAGGAAGGAGGGGGTCCCACCTTATTTTTAGGCCAAAGTAAAACATAGATCCCTTTCAGGAGCTGCTTATGCACTAAATTACGTATTGTTTTACAAGGAAGAGTAATATATATATACAAGTCCATAGGATATTGAAGTTTCCAGTAATGTGATTGGTTACTTACTTTCTCTGCATATAGTTTAGACTTTTAATGCCTATATGATACCGTTTTTTGGAAGTTTAGAGTGTCAATGAAGTAAGAAATAATTACTTTTCATTTTCAAAACTTATATAACAATAATATTGAAATATCTTGTTTCATTTATTAAGAGATAGGTATTTACATTTTTGTATTTGAGGGATTTTATTTAACCTGTGAAACAATATCTACCAGTTTGTGCGTTATTAGTCGAAAGGAAACAAAAGAAAATTATAGTGTCTAATAGTATTGAATAGTGTTATAACCATTTCACAGGTTAACTGAAATCACTCTATGCAATTTGAGAAAAGTAATGACATCATTAATTATATTTATATATTATATTAATTGAATATAAGAGGGTGATTTTCAAACTTGTCACCAGAAATGACACCCTTTGTATCATAATTTGCTGTGGCAACTGTTTTGTTAAAAAAATCTCGATTAAATGCTGGACCCTGATTAAATACCAGCCTCGTATAAATGGGTCAAAATTGTTAATTTTTAAATAAATGCTGGGTGCGTTTGTACCTATAACCTTTAATTGCATGCTCCTTTATTGTTCATATACCGTTTATATTCTGTTCGTCATAAATTGTGATTGCAACATGAACATGTTCAATCTACTAATAATTTGGTAATTATCAACTTTGGATACCCAGGGACAGTTTATGGGAGTGGAACAAAGAGAAAAGAGTCAAACTACCCCTTGTTCCTGGAGGTGGGTAACAAATAAATTAATCTGAAAAATTGACAGAAAATTGTAATCCGATAATAAACGCTGCACCCTGATTAAATGCTGAATCAAATAAACACTGGGTCCACCAATCCAACTTTGAAATAAACAACAGGGGCATTTAATTGAGAAAAATTTTCAAAGGTCCCTGATTTTGTGATCTGTCTTTTATTGGAACGATTTATGATGTCATCACTTCCCAATTTGCATTTTTAGTTTGAAAACTAATTTAAAATTAGGTTTAAAAGAGATTTTTTAATGCAAATTAGAAAGCTCAAGGCATCATCACAGTGAGAAACTTTAAATGAATATGTATTTTTTCGTTTTCAGCTGATGGAAAACTCAGCGTCTAATAATGAATACAGAGCGTTTACAGACTCTCCTCACTGTTTTTGATTCATAATTTGGCAACAAAGACGAAAGTTGTATTTGGCGGGTACATATTATTTGGTGCTTGAAATTTTCGGTTGTAAACTCAACATTAATGCAACATCAGAGCATAGGCCTACCATCCTATGTTTACGAGGTCACATCATGACCATAATTTTATTCACTTATTGCTATTGTTAATCCAGGGCTGTGCTCTAAGGGTGCCTGGGTGCCTCAGGCGACTAACTTTTGTCTTTGGGCGACCAGATAAACTTATTTCTTTCATATAAGCTTTTTGCTGGGCATGCTGGATCTTATAGTTTGGAACCTTTGGGCTTGTTGTAATTTTTCTTAGAGCACAACCTTGAAATCTGCCTTGTTTTAACAAAAGGTGCCCAGTCGGCTTAAAGAAAGGCCTAAAATTAGTAAAAACCACCCAGCCTCCCCCTGAGGGTGCTTGGCTAGACCATGGGGCAAGGCAGAGTGCCTAGTCACCCTCGATGACAGCCAGGCTGCCACAGACCTGCAGCGACCAAAAACATGACAATCATGAAAAAAATACCATGTCATTGCTCTGACTGGCAAAGTCTGGTTAAATTGTCCTAAAACTTGACTATGCCTCCCCCCCAAAAAAAGCCAGCAGTTGAAGTCTGACCCAGGGCTCCCTAGGGCTGGTAGGTCTATGACTTAGCTATCAGGCACAACCTTCCAAAACAGAGCCCCGCTCAATGCATCAAAATATGACTGCTAAGTGGGAGTCCTTGTAAGTACAATAATCACTCAAAGTAAAGAGCAAATTTGTGATCTTTATTTCTTTCAAATCCTTCAAAAAAACCTTAAAGTACTCACAACTCATTACTTTTCAAAATTTAATCATTATATTCCTATTAAAACTTAATAATATACTTCTAGCCTGCGTGGCCGGCATTCAAAGAGGAAGGAGAAGGGGAGTTTGAGCGCGAAGCGCGAGGAGAGAGCACAAAGCCCGATCGTAGAAGGGGGAAGGGGAACGCCTGCCCTGAGGCTATTATTTTTGTCCCCTTCCCCCCTTCTCTGATCGTGCTTCCTGCTCTCTCATTGCACCTCACGCTTTGCGCTTGAACTCCCCTTCTCCTTCCCCTTTGAACGCGGGCCATGCAGGCTATACACTTCAAATTCTTTTTAACTACATTAAATTTCAACTCAAACAAGCCTGACTGCACATCTGAGATCTTCAAAATAAATTGTTTAAATTAAATAGACTTTTATACAATCTACTATATAAATATATACCGCATAGTTGCCGTTTCAAGGAAATAAGTATTCACATTCAGGCCAATTAAACCACACAGAAATTTGGGAGAAGTTCTTTCAGATTTACACTGATGAGTTAAACAGTTGATTGTCTGGTTTAAATGATTTTTTAATCTTTAAAATTTGTAATTTACTCAAGAACATATGAAAAGTGTTAATTTCATCTAACAATATCACTATAGATATGTGACAAGACTGACAGTCAAAAAACAATTATAATACCGTCAACTTAGTAGGAGATATTTCTTCAGCTTCACCAACAATTCTCAAAATTTAAAAGAAACTCCATGTCAATAAGGAGTATTTAACTTTTCATCTTGAAACAGAAAGTGCAAAGGCACACAATAAAATTTAAGCATTGCTTTATATTTACATTTACTGTCCAATTCCCGACTGTCTGTAAATAGTAAAATAGATGCTCTTCAAGCCCAAGGATTAATGCATTGGATTGCAACTGCAAAATCCATGTCAAACAGCATTTGTGTAATCAAGTTTCTATCTGTGTTTCATCTTCTAGAATACACCTTTGGTTATTCTCGTCACCCTCTCTAAAGAAGTAAAGAGAAAGAAAATTGTGAATAACCCTATAGTATAGCTAAGTCTAAGTAGAAAGTTTGCAATCATCCTAGTAAATTAAATGTATGCCTACACCACCCCAGAAAATCACAAATTCTGCCTACACCAACATGACATTCAATGTAAAAAGTTGTTGAGGATGCATCAGTCAGTTATCTGATCCTAATTACAATTTGGAGCCTATAGCAAATAATACCTCTTGGTTCTAAGAATAAGCAGAGACGAAAACTGACAGATATGAGAAACCACAAGTAAACATCTAAGGAGTTTCTGCTGACAAAGCCATAAAAAGTTCGTAAATAATTTTCAGTGGTTGCTTAGTAGTGCTGTAAAAAAATAATAAGAAGCATATTTAAAAGAACAAGAGGTGAGGAGAGTATTTAATCCGGCCCTCGAAGTGACATAGGGGTGCAGGATTAGGGAGGGGGTTGGGTATGTATTGGAACTCCCGCTTCCTGTTACTTGTGTCACTTGTACTGCCGGGTGCAAACGCTCGTAATGAATCGAAGCACAGATAATTACTTAAGACTTTGATGGTAGTTTAAGATGTGAATATACTGCGTACGCGAGGATGCGCTTGGATTGTCGGCCACAGTTGAAAATACTCGAAATTAGATGGCATATAAAATGGCGGATTAGGCTCTTAAAACGCGCAAAGCATCATGGTTGACTAGGATCCTTTAATTAGCACCGATATGATCTATATTTGCCTAATTGTGGACATTTTGCATAGTTACAATCAAGTTCACAATGTCTGAGCTCACATTCACCTTTTTGAGTTCACACCCACTGTTAGCAATAACACTCTAAAAACAAGACATTTTGAATGAAGACCTTCCATTATTATGTTTTCCTCTTAAGTTTTAAAATAAAATAGAATTTTCAATACTGCAACAGTTTGTTCAAAAACCAATAATCATATCATGCAAACAAAATAAATTATTACAGTTCACCAGTGCACTGGTGTATAGTTACAGTACTATGGTGGTGGTGTCAGTTTATGGATAGCTTAAATTTTGAAACTCGCCCCAATTTCCTGCATAACTCCAGAATGGCCTGTTTTGTTTGTGTCTGACTCTAAATAAAGAAATAAATAATTACACAACAAAATATAAAATCCCAATTGAAAACCCATTTCCCACTGACAATAATCTTACTAGTAATTATCGTGTTCGAAGAAGGCGTGGCTAACTCGCGGCAAGAACAACGTAATAACAGTGAAGCTAAAGTGTTTTAATTCTTTTTATTTTAGAAAATATCGAGAAGGCCGATTTGAAGCGTCCGTGACGGCCCGCCAACATTGCTGATCGAAGGTGTTCTTGTTACTTCGGCACTGAACCTGCCGTCACAGTTACTCGATCATATTTGGTACAGTTATATAGAACTATCTTTCTTCTTTCAATATATCAAAATATATTAGGCAAATGTTAAGTTTGAATGATCAACGGCCAAGAGGTTCGAAGGTATATTAACAATGTTTTGAACAGTCTCAAATTTACTACAAAATGAAAGGCTTATAACTCCACTGTTATCTCGAATTAGAACTAGCCATTTACCATGAACAAAGCTTGTTCATTGGTGAATTGATTCCATTAATAAGAAAATTGGGGAAATGTAACCGTTAAGAATAAAAAATTATAGAACCTCTAGTTAATTGGCCATTTCAGCGCCATTTCAGCGGATGAGCTCATTTAACAGCAAATAATTGGGAGAAACATGAAAGGGTTAACAGTCGTTTATAATAAGCAGTTTTCATGTAATGTAACTATTGTTTGCTTATCTTAAACAAATACATGATCTTTGCCAAAGATATGGCGATTTTTCAGCGTACGATCGTTTTGTCCAGATTTTTATATTGTTGTCGTGATTATACGCTGTTGTTAATATTCAATATTCGTTTCACAAGAACTTCTGTTGCTCGCATTTTCCAAATCACTGTTTAAGAAATTGCCCATTCCGTAACAGAGTCATTCTTAATTTTTCTTCAAAAATTACTAGGAAAGCAAGAATGTCATCGAACGGTTTTATACTCAGTCTGGTGAAAATACCTGTCAGACATGTATAACTTCAACTGTTCATGTTATGTGGCTGTTTTTCACAAATATACAAATTAAGGAATTCTTAAAGTGCCTATCTTTAACTATTTCACGCTTAAAGATTCCTCTAAATATTTTTGCCTATACCTTTTAGCCAAACGAAGTTGTGTCTCCAGGTAGAAATATGCCCGTTATCAGCAATGAAAGTCGAAGAGATAGAGAAGCTCAAGTAAAATTCAAACTGCTGTGAAATGAACATCGTTGGAGCTTGACGTGTATTAATTTTATAGATTGCGTTCCGTTAGTTAGGTTTATTCATAATTTCGGCGATCAGATAAAAATTAATGAATGATCAGAGTTTAAAAAGTCCATTTCTAAGCATGAGCGACAAAGATATTTGTTTCAGAAGCATTTATGCATAGAAATACTGGTTTATTATTGACTGATGCGGTTGAAAATACTCGGCTTCTAGCTGTAAATCTGCATTTATATAAATAGCTGGGAGTTTGGGGTGTTTTTTTTTGGTGTTGTTGTAGGAAGGCCGGGGGGGGGGGGGGGTGGAAGTGGTGCCCCCGTATCCTCTTTAGGTCTCTGACACAGTGGTTTGAATGTTGAACAAAAGAGCTCATCTGTAAATAAGCATAATGCGAGCTGATTTTGAAATAAACTAACCTGCGATCAGGCGTTATTTTTCTCGCGGCGGAAGGGTCAACGGAAAAATGAACGCCTGATACAATTACTTGTCGAGTCGTCTGTAAAAAGTCCAGAATCTGGACTTTTTTCTGATTGGTTGGAAAACAAAAGGCAAAATTAGAACTGTATCCTGATTGGCTAATTGAGTTCAAGTCTAATTTCCGGTCCAAAAATATCGCACGTAGATGATTGTTATCATGGCGGGTGTAGAGCGGAATGAAGTAGAGAGCGAGTTCTTCTAGCTTTTAGAAAATCTTTCAAGAGTTTTGTTCACAAAACATTTAAAGACGAACAAAGGGAGTGTATTCGATGAATAGTTTGTGAAAAAAAGATGTTTTGACGGTGCTTCCGACGGGATTCGGCAAGAGCGTGATCTATCACCAATCGGTGTCGAAGATTATTACATCACACCACCAAAGACGCCAGACGATCGTGCCAGTGACGAAAACAACGACCTTAAAATGTCTGACCTGAGCCTCACACAAAATCAGCCTTTGCTGAAAACAAATTTTAAAAACCACCCGATCAGCTCGTTCAAAAAGGGTAATTCAAACACATGTTTGTGAGAGTAGAAAATATAATCGGAAGGCGCTAATCATGCACGCTTTAATACCTGATGACATCGGGGCATTGGAGGTTGTCCGTAATAGAGACGGCCGTATAAGAGGTGTCCAGATGGAGAGGTTCGACTGTAATAAAAAAGTCCGAGATAACAAAAACAGCCAAGTACTCACCTGCTCTCTTTAAATGTAAAAATCTGGACGAAAAACATTTGTTTCTTTTGACTAATGTCCTAAAAACAATTTATTCGACATACATTTCAATCCAATGAGGAAAATGTTATTGCGCTGTTCTTGCCGCGACTCAGTCACGCCTTCTTTGAACGCTATAATTACTGATGACACAACGGTAAAGTCATATTTATTTCAAAATCAGCTGGCATTATGCTTATTAACAGATGAGCTGTTTTGTGTCATCTTGGCGGGCCGTCGCGGATGCTTCAAATCGGTGTACTCGATATTTTCCAAAATAAAAATAATTGAAACTTTTTAATATCCATTTGGTAGTTAGGACCCTAAAACAAGACTGCATGCCAAATTTCAGCGAAATCGGCGAGGTACGGTGTCCGGCCAAAGTTCGAATCTTACAGACTAAGACAATTAATTACCTTTGTACAGTCGTCAAACTAGCTCTACTTTGTTGCAAAGGAACATGTTAAACTGCTTTTAAAGTTTTGCTTTGTTAAATGGTTTTGTTCAATGTCATTGGAAACTGTTGCAGTGGAAAATTAAAACCAGTTGGACCAATTTTGAGACTTACTGCTTGTTAATGTAGACCAGTATTGTGACACTTTTCGCGAAATTAAGTTCCTGTAATCTTATTTTTTTGGCCAAATCGCGAAATTTAAATCCCGCGAAATATGGTTGTTCCATTGTCGCGAAATTAAGTGCCCGCGATAAAAAGTAACAATAAGGTAACACAGGACACTGTTGAAGACATTTTGGGAAATCTGAATAGGAAGATTCCCCCCACCCAGGAAAGAGGTATGCGTATGGCTAGGAGTATGATTCCCTCCCCCCCCCCCCCCATTACGTTTTAAAATACTCTGACGCCTCTGCACTGTTATTAAAGTACAAAGCTATGTGTATTCTTCTTTACGGTCATAAACAAATAAAAAGTCAATACTTACTGTACTTTTTATGTACTTTGCTGAGGTGTAGCTTTCAATCTTGAAACATTTAATTTAAGCACTTCCCACACTGTAGACATTTGAAATGCCTGGTGTGAGCCTGAAGGTGTTTGAATAAAGGGATGGCCCTTGTGTTTTTGTAGCTTTCAACATATATGGCACTCAACCACCTGCATCCATGGGAAAACAAGAACTTTAAATTAATAAACAATATTGAGCAATGGAAATTGATTTCTTAATGATCAGAAAATGTAACTTCTCAAACTCATTAATAATTCAAAGGAAATCAGAACCGTGACGGAGTTTGGAAATCTGATCTTAATTAGCGTAGATTTTGATGATTTTATTTTTCTGTTTGCGCTGACTAGTTTTAGTTTCAATTGAGAAGATATATATATATATATATATACAAAACACCTCGAAGTTCGTCAAAAATACTCTGCGCTTTGTACTTTTAACTCTCTTCTTGGTGTTTGGAAATGTGATAAAAAACGCTGTCGAGTGGTTGATATATTACATAAAATGACCCTGAGACAGACAATTGAATAGTCGCGAATAGTGATGAATAATCGAAATAGTGATAAATAGTTACAAATTAGTCACGAATAGTCATTGAATAGTTGCGAATAGTGACCAATAGTCATAAATAGTTGCCGTGAATAAGCCTATAGGGCTTCTACAAAATTTACTGCCACATGCACAGAGAAATCTAGAAGTTCAAGCAAATTATATACCGTAGAGTTCCGGTTATAAGCCCTGGGCTTATACAACTTCGTAAGGGTTTTTGGGTGGGCTTATAAGTGGAGGGGCTTATATTTGGGAGGGCTTATCAGCGGAAGGAAAAAAACGTTCGAAACGAGCCTCAGGAGTGTTGATCAAAATGCGTTTTTAAGTTAAAAAAACACAAAAAAGCAACATTTAGCCCTATTCAGTACTGTCATTCGGTAGAGGGGGCTTATATCGGGGGGAGGGGGGGCTTATAACCGGATGTATTTTTATGTTTCCAGGTTGATGGGCCTATAACCGGGGGGGGCTTATAACCGGGATTTTACGGTATCTTATTATGCTTGTCCGCTCACTCTAAAAGAGAGTGCAAGTCAAGATGTAACTATACATCATCATCGTTAGTTGATCAATTAAGCTTTTATCTCAAATTATGGCGGCAGACCATAAACATGGTACTATTTACTCACAGTTTATTCTCATGAATCCAATCCAAGGCACGTTCATGTTTTATAACTTGTAGAAATTGACAAAAATAGTTTCCGATAAAAATCGACAACAATCGATGGAAATCAATCAATATCAATCAATATCAATCGAACTCACAACTTTTTTTCTTTATTACATCCATTTTGAAATCACTGGTGATCCTTGCAATCTGATTGGCTCTCAGTAGTGCAATTTATTCACGAATTGCACTATTTTTTGCTCTAAATCGCATCTTTTTTTCAGCCAGTGAGAAAGAAACAGTAAAACAAAACAACCAATCAGATTTGAAGGCTTGCTTAAAGTAACTACGGTAATCAAATTGCAAGGAAATTTTATGAGAAAGAAAGCCATTAGTGAATTTTTAATTTTTGTTTCCAAAATCTTGCTTTAAATCAAAGTCTCTTCGAGATACCGACTTTTTTTGCATGAAGTATGAGTCGAAGGTTTATCCTGTGCAGTCAAAAAGCCGTATGCATGATTTCAGCGTGGATTTTCTCGGAAACTATTGGAGGGATGAAGTTCAAATTCGGCGAAGAGATAGAGCAACAACTCACCGATCGATAGCCGTCGTCAGATAGGTGAGATTTTCAGTAGTTTGGCGTTAATTCCGGTTTGAAGTGGAGGAGGTCGCTGCTGGCGGCCGCCGACTTGCAAGCCTTGTCTCCTCTTTCTCTCTTACTGGCCTTCGGCCGGCTAAATCAGTTAAAAAAGTGCTTAAAACGGCCCGCGCAGGCGAAGAAATACAACACATGAGTCGATAAACGTTTCATTAAACTTTATTGAGATATTTAGAGCGAAATGTAGTTAGATATGTTATTTCCAGAGCTTTATTTCAGTAACCCTTATGGATTTCAAAATTTCTTTTGTTCGTCTCATGTCAACAACAATAATTAACCACGAACACATAGGGTGGTGATGCAACATTGCTGTCAACGCGAGGTCACGTCCCTAACGACCTAGGCTGATGACGAAATAGAATGGGCGCTTGTAGCGACCAAATTTGGCCTAAAAAAGAAGCCTTAAAAGAAGCCCCCATCTCTTGCATTTGTTTTAACTTCAATAATATCTTTGAAAAGAGCAAGTTTTTTGGTATGGTTTATTTTTGACTTTTGTAATTTTTAAACGATGTAAGTGCTAGTGGCTATTTATTCGTGTTTTAGTTACGCAATCCATTGTTTGTGCGACGCTTTTTATAGATCGCCTTTCAGACACACGTGCGTTGAGATAAGAAAGCTGACATGTCACTTTTAACATTGTTATATAACGTTTGTAAATGACAAGTCACGTTTTTTCCACGAGATCGCGTGATCACCCACAGCGGAAAGTAATCCCTTGAGAAATTAAAATATTCCCTTGAGAAATTAAAAAAGTCCCTTGAGAGTAGACAAGAATGACAAGAATGTTCCAAATTTTGCCCCACATAACTGCTATTCTCCTATTTTCGCTTGTAAACAAGCAAAAAAAGTCGCCAAAATGGATGAATTTAATTACTTTCAGTTTCTGAATGACAATAATGAGCTCCTTCAGGCCTAAGACCTACATTTGAGGAAGTTTCCAACTGTCAGTGTCATTTTGACAAATATTTTGGCGATTTTTCTTCGACTTTTGCACAAGATCCGTGTGATCCTAAGTCCATCAAAATATAAACAAACGAAACCACACAACAAGAAATACAAAGCCAGCACAAGAAGTAGAGGTTTCCATGCAGGTTTCCTTTAGTTTCAATCGATGCAATACTAAAGCTCAAGTCTGTCGCTGTAAATAAAAATATGCCAAAATACATCAAAACGATGATTGAATGTCTTTCAGAAGCTGGTGTCAGTTCCGCCATCTTGAAAATCTCACCACTAAAACAATGCCACTGGAACAAATTGACAAGATCAGTTCTTAAACCTGAGGTCAAAAAAAGGATGGTGATTATTATGAGCCGGAATCCGTTAAAATCATGTAGAGTGCCATTAAATGGCATTTGAAGGAGAAAACCCATCCACTGACCTGATTGAGGGCTGAGCATGGTGTGATCAAGAGAGTTTCAACACTCCCAAGAAATCCTCAACACTATTCATGATCATGAGCTTGCACCATTTTCTTCTCCAAAGAAAACAGGAAATCTTAACCACGTGCACAGCCACAGAAGAAACGATGGGGTTGCATCATTGAGTCAGATGACGAGGATTGAACGTTGAAGTACATAAAACTGTTTTTGTTCTAGCTTGAGAACTGCGCAAGTTTCCTTGAATGAAAAGTGTTTTCCTTCATTACGCTCGACTGAGTTTTTGACACATGACGTCTCAGATGTAATTTTTAAGCGTTTCCAGTTTCGCTTTCTTACCAATCGGCTACTGGATCAATAAGGGCCCGGACGCACTGGGCAAATTTTTGTTTATTTTGCGAAAAAATCTGTCACCAGTTCCGTGAGACAAGTGCGCCCGGTGATTTTCAGATCTACCAAATTTAGTCAACCCTTACCAAACTTCAAAGGCACCGTCGTCCTGCCTCGGAGCAGGACAAATTTTTGTCAAGCGTCAAGTCTGACAGATTTTTCAATAAACACGCCTTAATCTTAAAGATGAATTCCAGTCCGTACTGCGCAATCTCGGCTGCAATGTTTATGTGAGCCCACACGAAGGGAATGTTTACAAGCAAAACTAAAAATTCCCCGACAAACTTACCTTTTTCTTCATTATTAACGCCAGATATCCTTGCAGAACAAATAATAACGAGTAAAAGAACCTTGACGCTATTTCAAACCAACGTTTCAGCTCATTGGAAATCTTGAACGAAACGAACTGTAATGGCGGACTAAAAAACCGTCATGTATGCTGTCACCGAAGTGTAACGTTTCAACGAATTCAAAACAAAAACGTAAACAAACCCTGAGTCTGCGCAGTACGGACTGGAAATCAGCTTTAATCGTCGAACAAGTATTTTTGATCTCGCTTTTTCAAGGCAGATTTCCGCCAAAATATTTTATTTTTTCTCGACAGTTCAACATGGAGGACGGCAACGATTATAATGACCATCGACTCCATACAACAACTTTAAAGTGCTACTGCGATGAAATTCGCCTGTTTCCTTCTGTGGCTGTTTTAATGTATTATCAAGAACTCCATATGAGAAGAAAAATGCTGTTTACAGTTTTCAAATATCTCTTTTCTTTCCAGAGATATTCAAGTTTTTAAAATATGCAAATTAGCAAAGATGTGACGTCATAGACTCAACCAAATTTTGATCAAATATGAAGATAGTGATATCTCAGCCAATTTGTATCAGAACTCTCTGATTTTTTGCAGTAACACTTCGCTAGTTGTGTTTCACAATATGAATTGAACAGTTTGGTTGCCATGGCAACAAACAAGGTTCCAGATCCCCCGAGCTAAAGGTCTTTCTGGCCAATTCTGGCATTTCTTTTTGATATTTGCCAATGATACTTAACATGCGTGCTCTTGCAAGCATATGAATGCATTCGGCAGGCGTCTTGGCTGGGTTTCATTTTCCCGAACTAAAAAATTCTAAAACATTAAAAGCAAATTGGTGGGGACTGGAAAAGAGTTAGTTGCCATGGTAACATAATTTTCTTACGTGTGTAAGTGTATCAGCTGCAGAACTATTAGTCTGCCAAGTTTCATCAGTCTCTGCAGAAAAATGACTGAGAAAACTCAATTTTTGTACTTGCAATAAAATTGGGTTGAGTAGATGACGTCATCAATCCTCTAATTTGCATATTTTACAATTTATTTAAGGTTAAATATCTCTGGAACTAAAAAAGATATTATAGCACAACTAAAGTAAAGCGCATGTTCTGATTGGTTAATTTAGCGTCTACTATTCGCCCATGGGTGCACGCTGACGTATGCCTGAGCGCGCGCACTGATCTGATGCGACATGGCACAAGAAAGTGCCACTACTTCACGAGTTTTTACTTGTTTTCTTGATTTTCCTGTGATTTTGAAAAGCTAAACATAAGAAAAACCATTTCTCCATAATGCTGAAAGACTTTGAGGTATAATGCAAGTTTGAAATAATTCAAAAATTTGTTTTGTTTGTATTTTTCTTTTAGGTTTTCGTCAGCGTTTACGCGAGCACTACACGCAATTGTTCAAATAAGCGTGCGCACTTGACCTAAAAAAAAAAAAAAATCGCCTAAAAGTCGTGCTATAAAACAAATGGTAAACGTCACAGCGTTCACTATTGAGTTACAGATGCACTTGGGAGGTTTGCTAAGCACTCAAGAAGCTAGAGTCGCCCTCCGCTATCGCCTCGGGCGACTCTCACGCATCTTTCGTGCTTAGCAACCTCCCGCGTGCATCTGTAACTCAATAGTGCACGCTGTGACGTTTACCATTTGTTAATTAGAAAACAGAAAACGCCATTTTGAATCTTTCGTTAAATACTCTATGAAACACCTAAAATTTCAAGGGGTGAAAATTTGATCATAGTAGCACTTTAATATATATATGGCTTGCAAATCTTCTTTCCATTACACCTCCGGTATGCAAGTACTCCTGGCTTGGCACAATTTTCAAACCGCCCGAGTACAAGTACCGCTGCTGATCAAAATGAAAGCGCGGCGAGTCAAGACTATTGAATTGTACTAAAAGCGTAAAATACGGCTCTTATCGGCGGGAAAGTAAGACTCTTTTTAGTGAACGGAAAGTTATCGAAGGTGTACGGTTTTAACATGATTGACACTTTGTGCCAGTGGTTAACAAATAATTTGGTGTTTTCAAGTGCGTCCACGATTGCCAAATTCAAAATTTGGTAGAGACAAAATTTGTCGACATTTTTGGTAGAGCCAAACAAATTTTGTCAGTCCAGTGCGTCCGGGCCCTAAAAAAATTGGTACTGACTAAAATCTAAATTGTGCAATTTCAAAATTGATGTAAAAAAGTGGTAATTAAACTTCGTGTCATGCAATTTTGGTCTAAAATTAGTGTCATTTTGAAATCATGCCTATGATTTCGCCTATGATTTCAGACCAAATTGCACTCCACTTAGTTCAATTACCATTATTTATTGGTTCCTATCGAGTGGTATCGAAAATCGATATTCATCGAAGATTGGTATCGATTGCTACGCCTGGAAGTTTTTCCATTTTCGTGCATACTGAGCAGAAATTATAAAATTAACTTCACAACAAATCGTTTCTTTAAAATATCTTAATTCTGTGAGGTAAATATACAACTTTAAATGCTGTTTTTTACCATGGATACTTTTACTATCCATGTTTTTACTCACCGGTTAGGCCGAGTTGCAGAACGTGTTGTTTGCCGTTCTCTCGGAACTAAACGCGCCAGGCGTAAAAGATCTCCCCAAACATCCGTAGAAGACAGCATAACTGTACTCCTCGGGTCGGCTACTGAAAGTTCTTTCTTTGTCCGGAAACAAATATGACCGCCAAATTTGTTTGCGACTTCGTTTAATAGATTTCCGTCCTTGCAAGCCTTCGCGGTATGCGGTATACACAGGCAAGCGGTCATAACTTTCCCTGGAGGGGTAGGGAAACTTGGCGTGGTCACGACAGATAAAAGGTCTAGGGGGAGGGGGGAGGCCAGGGAAGGATGATGAATGATTTTTCGGGGATTGAAATTTTCGATTTCGGGCAGGAGCCATAATCGGAGATTATGGTTCCTGATTTCGGGACTTTTATTTGGCAAGTATAAAGCAATCTAAATATTGGTGGTAGTGCTCTGGCTGCGTGGTAGTAATGATTTATTTGTATAGTAATTGTGATAAAATATTTTGGGGGGGGTTTATCGTTGGAAACATGGGGATTTTCTTTGGTCTTGGTTTTTGCCCCCATTCAATCATCCCCGTCACTTGAAATCCCAAGTACTCCTCTTGGACAGGTTCTAGAGTGTGAGCTAGGTTCCCACGCAGGTCACGCAGACGTTTTCGTCACGCAATCTTTTACTCCCCAACGAGCCAAAAAAACGTCTACACTAGCCTTCCACTCGCCTACGTGGCCAGCGTTTTCATGAGTGGAAGAAGAAGCTAGGGGTGGTTTCAAACACTGTCTACACTGGCCAATTCTGCCTCCCTCCCCCTTCTACGAAGCCCTGCTAATACATTGTCCGCCCCAAAGAAATGCGATGTGTACCATGTGACTGCAAATGAGCGCAGTGATTGGATATTGGATGTTTGACCATGGGGGAAACCCGCGAAGGAGAACAGTTTGCATGTGGCACAGCTGTTACACTGAACTCTTCCCTGCTTTTTGTAAGTATTGTTGCTAAATATTTCCCGCTAACTCTTCATTATTATTGTCTTTAGTAGCTCTGGTAAATGGCGGTTTGTTTGAATTTGTTTGTTTTTTTGTACAATGAGCGAGAACGAAGTTCTCCTATTAGTCAGCACGCGAACGGTAGGATGACGGACTAAAAGTCATTTCTCGATTTCTGTTTTCTGAACTTGTAGGAAAACCTTAAAGACAGAATGACGTCGCTATTTTCTGCTGGGTCGTCCGTGGTAAGTAGCCAATAATTGTTTAAGAAGATTGTTTAATAGAGTACAACGTGTTTTTTAAGGTCATTGCCCTGTTTTGCATTGCGCATCCTTACTGCGCAGAATGTTACGCGTAATTAGCGCGCGCGCGCGCGAGCACATCAACAAAATGGCGGCTTTTTTCTATGCGGTTTAGTCCGCGAGAGAAGTAAATTGTCACTTTCTCCTAAACGAGCCTGGTGACCTATCAATTTTTTCTCATATTTTGGGTGTAGCGATCAAATTCTTTCTGTAAAATGAAAACAGATCAATTCATGTGTTTGAAAAATAAATTATCGCTAAAAAAGTGTACTTTGCCAGTACTCGCAGAGGAATTATAAAGGAATTATATGGAATATACAAGGTCTTCCTGCTCCTAAACGAATCTGGTGACCCCCTTTTTTATTTCAAAATTTAAGTTCCCTTGAAGTAATAAACCAGTAGGCGAAGTTTGGTTAAAAATCTATGTTCAGTTTTATTTCGGGGCAATGACCTTAATTGCTGACTAAATTTTTGTCGGGTATATTTTGCGGTTAGTTCCACTCTGGTTTGCTCGCGGTCAGTTGCGGTTAGCTCTTATTTGTTTGCAAGGAAAGCACACTAAACATTACTAAAGCCGTTTGTTCGAAGCTCGAAAGCTATTGCCGTTTAACAACAATCATTTTATACGAAACAACAAGGTAAAATTCAGTATTATTGATTCATCATGTTAGGCCAAGTAAAAACATAGGCACGCTGAGCGTGCACGACTTATTTTTTTAATTTATGGGTGATTGTCCTGTTGGGATGGTTTTATATCATGAGTTGAGCTATTTGTGAATGGCTGCCCATGGAGTCACAAATTTGCTTGCAAACATTATTTTTATGTGCACTTTGTTATGTCAGATCTGTTTTTTTTGCAGGATTATTTTGCTTGAACCAGTGGAAATTAATTATTTTTTTTTACCTAACAGGCGACCAAGTTGTTCGAATGAGTGTACTGTAGTTACATGATTGTCTGAAAATTCAGCACACGTGCGACAACTTGTCCGCCACGTTGATTTTCATTTTGATTAACCATCTCGGCAAAGTTTCAAAACAAGTAATATCTTGGGTTTTACAACATGTATTAAGTTTATTGAAACAGTAAGATACTCTGTCTTCAACAAAGTTCACTCGAATTGACTCAAAATTATTGCTTGACGTGCAGGATTATTTTGCTTGTAACTTGAAACCCGAGGCGTCGCAAAACTGCAAAACTTTAATATGCCACACAAACAAGATGCAGGGAGCCTCTGATTTGTGGAGTGAAGTTTGGAATAAGAAAAATGTGCAACGAAGATGACAGTTTACAAACTGAAAGAGCAAAGCTGTTCGCTTTTTTTTTTCCAGCGAGAGAGTTTGTTCGCAGGAACGAGTCGGCAGTAGATTCCAGGTAATTTTTCCTCGACCTCATATCAAAAGCGCTTGTCCTTTGCACACTGTCAAGCATTGAAACATTTTTCTAGTAACTCGTTGAATATAACTTAAGTTTTAAATAAAACATAAAACTGTATGAAAGCGGGTTTTGATTTTCTCTAAGTTTTGTTTAATAGTAAACTTGGTATCAAATGTTCTTAGTTTTTCGCTCGGCTTAGCTTTTATGACACAATATTAATTAGTGAATCCTTAAGAATTATGAGAATGTCGATTAGCTGTTTTGCATGACTGGCCACTTGAATATTATTTTTTCACGAGCCTTGGAAACAGGTCAGAATAATTCATGAGCCTTGCAAACAGGTCGGCTACTAGTTCGGAATAATTCATGAGCTGTTTGAGTGGTTCAACTTCCTGTTTGCAATTTTTCATAAGTCGTTCGAACGACTTGGCTGCCTGTTTGGAATACTTAATAGCCTGTTCGAGCTTTCAGTGGAACCTGTTTCAAACTACTTCAAGACTTGTTTATAACCCGTTCCATAGTCGTTAATTTCGCCTGTTTTATAGAAAGCCATTAGTGTATTTTTTCGCGTCACAATTGTTTGGGATGAGGGGCCAAAATTGGTTTGGTGGGATGCTTGATGAGGCTAAAACATTAGGCCATAAAATTTTTGGCAAAATCTGGGTTGAAATTGTTTTGGTTGGCCATGATATGTTCCTTTTTGTTCCTATAAAGCAAACCAAATGCAAATTAACCGTGTCAAAATTCACTCTAGAACAACAAGTACAGTTATGCTGTCTTCATTGATATGTTCGAACAACAATGCCCAGGATAAACCTTCTTTTCATACCTACTTCATGCAACAAAGTGGGTATCTCGAAGAGATCTTTGATTTGTTACACTGACACTTTCCTTTTTGCAGTACGACAATTTCAAATGCGTTTTTCCAGGGTTTAGTTTTGCAAAACTAGAAATTATTTACGCAACAAATGTACCTCTACAAAATGTGACTAAGCTCGTTTATACTATAAACTCTGTAAACCATGCTAAATTATGTGCGCCCATTTTTTTTTTCAAAATCAGGTTACTTTTCCACACGCCTTTTCTCTGAAATAAAGTCGTTGACCCCAACTATTTTTTTCTAGATTTCTGACACAAATAACTTAATATTAGACCACAGCAAAAAAGTAAAGTAATCTATCAAGTAGAAAATTTTGGCGCGAACATTCTTAGGTTAAGGTTACACAATACCTTCACGGGTGCCCTTCGGTAAAAAATTCGTACGCGCGTTGTTTTTAAGTAACCTACCGCAATCTATTTAACAATTAGACTACGAGCCCGAGTTTTCTACGAGCAAATAGTCAACGAGGCGCAGCCGAGTTGACTATCGCTCATAGAAAACGAGGGCGAGTAGTCTAATTGTTTTAGTAGAAACTCTAAAGGATTGCAGTCCAAAACCTACAATATTGTGCACTTTAAAGACAAAAATCTAGAAAATTTACCGCTTAAAGAGCTACTCTTGCGTGCGACTGTTTTCTATCGGCGAATAGAAATCAGTGGGAGAACCAATCAGATTCGCGGATTTCCAATAGAACACAGCTGAGTTTTTACTAAATATCAATAGAAAGGTAAAGAGCTGTAAAAATTTAAAAAAATATCCGATGTTTGTCAGCGCCATTTTTGAGAAGAAATAAGCCGGTAAAGTGAAAAACACGGAGTGTCTTTTTGCCGAATTAATTGGGTATCAAACATAACTACTACTGCAAAAGAACTGTACAGTGTTATTGTTAATCAGCAAGCATCAATCTCTTAATGTGTTTCAGGCTTTTTTTTAATTCTTATTGGTTATCTTTTTATAGATCCGTAAAGTTTAAGTATCGAATAATTTGCCAACCCCGTTGTGTTCGTGGCTGTCACAAGAGAAATATCCAAAATAAAAGAAATCCCGACACACTTTTGTTCTTCCATGCTTTGCGAATGTTCTGGCCAAATTTCGTTAGAATCCGCCAACTCTACATACCTTATTAATTCATTAAAAGATAAGATACGCGAAAAACGATTGCGACTTTTCGCCATTTGAAGATTTGTAAACATGTTAGGCTCTTAATTCAACAGGATATGCCGCCCACCAATGAAACGTCGGCACCCCTACTGATCACAGCGAGCGAGAGAAATGGAAAAACCAAGAAAAATATGCGGGGGAAGAGTACAGAAAATGAAGTAGCAACGCGTAGTTCGATTTGTTCTAAGGATCTCCCGCCCGCACATCGATCAACATTTTGATTTTGTCTTCTTAGAGTTTCTTAGATTGTGGCTTCGATATTTTCGCTATCCAAGGAGTTATCTCTATCATTGTCAACTATTTTCACGACCCGCTCAATAAAGTCAATAACGAGAAACAAAGATCGATGAACCGAATAGCGATATCTAGAATGTGAGAGAAGGAAAATAACATGTAAACAAAAATGCTAATGAAATTCTTGTAAATTATAAAGAGCTCCGTTGTGAGGCTCTTTCGCGCAAAAACATCGCCGGGATGTCAACGCTCTGCAGGGTTCAAAATAAAATTTGTCGGCTTTTTTTGCCAAGGCTCATTTTTCCCCGGCTGTTAGAGAGCTATGCATTTTCAAGGGACACAAGCCATCTGCATACATGATGTACCCGGATGCATTCTAGGGCGATTTTAAACACTGTTGGCCATTTGTAAGTTTTCCGAATTGATACAGTATTTTACGGCAAAGCAAAAGAATGGCTTGGAGCAATGTGACTTCTTTTCTTATTTTGAATGTTTGAGAAGCAAATAAGATCTTCAATATAATTTTCTGAAGGGACACAATACCTGAGAAGGTGGGGCATCCCTTTATTGGCGACTAAACCGTAAAACCAGAAGTTTTCGTCAACTAAGATGAAATTTTGGCCGCATTAGCGACCAGTGAGTTGCCCTTTCTTGCCCTGTAGCTGCTTTTTTATATATGTAATGTTTACTTCAACATTACCGCAACTTTGATTTCAGTTGGCCGATCAAGGCACAATATTTTCTATTTCTTCGGTTAAAAGTAGCCAGCAAGTGTCGTCAGAGTGCTGGCTACCGCCGACAGCCGGCTGCTATTTTGAACCCTGCAGTCTGAGGATTATGACACCTTACTTTGTCATTAACTTTTATTTTAAAAACCTTTTTTCAAAATAACTCGTGTGGCTTTTAAGATTTTACTTTCATTTTTTGGTTAATGTTAGATTTATAGTAAATCTTGTGTTGAGTCCAAAAAATTTTTTTTCGACAAAAGTAGCCCTCTGAAGGTATTGTGTAATCTTAAATCATGCTTTTCTGCTCGCAATCCTCCCACCCTTTCATAGGGAAAGCTTTGAATTTAGTAAATATTTGGTTCTCTCAGTGTGATGGCTGTGTTACCGCTCTCAGGATTGCCATGGATACCTTCGCATTTGCTAGAACCATACGTGGCTCTTCCATTCCAAAGGCACCATTCCCCAAGTTCATCTTTTGGTTATGAGGTTTTATTGGAGATCAAATGTGGACCAGTGGTTTTCCTTTATGACATCAGTTCAAAACGGAATAATGGTGGCAATTGCTATGTATGCACCTTTAATCGTACTCTAATAATAATTCGCTGGCAAAATGTACCCAACCTCCGAACAGGCGTTCTCTTTTCGCGGCGGGCGGTAGAAATAAAGGAACAGTGAATAAATTTATTTATCAACTTGTCTGGCATTTCTTTATAAAAGTATCTGTTTATGGCAATCCTTCTTCTCACTTCCTAAATTCCTTCTACTCCCAGTGAAGCAAAGGACCGAGAAAACTGTTGCTCGCCATCTTAGTCTGTTTTGAATCCTCCTGCCACGAAAATATGTCTAGTGCAATTGGCCGTTTTTATACTAGAGAGGAGTTACCCCTCTAGACGAGCTTCGGCAAAAAATTTGTTGCTCGTCTTGTTATGCGTTTCTAGTATAAAGACGGGCACATGTTGGTAACACGTCTAGACGAGCTTCTTTTCGTTATCCGTCTTTCAAAAAGTAGCTCGTCTAGACGCGTAACGCGTCTTGTGCCCGTCTTTATACTTGAGACGCATAACAAGACAAGCAAAAAAATTTTTTGCTGAAGCTCGTCTAGACGGGTAACTCGTCTCTAGTATAAACACGGCTATTGCTTATTTGTTTTCGTTTTAATAAACCATCCTTTTGCTGCTGCCTATACTGCTAGTGCCTCAGTACAATATCCTTCATTATGACATTTAATTGGTTTTTTTTTTCTGTTTTTAGCTGCCCTTAAAGAGTTTGGCTTTCAATATTTTGACCACACCTGACAAAGAAAGTGGCCTGAGCTGTCTACAGTCAGCCTGCATTGACGGAGACGTCGATACTGTCAGTGCGATCTTGAACTATAGTCCAGACAAACTTGACAGTGCCATAGCTTTTAGTTTGAAGATCGGACAGAACACCAGCAATTTCGCTGGTAAATCAATTGACGCTGTCTTGCGAAAACAAGGCTCTGAAGAGCATAAGCAAATAAGTGGATTTGTCGAAAAAGTCACAAAGCAGTTCCAGTCACAGTCCCTTCTACATTTGGCTGCAAAAAAGGGTCAAGTTGAGCATCTTCGTAGGTTAGTTGATTGTGGAGAGTATGTTGATTCTCGGTCTCCCGACCCGTATGGGGGTAGAGAGACACCTCTGATGTTGGCAGCCAGGTTTAGTGAAGAAGATGTAATAGAGTTTCTTACTGAACGTGGAGCATCTTTAGAGATGCAGGATGCTGAGGGAAACACTGCACTGCATTATGCTGCAGAGAGTGGCAAAATTAGAAATATGCTACGCTTAATAGAGCTTGGAGCTAATGTTTCAAAAACCAATCACGGCCAAGTGTCAGCATTGTCTGTTGCTGCTGTAAACGGTCACACAGAAGCTGTCCGTCTACTTCTTGAGCATGGTGCGGATGCAAAGAAAGTCAATGATTACGGTGTAAGTCCATTGATGTTAGCTGCGCAAAAAGGCCACTTGCAAATTATTCATTTGTTGCTAACCAATGGTGGAAATTTAAGTGAAGCAGATAAGGGAGGTCGGTTGCCTTTACATTATGCCGCTGCAGGAGACCAAACAGATGTAGTCAATTTTATTCTTGAAAAAAATGGGAATGTGTTTGCGCAGACATCTGATGGAGATACAGTTCTTCATTTGGCCACTCGTCTGGAGTTGGTCCAGCACCTTGTTGAGCAAGGGGCCGACATTCATGCAAGGAACTCCTACGGTAAAACAGCGTTACACGCCGCTGCCCAGAAGGGCCAATCTGACACAATCAGTTATCTTTTAAATCAAGGTGCTGATATTAACTCACAAGACAAGTGTGGTTGGTCTGCTTTGTCCTTTGCCATTCGTGCAGGTCATGCTGCTTCATGTAAGCTTTTGATTGAAAAAGAATGTGATTTGAAGCTATCAAACAGGACCGGCATTATTGCTAGCGACAATTTTTTCGAAGCGGCTGCTGCTAGTGGACTGACAGAGGTTTTGCAACTTCTTCTAGACAGAGGTTTATCAGAGGACATTGATAGAGTCGGCAGTTATGACGAAACACCACTGATGCAAGCGGCTAGGGCCGGACATTGTAAGACGGTCGCTTTTCTCTTAGACCAAGGAGCTGATGTCAATGGTGGAACTGCCTCAAAAATTACCAGTTTGGAAGACAATTGTGTTGGTCACAAGAACAGTGACGGTGAAGACAGCGAGAAGGACGGAAATGTGTATTCAATATTCAGTAGGGGACAACCAAAGTCCCCATTGTATTGCGCCTTGGACTCGGGTCAATCTGAGGTTGCTAAACTTCTGATAGAACGAGGAGCTAACACTTCGCACTTAGATAGTGAAAATAGGTCTTTAGCAGAGCTGGCTGCCAGAAATTGTTCCCTCGATGTTCTTCAACTTCTTACCAATGAGAAGGAGTATAATGTTAACAAATTAAAGCACGGCGAAAGTTTGCTAACGTCTGCAGCTTATCGCAAAGACTATAATTTCATTCGGCTTCTTCTAGAGAAGGGTGCGGATGTAAATGAGAGAAATATCTCAGGCGACACACCTCTCTCTTGTATTCTACAGGGCGAAAGAAGCCCATGTGTGATGGAAATCGCCAAGCTTCTTCTCACATTTGGTGCTGATATTAATATCAAGAATGACAGATGTGAAACGCCTCTTCAGATAGCTTGTTCCCTGAATTTCGATAAAGTTGCTGCGCTTCTCCTTGAACACGGTTGTAAAACAAACGTTAAGAATTTCTTTTCTTACTCTCCCCTTCACCATGCTGCCCAGAACAACAATGGTAAACTTGTTGAGATATTGCTTCAGTACGGTGCTGATGCTGAGATCATGACAAGAGATAAGATGACGCCCTGTCATTTAGCTGCAGCTTCAAATAGTATCCACGCAGCCCAGGTGTTGTTGGAACATGATGTTGAGTTGGAAGTCATAAACGCGCAAGGTCGTACTCCACTTGCTGAGGCAGCAGCCAAAGGCAACTTGGCAATGGTCCAATTGTTATTGGATCATGGAAGCGAGGTGAACGTCACTAATAAGATCGGGAAATCTTCGCTTCATTACCTACAGTATGCCACAAGAGAATGCTGCGAGCTCCTCTTACGATATGGAGCTGATGTTAATTTACCAGACGTCAACAAAGAGACACCTTTACATTTTGCAGCATCGGTTGGAAACACAGCTTGCATTGAGTGCCTCCTTCAACATGGTGCAAACGTGAGGGCCTTGGACAGAGAAAACCGCACCCCTCTCCATGCAGCTGCTTACGTAGGCAACAGGAGCTCCGTTGATTTGTTGATTCAACATGGTGCAGATGTTAATTTAGCTGACAAAATGGGCTGGCTCCCTTTGCACTTTGCTGCTGCATGGGGACGATTTGATGTTGCTAGCGTTTTGTTCGAAAATGGGAGTGATGTGAGAACTATTGACTGCAAAGGAAGAACTGCCCTGTATCTGGCAGCAAGAAGCGGTTGCAGAGAGTTGATCGAATTTCTTATCCTCCATGGAAGCGATGTAAACGCAAAAGATCACTGTGAACGTACAATCCTTGGAGCATTAAACCAGTACATTTTCCGGGGTAGGGAATGGAACTTTCTGGAAGCATATCTTGAGAATGAAGGTGACAGGCATGCTGTCGACGTGGTGACTGGACGAACCACTCTTCACTTTGCTGCAGTATCTCAAAGCGTAGCTACGTTGGACAACCTGCTTAACCAGGGATTGGAGCTTGAGGCAAGGGACAAGAATGGAGAAACACCTCTTCACCGAGCTGCGGCACGAGGAACTTCAGAGATGATACAACGCCTTATTAAGAGAGGAGCAGACTTGTCTGCTGTTAATAACAGAGGACAGACGCCTTTTCTGGTCAGTCTTGCTGCAAGAAAGGAGGGAAATGCGATGATTTTATTGAAACATGGAAGCAACGTGCAAGTAACAGACAAAGATGGCAACACAGCACTTCATTTTGCTGCACTACAGCCAATTGTGAAACTGATAATAAAGAAAGGCGGAGATGTCAATGCAGTGAATGGAGATGGTTGTACTCCTCTTCACGAAAAAGCTGTATTTTTTACATCTTTCTCAACCTGTGCTGAAAGGCTTCTATTGAAGGCAGGAGCAAATGTTGATTGCCGAGATAAGCATGGAAACACACCTCTTCACAAAGCCACTTCAAAAAACAGGTGTGAAATGGCCAGCCTGCTCATTAAAAATGGAAGTGATGTCCATGCTACTAATATACAGGGAAGAACGTGCCTGCATATGGCTATTTGTTTTGATGCACATAGTACTGCAAAAAATCTCATTCTGCATGGAGCACAAGTCAATGCTGTCGATGAATTGGGTTGTACCCCTCTCCATCTTGCTGTACACGCTGAATTAACTGACAGATTACTGATAAAAGCTCTGTTGAAGCATGGTAGTGATCCTGAAGCTACAGATTATAAGGGCAGTACTCCTCTGCACGTGGGCTGTTGTTCTGGAGGCAGGGAAGCTGTTTCAGTTTTAATTCATCATGGGAGGTAAGACATTACTTTTTTATACAAGGTGTTGTTTTTAATATTTAATGTGGTCAAAGAAGCTTCAATAAAGCAATTTGCCAAAGAGTGGATCGCGCAAAGTTTAACAAGTGCAAGGAGTGACCTGGAGAAAATAGAAATAAAATCTTTAAGCTTTGATTGTAATATGTTCACTTCTGTTTCTTTTAATAATCCACATTATGGTTTAATTACAGCAATCTCGAGGCTAGAGACGCAAAAGGCTGCACTCCACTTCACATCTGCGCCGTTTTTGATCAGAAACTCACTGCTCAAATACTCGTTGACAGAGGAGCTGATGTGGAGGCAAGAGACAATGAAGGAAGCACTCCTCTCCATCTGGCTTCAGCCTTCAGTGATGCAGAGATGGTTTGTCTGTTTCTTGAACGTGGAGTGAGTGTGAAGACAAGAGATTCTGAAGGCAGCATTGCTCTTCACACAGCGGCTGCACTTGGCAAGACAGATATCGTGCGGGTGTTAGTTGATGCAGGCAGTGATGTCAATGCGCTTGATGATAGTGGAAACACACCGCTGCACGTGTCTGCAGGCTCCGGTCACATGGAAGTAGTTCGCCTGTTGCTGGATAATGGAGCAGATTTGTATGCAGTCAACAAGGAAGGGTTTACCCCGGCTGGATGTGCTAAATTGTTTGGTCACAAAGAAATGGAGCAGTGTATTGAAGGAGGACAATGCTAAAATATGTGATGCTGATCTTAATGGTGATGGGAAAGGAGATGAGATTTCTTTTCCTTGACTTCAGTAACAGTTCATAAATAACTTGTGCCATTCCTATGTGTTCTTTGATTTGCTCAAATGAATTATTGACACTGGGCGTTACAGTTTGGCCAGTGCTTTAGTTTGTGATAAGTTTGATTTTTTTATCTTGTTGTCTAAAATCCATTAGGTCGCATTCTCAAGACATTTTTCAACAGCTCCACGATTCTCAGATTGTACCATTCTGTACCCCTATTAAATGCCCCTTTCCTAAGTTATTTCTTTGAGAACTAAATAAAATCGAAAAATATTAGAGTACCGTATTTACTCGAAAAAGCGCCGCGGCGCTTATTAAATTTTTCGTGCCTCAAGTGCGGCGCTTATTTGAGGGCGGCGCTTATTTGAGGACGGCGCTTATTTAAAAATTGGATGCCACAAACAATCGAATATAGACAAAACTTCTACAGTAACAAAAAGAAGGGACTTTTGACTGTCAGTATTTGTCTCTTACGGAAGAGAGTTTTTGCGTTTGCTGTCCCGACAAAGTTCACGGCCTTCACAACGTTAACAGAACTATGTATTGTAAGAATTTTGAATAGAAAAAATAATGGGCGAGCGGTAAAATATATCTTTGGACTGCGAAACAGCGCTTTTGTCAAAAAGGAATTTCCAAGGCTGTTTTAGAGTTGCTTTGTAGTGCTATTTTTAGTTACGCGCACTTCCTCGAATAAGCAGCTCATTGTGACTACGGCGCTTATTAACTTCTTGGTCCCAAATGCGGCGCTTATTCGAGGGAGGCGCTTATTCGAGTAAATACGGTAAATACATTGAGAGAAAATAAAAAGTGCTGTAAGCAAACAATATTTTTCTAAATAAATAATGTCTAAAAATATTCTCTTGATCTTACAATTTAGTTGCATCAATTCAATTGAAATACTTGCAACATAAGGCTGCAAAACAGGACCCTTTTTTTCTGTTAGTGCAGTGGCAGATTTAAGGCCAAACTAAAAAACAGATCCTTTTAGGAGCTGCTTATGCACTAAATTACGTATTGTTTTATATGGAAGTGTAATAGGATATTGAAGTTTCCAGCAATGTGATTGGTTACTTACTTTCTCTGCATATACTGGTAGTTTAGACTTTTAATGCCTATATGATACCATTTTTTTGAAGTTTAGAGTGTCAATGAAGTAAGAAATAATTACTTTTCATTTTCAAAACTTATACAGCTATTTCAATAAACGTTGTCGGGTCAAAGCTTAAAGCTAAAAGGCAATACCGTATGGCGTTCTGGGTATTCACTACAAATTTGCATATAAGCTTCATTAAATGCACAAATTTGTATTTCGCACGTGAAGAATTCACGAGTTTGTTTTTTCTTCTCAGGAGGCCTTTCTGTAGCTTTACTTTCACTTTCGCTTAGCTCTGACTTTTGAAAATCCTTCTAAAATTCAGTGTGGTTAAAAGCGCCTTGTTTCACATGTCTGAAGAGAAAGAAAACGTGCAAATTCGCGCTTGTCATGTCACTATATATTTTAGTATTCAGCACGCACAGTTGCTCTCTTCTTCTACCCATACTGCCTTTCAGTCTTGTCTTTTAGCTTTGATCCGGACAACGTTAACTGAAATAGCTGTATACCAATAATATTGAAATATCTTGTTTCATTTATTAAGAGATAGGTATTTACATTTTTGTATTTGAGTGATTTTATTTAACCTGTGAAACAATATCTACCAGTTTGTGCGTAATTAGTCAAAAGGAAACAAAAGAAAATTATAGTGTCTAATAGTATTGAATAGTGTTATAACCATTTCACAGGTTAACTGAAATCACTCTGCAATTGAGAAAAGAAAATACATCATTAATTGTTCAAAAAAAGATTAAACACTGAATCAGAATCCCAGGGAGGGTACTCTGACTTCTATATGACGGGGATGATCGAATGAAGGCAAAACTCAGAACCCCAAAAAATCCCTAAGTCTCCCGACATTACCCAAAAAATCCCTGGACCAAAAATTACCCCTAAAAAATCCCTTGTCAAATTACCCCTTAATTGCCAGAAGGGGGAAAAACGCTCGCGTATGATTATTCATCATACCATAAATACGCCAAGGCCGTGTCAAAGCACTTTAGTTTGTTTTTAATACCCTAAAAGATCCTCTATTTGAATCAAGTCACCCCCAAAAATACTTGCCAAATCTACTTACCCAAAAAATCCCAGAATCAAAAATTTCAAACCCCCAAAAATCCTTCGATCATCCCCGTCCTTTACAAGCAGAATATCTCTAAGAACATAGGAGGGTGATTTTCAAACTTGTCACCAGAAATGACACCCCTTGTATCATAATTTGCTGTGGCAACTGTTTTGTTAAAAAATCCAGACCCTGATTAAATACCAGATTCGTATAAACGGGTCAAAATTGTTATTATTTTTAAATAAATGCTGGGGGCGTTTGTTTATAATATGGAAGAGGTCGTTTAAAAATGGGGAGGATGTTGGTGACATTGCAGTTTATGAATAAAACTTTGTACCTATAACCTTTACTTGCATGCTCCTTTATTGTTCATATACTGTTTATGTTCTGTTTGTCATAAATCGTGATTGCAACATGACATTTTCAATCTACTAATTTGGTAATTATCAACTTTGGATACCCAGGGACAGTTTTTGGGGGTGGAACGAAGAGAAAACTCGTCCCACCTTGACAAACTATCCCTTGTTCCTGGAGGTGCGTAACAATAAATTAATCTGAAAAATTAACAGAAAATGCAGTCTGATAATAAACACTGCACCCTGATTAAATGCTGACCAAGCCAACTTTGAAATAAACAACAGGGGCATTTAATTGAGAAAAATTAGTACGGTATTTTCAAAGATCCCTGATTTTGTGATCTGTCTTTTATTGGAACGATTTATGATGTCATCACTTCCCAATTTGCATTTTTAGTTTTAAAACTAATTTAAAATTAGGTTTAAAAGATATTTTTTAATGCAAATTAGAAAGCTCAAGGCATCATCACAGTGAGAAACTTTAAATGAAATTATATATATTTTTTCGTAGTAAATAATAAAGATGGTAGATTTTAAGCTCGGTGATAAATAGTAAAGAATATTCTACATGACACGAGCGTGGGACTCAGATTTTTTCTTTGTCCCACGCTCGTGTCATGTAGAATAATATTCTTTACTATATATTTTTTCGTTTTCAGCTGATGGGAAACTCAGCGTTTAATAATGAATACAGAGCATTTACAGACTCTCCTCACTGCCTTTGGTTCATATTTTGGCAACAAAGACAAAAGTTATATTTGGCCGGTACATATTATTTGGTGCTTGAAATTTTCGGTAGTAAACTCGACATTAATGCAACATCAGAGCACAGGCCTACCATCCTGTTTATGAGGTCACATCCCCTGGGGGGTACTTGAAGTAACATGACAGGGGGTCCGACGGAGCTTCATAATCCAAACCCTCCAAAATACACTAGACTGAAATTTTAGACCCCAAAAATACCTAGCTTCAAAATTTCAAACCCCCAAAAAATAAATACAATACTTAACTACAAAATTATGTACATTGTTTTGTCTTCTTAATATTAACAGTTTTTTTCCGAAACACTCATCATTGAAAATGAATATTTTTCTGATCCACTGATCGCAACGAAAACCCGAAACAAAAAGTTCACTCTGAGATTTATTAAGTGTAATTAGTGTATGTAATAGCATTCAAAAAATAAAAAATAAAAGAAGACTAAAAAATACGCGACAGATCCCTTGACCTAAAAAAATACCGAGCGGGGGCTAGGCAGAGTGCCTAGTCACCCTCGATGACGGCCAGGCTGCCATGCACTGCACAGACCTGCAGTGGCCAAAAAAATTGACAATCATGAGAAAAATACCATGCCATTGCTCTGACTGGCAAAATTGTCCCAAAACTTGCCTATGCCCCCCCCCCCCAAATAGCCAGCAGTTCAATGCCTGACCCAGGGCTCCCTAGGGCTGGTAGGTCTATGACTTAGCTACCTGGCACAACCTTACAAAACAGAGCCCCGCTCAATACCTCAAAATATGACTGCTAAGTGGGAGTCCTTGTAAGTACAATAATCACTCAAAGTAAAGAGCAAATTTGTGATCTTTATTTCTTTCAAATCCTTCAAAAAAACCTTAAAGTACTCACAACTCATTACTTTTCATACACTTCTAGCCTGCGTGGGCGGCGTCCAAAGAGGAAGTAGAAGGGGAGTTCGAATGCGAAGCGCAATCAGAGAAGGTGGAAGGGGAACGCCTGCCCTGACGCTTTTATTTTTGTCCCCTTCCCCCCTTCTCTGATTGCACTTTGTGCTCTCTCCTCGCACCTCGCGCTTTGTGCTTGAACTCCCCTTCTCCTTCCCCTTTGAACGCCGGCCACGCAGGCTATACACTTTAAATTCTTTTTAACTACATTAAATTTCAACTCAAACAAGCCTGACAGCACGTCTGAGATCTTTAAAAGAAATTGTTTAAATTAAATAGACTTTTATACAATCTTCTATATAATTATATACCGCATAGTTGCCGTTTCAAGGAAAAAAGTATTCACATATTCAGGCCAAACCACACAGAAATTTGGGAGAAGTTCTTTCAGATTTACACTGATGAGTTATACAGTTGATTGCCTGGTTAGAATGATTTTTTAATCTTTAAAATTTGTACTTTACTCTAGAACATATGAAAAGTGTTAATTTTATCTAACAATATAACTATAGGTATGTGACAAGACCGACAGTCAAAAAACAATAATTTATAATACCGTCAACGTAGTAGGAGATATTTCTTCAGCTCCACCAACAAATTCTCAAAATTTGAAAGAAACTCCATGTCAATAAGGAGTATTTATATAACTTTTCATCTTGAAACAGAAAGTACAAATTAAGGCACACAATAAAATTTAAGCATTGCTGTATATTACATTAACTGTACAATTACTGACTTTCTGTAAATTATTTGGGAGGGCTTATAAGCGGAAGGAAAAAAATGTTCGAAACGAGCCTCGGGAGTGTTGATCGAAATACATTTTTAAGTTAAAAAAGCACAAAAAGCAACATTTAGCCCTATTCAGTACTGTCATCTGATAGAGAGGGGGCTTATATCCGGGAGGGCTTATAACCGGATGTATTTTTTTGTTTCCAGGTTGATGGGCCTATAACTGGGGGGGCTTATAACCGGAATTTTATGGTATCTTATTATGCTTGTCCGCTCACTCTAAAAGAGAGTGCAAGTCAAGATGTAACTATACATCATCATAATCATCATCATCGTTAGTTGATCAATTAAGCTTTTATCTCAAATTATGGCGGCAGACCATAAACATGGTACTATTTACTCACAGTTTATTCTCATGAATCCAATCCAAGGCACGTTCATGTTTTATAACTTGTAGAAATTGACAAAAATAGTTTCTGATAAAAATCGACAACAATCGCTTATAATCGATAAACCAATCATTCGTAGATGGAAATCGATATCAATCGAACTCACAACTTTTTTCTTTATTACATCCATTTTGAAATCACTGGCGATCCTTGCAATCTGATTGGCTCTCAGCAGTGTGATTTATTCACGAATTGCACTATTTTTTGCTCTAAATCGCATCTTTTTTTCAGCCAGTGAGAAAGAAAAAATAAAACAAAACAACCAATCAGATTTCAAGGCTTGCTTAAAGTAACTAATCAAATTGCAGGGAAATTTTATGAGAAAGAAAGCCATTAGTGAATTTTTAATTTTTGTTTCCAAAATCTTGCTTTAAAAAATGGATGAAATTAAATCCTCAACACGATTCACAATCAGCTTGCACCATTTTCTTCTCCAAAGACAACAAGACGTCTTAACCACAGCCACCGAAGAAATGATGGGGTGGCATCATCGAGTCAGATGACGAGGATTGAATGTTGAAGTACATTAAACTGTTTTTGTTCTAGCTTGAGAACTGCGCAAGTTTCCTTGAATGAAAAGTGTTTTCCTTCGTTACGCTCGACTGAGTTTTTGACACATGACGTCTCAGATGTAATTTTTAAGCGTTTCCAGTTTCGCTTTCTTACCAATCGGCTACTGGATCAATAAGGGCCCGGACGCACTGGGCAAATTTTTGTTTATTTTGCGAAAAAATCTGTCACCAGTTCCATGAGACAAGTGCGCCTAGCCTGAGCATCAGGCTTTTCTAAGGGGAAGGGGGAAAAGGAAGGAGCGCGGGCGGAAACCTTCCTTTCTCCTTTTTCCTTCCCTACCCCTCCCCCCTCCCCTTAGGAAGGCCTGATACTCAGGTTAAAGTGCGCCCGGTTATTTTCAGATCTACCAAATTTTGTCAAGCCATACCAAACTTCAAAGGCGCCGTCGTCCTGCCTTGGAGCAGGACAAATTTTTGTCAAGTGTCAAATCTGAAAGATTTTTCAATTAACACGCCTTAATCTATAGGAAAACGTCAAACAAGTATTTTTGATCTCGCTTTTCAAGGCAGATTTCTGCCAAAATATTTTATTTTTCTCGACAGTTCAACATGGAGGACGGCAAAGATTATAATGACCATCGACTCCATATATACAAAAACTATAATATATATATATATATATGGCTCGCAAATCTTCTTTCCATTACACCTCCGGTATGCAAGTACTCCTGGCTTGGCACAATTTTCAAACCGCCTGAGTACAAGTACCGCTGCTGATCAAAATGAAAGCGCGGCGAGTCAAGACTATTGAATTGTACTAAAAGCGAAAAATACGGCTCTTATCGGCCGGAAAGTAAGACTCTTTTTAGCGAACGGAAAGTTATCGAAGGTGTATGGTTTTAACATGATTGACACTTTGTGGTTAACAAATAATTTGGTGTTTTCACGTGCGTCCACGATTGCCAAATTCAAAATTTGGTAGAGACAAAATTTGTCGACATTTTTGGTAGAGCCAAACAAATTTTGTCAGTCCAGTGCGTCCGGGCCCTAAAAAAATGGTACTGACTAAAATCTAAATTGTGCAATTTCAAAATTGGCGAGACTTCCCGTCATTTTTCAACAAGGATCAAAGAGCATACTTTAACTGACAAAAATTCACATGTTTTTAAACACCTTAACAGTTCATCTAATTGCAAAAACTTATACACATCTGATTGCTTTAAAATTTTGGATTCTGCTCAAACCGTTTATTTTCTTAAATTAAAAGAGGCCTTTTACATTAATAGTTTAAAACCAGATTTAAACACTCAAGTGCAGCATTTCAACACCTTTTTATTTTAATCTTTTGTTCTATTAGTAACAGTCGAAAGCTCACACTGTGAGTAATTACTGTTCTAGACAGTACCAGACAGTACCTGCCACTTTGTAACGGCTTTACCATTATCTTTTGTTATTGTAATTTTTCTTTGTATATATTTCTATTTTTGTATTTGTAGCTTGGGTATATATATAGCCCTAGATTTTAAATTCTCAATAAACTGAAGATGGCATAAGTCATGCCGAAACATGTCTTTAAAAAGTTGTTTCGTGTTTTTAAAATTAGTAATTTTACTAGTGCTAACAAGGAAATATGATGTAAAAAAGTGGTAATTAAACTTCGTGTCGTGCAATTTTAGTCTGAAATCATTCTTGTGATTTCAAATCGAACTCGCGCCACGCGCTCATTCGATTTTGAAATCACACTTATGATTTCAGACCAAATTGCACTCCACTTAGTTTAATTGCCATTATTTATTGGTTCCTATCGGCTTGTTGGGGGACAGGAACAAAGCGTTTCCCTCCACTGGGAATTTAACTTTTTTATCATGCAAATGTTGCTAAAATTTATTTTATTGTTTTGACCCCCAACATGGCCGCTTTGTCACGTGGTTGCAAGCCAGCAATTATATTATGCACCTATCAATGGTTTGCCCAGGATGGGGGGGGGGGCAACCCACGGGAATTTGACATCGTAAAGCTCTCCCCGGGTAGGGATTTTGACATTTAAAATGATCTGCTGGGTTAGAAATTTAAGAGGGGATATGTGAAATTTGACATTCGCTAGGTGCCCAGGGATGGGGAATTCAACTCTGGCTTCCAAAAAATTTCAAATTCCCCTGGGGTTGCCCCCCCCCCCCCCCATCCTGGGGCAAACCATTGATAGGTGCGTTAAACCAATTATTGCAAGTCTAAGATAAGAAAAGATAAGATAAGATAACTTAATTTATACACGGTTTTTCCATCAGTCAATAAAGTTACTGGACTATCTACCTATCTAACTAACTACAAAAATTTAATAACAACAAATTCAAAATAACAAAAGAAAAGTCTGCTTTTCATGGAGGCCGTGTCTAAAATTTACTTAAAATTTAGATATTACTTTAAACTGTGCCGACTTAATTTAGATTTGAAATCGGCCAGTGAAGATGCTTGTCTTAGGTCTACAGGTAAGTTGTTCCACAACTGAGCTCCGCTGTACGAAAAACTTTTTTTTATAGATAATCAGTTCGAGGTTGTGGAAGAACTAGTTTGTTTTCGGTATTCCTTAAACGATAAGCACTAACATCGTCACGATATACGAATCTTGATCTCAGATAATCAGGAGTCATACCATGTAATGTTTTATACATTAGGATAGACTTCTGTTCCAATCTTGAAGTATATACCTCCCCACACTACGTTGCAATAATCAAATTGTGGTTGAATAAGGCTACCGGTCTACCGACCTTTCGATGCGATGGTTATCCTCCCTGCGTAACCCTCCATCCTCCCGATGGCGCTCTGACAATATTCATTGAGAAAATCCTTGAGATCGCCCTCGATAAAACCAAAGACAACCATTTTCCTTTGAATATTTCCGCGAATCGCTTCCGGCCTTCTTGTCCGCCATATTTACATTATTGGCGGGAAAAGCAAATCTCTTCACGTATGCCTATGTAAAATGTCCCGAACAGGAGGAGCTTCGCTTGTGCATGCGTAGTTGCGATCACTTTTCAGCCTACAAGAAGTGAATGTTTCGAATGTTTACATTTTTATGGCCCTAGTTTAACCTCTTCATACCAGCTTCTGAGCTAAATCAGTTCGTGAAGAGGGCGGTACATTATACCTTTGTAAACCCATGGTTATTAGACGTATTGATTTGAGGTTTAACAATGGGAAACTGCGTCGAAGAACTCCGAGGAGAAAAGGATTTTGGACAATATGGCGGCTGCTGTCATCGAAAGAGCAGTTGTTTCCTACCACGCTACAAAGCCTAAGGGAAATGCTTTCGCTTACATACGCTAAAAGGTGAAGTAATATGTTTTGAATTTTGTTTATTCAGTCATTCAGTGAGTCATTCTATGCACATCGATTACACGAACTCGTGAAAAATTTTGCCTTTAAAAACCCTCAATCGCCGTAAACCTTCAATGAGCGCCAAAAGTGTTGAGACAGTCGGCACTTTTTGAGTACCTTGGACAAATTTTACCCCTCACCCCTTCAATATAACCCCCTCCCCCCGAAACAATGTTGTATTTGTTATCTGCAAGACTTGCCTTGTTTGAGTACGACATTGAAAAGGGGGGAGGGGGAGTGGTTCAGAAGCGGCAGCAGATTAAAGGTGAAAAAACGGGAATTTTAAATTAGTATCAATTTCATCCAACTGTCTCAAGAACTTTTGACGCCCATTGTCTGAAAGGGAAATCTTGCTTTTTGCAATAATTATAAGTGCAAACTAAGGCACTACAATGTTTCGTGGACTAAGACGCATTTTTCTGATATATAACATAACGGGTTACCACGGGTAACCACGGGTAACCAAACAAATTAAAAGGAATAAGAGTATCTTGTTTCTCAACTATTTTGGTTACCCGTGGTTACTCGTGGTTACCCGTTCATTTTGAGAAAAGAAGCCGTTTTTTACATGTTATTGACATGCTGTTTGTTGAACAATCACGGATAGTTGCGATTCCATTCAGTTGCATGCATTTTTACGTGATTAAATGAATAATATCGTCAATAATAACGTGAAAAGCCGTCAGAGTCACGGGCATGTGACGTTTTACGTACCAGTTGTGTGACACCATCACACAAGGCGATTATGGGTTCAAAAATGCGCGAAAATAATCGGTGGAATGTAATATATATAATTCGATATTTGTACCCTCTCCATTGTTTACAATTATTTAATCCATTGTCTTGTTCATACTTGCAATTATTCTGGAAATTACGCCTTTATCTAGAGACTTCACGGTATCGGAGATGCGTCCTCAAAACAGACCAAAGGTTATGAAAGTTATATGTTTTTTTTAAGTGCATCGTCATGTAATTAGATTTACCATGTTAAAAATACTTCTTCTTTAGCTAAGAGATACGCAATGCAACCTGTCCACAAGCTGTCATCGCATACAAGTTTGATCTTTCGTGCAATTTGTAGAATCTTTTTCACATTCCGTCTGTAAATAGTCCCTTTTGCCGTGCTTCAAGGAACTTATACCATTTGCTACGCCAAAACATTGTCCTGTTCTGAAAGAAACGTGTCTTGCGCTGGCGCCTGCTTACCGCATTAGTTTCTAGACAGTAAATCGACTCATCCCATTCCTTAACCTTGGGATTTTTCTAAGACTGGACCGCTTTTCCTGCGAACACAGTTTTTGGTGGCGTTCGATAGCTTTCTTCGTCACGCACGCTCGATTTTTTCCTTTGCTCTAAGCAGCTTTAAAATGCGATACAAAAACCCCGAGATATTTAAGGTTGTTGCATAATTTATTTGGCACCTAATCCTATTAATTTCTTTGCAAAGCAGACATACGCACGTGTTTCAACACAAATTCTAGCCTTAAAAACGATTTGGCCTTGTTTTTGCGCAGGTCTAGCCGATTTGTGACGTCATTGCCAAATTACAATAATCACGATATTTACGCGCTAATTAATTATCTTTTGTAATGCAGCGCAGTACCAATGTGATCACCTGATAATTTCTAAAGAATAATACATGTTTGTGTCCATGTTATGTAGTTTCTTATTTTCAAGATATACCAAAAATTCACCTTCAGACAATGAGCGCCAAAAGTGTTGAGACAGTCGGCACTTTTTGAGTACTTTTGACAAATTTTACCCCTCACCCCTTCAATATAACCCCCTCCCCCCGAAACAATGTTGTATTTGTTATCTGCAAGACTTGCCTTGTTTGAGTACAACATTGGAAAGGGGGGAGGGGGAGTGGTTCAGAAGCGGCAGCAGATTAAAGGTGAAAAAACGGGAATTTTAAATTAGTATCAATTTCATCCAACTGTCTCAAGAACTTTTGACGCCCATTGTTGGTCATTGGGAAACACTTTTGCTTGTGTGACTTCGAATCTACATGCATATCCAACGCAAAATGGACAGAAAATTTACAAGAAAAGAATGTTGTATTGGAAATTGTCCAAGGGAAATAAGTAAAAATCGGGATCTTGTTCAAATGTTTTAGACCTCTCCATGTCCGTTTTAGTCAAGGCAATTTGACTGATTTTGACATCCAAGACGTCTCGCCTGCCGTGGACATGCCATACAATGATTAAGCAATAGAGGACTTTTTCTGTGTTTAAATAGCCTCATCTAAACACGAGGGGGGCTGGGAGAATTCGAGACAGTTATGCAAACCCGAGACGCAGTCGAGGGCTTGCATAAATTTCGAGAAATCTCCCAACCACCCGAGTTTTTAGATGAGGCTATGTAAACACGGAAAAAAGTCCTCTATTGCTTTTATAAAATATTTTTTTCAAAAATAATTCGAAAAATGAAGGGTATTTGGTTTACAGTCAAAGCTCTCTTAACCACAGGGCACAGAGGAGTCAAGTTTGTCCGCAATTCAAAATCTCTACCGTGCAAAACGACCTTCAAAGCGATCGTGTAAGCGTACGTGATACAAACGCCGTCATGCGATACTTGTTTGCAGATCTCCTGGTGATATCGTATTCTGACAATGGTCGCCTGGGGCGAAAAAATCGTCACCCAAAGGGCGACGATTTTTTTTCGGAAAGCGAAGCTTTCCGACGAGGCACGAAGTGCCGAGAAGAAAAAAAGACAAGGGACGAAACATTATACCACGTGATCGGCTCGATGTCGCCCGAAGCATACTGGTGGCGGAAACGGAAGTCGTGTGTAGATCCATGCTGTGACAGATGAAATCAACCGTTACTAATCCGAAATTCAAAACAACAGTGATCCTTCGACCGGCGGTAAGATTCAAAATATGAATAGTGCTCTCCGGGAAAAGCAAAATTTACCAGATGAGGAACAACGCAATCCGAAGAAATTGAAAGTGGAAAACAAGGTTTTCTCTTCAAAGTGCTAAGTTACTTGTGAAACACATTACGGTATTGCAACATCACATGTCTCGTGACGCATTTCCGCCACCAGTATCCTCCGGTCCACATTGTACGAAAACAAATTTTTAACTGCCTAAAACTCTTCCCCCGAAATACAGCTTACACGACTTGTTTGAAGATTTTCTTACAGCGTATGGGGAGAGAATACTAGTCTTAAACCACATGTCAAAAATGAGATCGTTTCGTTTGATTTTGAGCGAGGAACGAGGGATCGGAATTTCGCCTCAAATCGCTTTCGTCCCTTGCTCTCTTTCTTACTGCTGGTGTCTCTGGTAACGCCCACAAACATTGCTGTCTGCGGATGTCACATGAGGGTACGAATACGATATCACCAGACCAGACCATCTGTAAACAAGTATCGCAAGACGGCGCTGTATCACGTACGGCTTACACGATCGCTTTGAAAGGCTTTTGAAGGTCGTTTTGCACGGTAGAGAGTTTGAACTGCGGACAAGAGAGTTTGACTCCTCTGTGCCCTGTGTCTTAACGGACACTCTCGTAAGCGGACAGCTCTACTTACGGCCGCCTTATTTGAAACCCCGTTTTAACTCCCATACAAACTCTGTATTTTTACATTCTCGTAAGCGGACATTCCCGTAAGCGGCCCGGTACACTTTCACAGATTACGACTTAGACTTTTTCTTTGTTTTTAAGCTCCCATAAGCGGACACCCCGAAGAAAATCCTACAAAAACCTCTGTTTTTTGTTTTTATCAATCAACTTCTCATCGCTGTTTGTCACAATGATTTAATAATAATTACAGTACCATATTTCAGCGCTTGTTTTGTCGTCATCCACGTCCGTTCGGTTATTGTTAGCTGGGCAAGCTCCCGTAAGCCGCCATTTATCCCCTACACCTCTACTGGCCGCGTACGAGAACCATTCTCGTAAGCGGCCAACTCCAGTTACGGACACTTTTTTTGCGTCCCGAGGGTGTCCGCTTACGAGAGCTTCGACTGTATTTACTTCTTGATTGAAAAAGATTTTCTCAAAACGCGCATTTGAAAGCGATTTCACGTAAATCTTACAGAAAAATACGGAAAGTTTGGCAAAAACTAAAAGAAATGCTAAAAAATACGGCTCTGTAAAGAGGAGTTTATGGAAATGAATGTCACTGTGCTTGATCGCTCTTGAAAGTGAAGTGAACTTGCCTGAATGATTTGGCTGCCCGATAACACGGTCGTGTCTTGTGAAGTTTTGCTGGATAATTAGGAATCATAGCACAAGCAGCGGATCTAGCAAGGTCGGTAGCAAAGGTATGCATTTATTGTACGGTAAATTGTTCAGATAGCGATCTAAACAGGTCCAGTTTCTTCTACTGTCGTTTCCTCCGTCTTTGTAATGTGCTTCAAGCGTAGAATAAACTTCAAATGGACAACAAATTCTGCTTTGGTTTTCTGACAAATGTTTCCATTCTTTCGTCTTCCCCGAGCCCATTTTGAATGAAAAAAGTTCACAACTATTACCGGTATTGCCAATGTAACAGTAGAATTTTTACGCTGAGAAAGTCTCAGAGAAAATATATTTTAAGCGTCATTTTAATCGCATTTTAAGCAGATTTGCCAGTAAAAACACGGCAACCGATCGGCCGTGTAAAGTTTAAGTTTGTAGCTTATAGTTTTGTTTGCGTTGACCTATATTTTTTTCTAATAAAGAATGACTTGTAGGGAATTTTATTGTAGTACTTAAACGCAAAAATTTACTTGAAAAATGTTTGCTGCGTATTTTGTTGCATATTTTGTCGTTCGCTTGAGCTCCCTCCAGGCAAAGCGCTGTGGTTCTTCTTTCTTTTGCTTTTTTCCTCTGGCTCATGTGGGAAGAGAAAGCCGGAACACATATCAAAATTTGTTATTGTTTTCCATTTCTTTAATATCATACTTGAAATTACTTGGCAGTCTTTTTGGCAGTTTTATAATGTTTTTACCAAAAATTGTGCCGGGAAACACAGAAATCGTACTCTCATCTAAACTCACCTATCGACCAATGAGAGCGCGCGTACTATCTTAATTATTTTATATTAATTGATTTTAATGTTCATTCTGTGTACTTGGAATAAAAATTTCAAGTAAGCAACAACCGCTGGCATCGGGTAATATCTGAAGATCAGGCTTAGACAAGCTTATTGTAACATATTTATTGACATTTCTGATGATAATTTTCCTTCATTACGCAACATTCACACATATATCCTAAAAGATTCATTGGAATACTTAAAGTGCTATATGTATTGTTTCTATTTTTGCTACTTTGGCCACTGGCAAAAATCGGGCTTAATGTCTTTAAGGTGACGACTTCGATCGAAATAAATGAAGTGCTGTACCATATTTACTCGAATAAGCGCCACGGCGCTTATTAAATTTTTGCGCCTCAAGTGCGGCGCTTATTCGAGGGCAGTGCTTATTTAAAAATTGGACGACACAAACAATCTTATATAGACGAAACGTTAACAGTACTACGTATTGTAAGAATTTTGGATAGATAAAATAATGGGAGAGCGGTAAAATATAATAACTTTGAGCTAGAGAACATTGCTTTTGACGAAAAGGCATTTACAAGGCTGTTTTAGAGTTGCTTTGTAGTGCTATTTTCAGTAACACGGAATTCCTTGAATAAGCGCCTCATCGTGACTGCCGCGCTTATTCGGGGGCGGCGCTTATTAACTTCTTTGTCCCAAAATGCGGCGCTTTTTCAAGTAAATACAGTATGCCTGTCAAAAATTTCTAATAACTTCACCATTTCTGACTCAATTTCCCTGAAACTTTGGCATTTTACTCGAAATTTAATGAAGATTTAAACACACGTCAATATGTCGATGTAATGATTGTGAGTTTTGAGCTTTTATTCAAGACACCTATTTGGATAAAACTGCTATTTACAGAAAACTGAGTGCTAAGATTTCGTTTAAACTACTGCAATTATCTAAGTTTCCGAAAAATCGGCGGAACAGAAACCTCGATACAATTTGATCATCAAAATATTAATATCGGGAAAACTTTGGACTTGGAACGCTCCAGCACTTCCACATTTCGTCCAAAAGTACCATAACAGAAGACAAAGAAAGTTCAATGCATCAGTTTTGACAGTTCCAAATCACATTCGGCTATTTGCAACGATGAAAAAGTTTGAGCAAATATTATAAACTCAACATTTGCTTCAAAATGTAGGAAGGTCGCCAAATTTACGCTTTTCTAAATTACATGAAAACTAACCGTGCAAATTGCTTAAAACAACCGGAACATTAAATTGAACATCTTACACAAAATTTGTGCTGCTTAACGTTTCTGGAGCTGTCTTGATTTGGATGAAATAATGTTTTAAAGTGAAGCACTGCTCCAACTCTCTTGTTTTCATGTAATTTAGAAAAGCATAAATTTGGCGCCCTTCGTACATTTTGACGCAATTAGTAACTTTATAATATTTTTTCAAATTAGGGCACAAGAAATGGCCATCAATTAAAAATGACCGCTTAAAACAGTGAAGGAACATTTCAAATACAAAAGAAGGTACGGATGGTCAAAAGTGAAGGGGATTGAAACGGATTGCGATATGGGTTTTTGAAATACTGTTGGGCTGAACAGTTGTCAAAGTTAATCTTGTTTGCTTTATAACTTTAAATTATAATGGCCGGGAGACACCTTTGGTTGTAATGAGCTATGGTTTTGTCATTTAGATCCATAGAAGTCATTTTTTTTTTTTACAAACATTAAGTTTCAGAGCGAGTATTTGGTAAAAGGTAATAAAATAAACTTAGCTCAGCCGTGACACAGTCCCTTTAATTGCTCTCTGTACGAAGCGTAGGACCTTACAAAATTTAGAGAGCACCTTACTTCGAATTAGATAAACGTGTATGGGAAACTTCTTAGAGTCGCAACAATGACAGGAGAAATATTGGCTGCATTTTTCAGACCCCTTCACGGCTGATACGTTTTATACCAACTCCGACTCTATAACGACTCTCGGTTATGGCAGTTAGATATTTTCAGGAGCGCCATTACGCTCATGGCGTTTCCCTTAGAACTGTCATTCAGGCCAAAACATAGCAACAGATATCCTGCCACATTACTGTACCATACATACATACATACATGAAAAGGGTCCGGTCTGGTATTGCTTGTAATATAAGCAGTTAATTTCTGTCTTGATATTGCGTCAGTGTTTAAAAAAAGTCTCCATTGATCCTGTCTACACCAAAATGACAAAGACTCCACTTTCATCCTTTTCAAAAGTCTATGTTTGCGATAAAATTGTTCAGAGTTTCCATGGTCGTAATGTGGACAATAGGAGTAAACACTGCAAGGCATGTGCTTTCAAACAAATAAAAAATTGGGCACTCCGCCTTAGCAAACTCATGGCATGATGCAAATCAGATACATTTGTTACACTATATCTGTGCAGCTCAGGATGGACACTAAACCTTCTCTTGTTTTATCTCCTTTCCAGGGACTTGGTCCATCAGTAGACAGCTTGTGCAGCAATTAAACACATGACCCTGGACGTATCAGGGTTTGGATGTGAAGACACCCTTACCCACCTCATGAACTATGTGTGGCCTAACATCTTTGAGACCTCGCCTCGTGTTGTTAACGCTGTTATGGAGTCTATTGAGGGAATGAGACGGTAGCTTTGGGACCGTCTAAAGTACTCCATTTCTGTTTACAGGTAAGCATTTATACAATGGCTCTTTCACTATTTCATTTTCTTTATGAGTCTGGAATTAAAATAAGCTGTTCATATCTATTTTATCAGTGACATCCAACAGCCAGACTTTACCAGGAAACAAGTGTCTCGCACCGGTGACTGACGACGACTCAGCGGATGAAGTACTTGTTAGCTTTTTATCGTTTAAGGCAGTACCTACGACATAAACAGGTATACTTTATAGGTCTTTATACACACGGTTTAGTAATAATAAAACTCACATGAATATAAGGCGTCCTAATTTCACGCAGTAAAATTTGCACGTGCAGCAACACTTTGCTGGCGGCGACAACACGCCGACAAGACAAGTCATTTCACAACACGCTGACAGCATGAAGTTAGTTTATACAAGCCTTGGCTTGGTCAAATTTCATTGAAGAATCGTTATTTATGAAAGTGTTTGCGGATATTAGCAAGGAAACCAAAGGGAAATCTCTTCAAAAAGGCATAAATTTGTATTATAAAGCGATTGAAACTGCAATTTTGCCGTTAATAATCTTAAAGGGACTATGTCACGGCTAAGTTAATTTTATGTTATTAAATTTTGCCAAATATTCGCTATGAAACTAAATGTTTGCAAAGAAATTAATTCTTTGATACTATATGACAAAACCATAGCTTCCTTGCAGCTAAATGTGTCTCCCGGGCATCATAAATTAAAGTTACAAGCAGACAAGATTAACTTTGAAAACTGTTCCGCCGGACCATATTTCAAAAGCCTACATCGCAATCCGTTTCAATCTTCGACACTTTTGGCCATCCGTACCTTCTTTTGCATTTGGTGTGTTATTTAAATATTCCTTCACTGTTTTAAGAGGTTATTTTATACATTTAAACACATTTGATGGTAATTTCCTATGCCTAAGTTTGGCTAAAATCCGCGACACAGTCCCTTTAACTTTGATTTTTTGCGGTGAGTTCAAAGACTGGATAAAACTACGAATGGAAAAACAATGATAATAATTAAGTTTACCGGTACATACCTGTTTCTGTTTCTGGTCTTGATCTTTTGTTAAGATATGCTAAAACACTTTCGCCTCCCGTACGTTTTCGTCTTGGTTCCATCATTGCACATGGGCCAGAACTAAAGAGCGAATGTGATCGAGGCAACTATTGACACCAGTCCCTGATCTCCTGTTTAATCGAGGTGGGTGATTATGCAAGTAAACTATCGCGTGTTGAAATCGTTATACAGCCGTAACCTTTCAGAAATATACTAGTACAGCGACAAAAAAAAATGGACACAGCAAAGAAAGCGTTTTCTTTTTATTCCATATTTCATATTTAACAGGTGAGAAATTGTGTGACTTGAGAAACTCAAGGAACTCGAATGAAATTTATTGTTAGTTAATGTTAGAAGGTCTTAGAAAGTAGGCGGCGATGATTTGGAAAGTAGGCGGCGAAATTCGCTGGTGTCCGGCTTCTATTGAAACGCCTGTTGAGCTCACTCTCACTTTAATCCTGTTCAGGCCAGATTTTTTCTGGTTTCTTTCTTGGCAATTTCTTAAATTACAAATTAAGTTACGTCTTGCACGCACGACTTATTCCTTTTTTATTATTATTATTATTTGTTTATTTATTTTGAACAGAGAAATCGTTTCACCAAATGCGGCGTATGTCTTCTCATCAATGAACATATCCGAGCCACAGGCAACAAAGAAAACAGAATGAATTGGACGGAGAAGAAACAACGCCATATGGAGCAGCAAGCATAAGTATGACTTGGAGCATTCCAGGCTCTCGGTTAGAGGACTGCTTATCTGGCAGTTTACAGACCAGAAAATAAGGTTGGTTACAGAGGGAGTGAAAACACAGGTAACCAAAGCGTACTATGAGAGTTTGTATGGATGTACTCAGAAGGCTTGTATGGATTTGAAATAAAGTCGAGAAAAACATCCCTTTTTACCGGTGAAAAGTTATGATGAAACTTTAAACCTTACCTGGTGTCACGTTTTTGTATTTCTAGTGCTTTAGAAAGTCGTACGCGCGATTTTCGTCTTAACCGTCTATTGCGTACTAAAAGAAAGACAAGGTAGGAAAGCAAATTCGATAGGCGAACGCAGGCCTCTTCAAAAAACTCGCTAAAGAAGCTCAAAACCAGACGTAGCTTGATCTTTTTACTTCACGATCCAAGAGCGATAAATATTCCATCTTTCTGTGTAATTGAATTGCATTCAAGTCGAAGTTTGGAGCTAAGAACTTCATTTGAATTCACAACTTCGGCACAAATCGGTCGCCATTACGGCCGTGAAATTCAAATGCGAGCACCTAGCTAACGGTCGGGCCTAGGGCGAGTACAAAATCCACCCCATCCGGGGGAGACAGAGGAGACCTCTTGTAAGCACCATCTGATGCTCACTATAGCCACTATAAGTTAATTTTTGTAACGTTGGGAACAGTGCACAGATTTGAATGTTGATTGAATGGGTTGCTGACGTTTGGGTTTACCCGCCGTTACAAAAATTAACTTATTGTGGTTGTAGTGAGCATAAGATGGTGCTTACAAGAGGTCTCCTCTGTCTCCCCCGGATGGGGTGGATTTTGTACTCGCCCTAGGCCCGACCGTTAGCTAGGTGCTCGCATTTGAATTTCACGGCCGTAATGGCGACCGATTTGTGCCGAAGTTGTGAATTCAAATGAAGTTCTTAGCTCCAAACTTCGAATTGAATGCAATTCAATTACACAGAAAGATGGAATATTTATCGCTCTTGGATCGTGAAGTAAAAAGATCAAGCTACGTCTGGTTTTGAGCTTCTTTAGCGAGTTTTTTGAAGAGGCCTGCGTTCGCCTTTCGAATTTGCTTTCCTACCTTGTCTTTCTTTTAGTACGCAACAGACGGTTAAGACGAAAATCGCGCGTACGACTTTCTAAAGCACTAGAAATACAAAAACGTGACACCAGGTAAGGTTTAAAGTTTCATCATAACTTTTCACCGGTAAAAAGGGATATTTTTCTCGACTTTATTTCAAATCCATACAAGCCTTCTGAGTACATCCATACAAACTGTCATAGTACGCTTTGGTTACCTGTGGTGAAACAATGACCCTAAACCTAAACTCTTTCTCGAGCCCTAGAGTTCGGGTTGAGGTTAGGTTTTAGACCCTAACACTCATCCCACGGTAAGCCTTGAGTACACTTTTCTTGTGGCTATATCACTTAAGTGTGTGGAGCAACACTATTTTAAAAGTTTTATTCAATAACAAAACAGTTCAGCAGCCTGTTGGTCAGATTTAACAAAACAAAGTAAACATGCAAAAGGCAAGTCAAAATACAACTGAGAAGTATTAATAAAAGGTTTTATTAAGGGCACAGGGAATTGGCCAGCCATGAACAGGGCTTTGCCAGGATGTTTTTAGCATCTGAAACTAACTTCAGTTTACCGGAGAGGGTTGGGCCTTGGTAATACTTTGCCTGCAAAACCCTAATGCCTACCTGCTTAAAACCTCAATGAATCCCCTGAAAAATGTGCAGCGATACTAAGATTATTGTCTGCCATTCTTTTTTGTTTGTCTGAGTCTTGACGTCATGCACACGCCTCACTATTTTTCAAACTTGCTTCTTATGTTGTTGCAGTAATATTGTCTGATGTGGCCAGTTTCAATCTGTTTTTTCTCTTCAGGGACAATGGCTGAACAAAACCAAACATGCATCTCTAACCATCATTAATCGACATTTGTAAATTTTACAAATGTTTCTTAAGGTGGCCCGTGGGTATTTATGAGGCTGACAGTTCCCTTTTTTAAGCGCGTTTGAAATGGGAAAACGTGAAGCGATTGCTGAGATTTTTGAGAATCTGAAAGAATAAAGCTTAAAATTAATTATATGAAATGATAATTTTTATGGCGATCAAATGCGATTTGTTTAAATTATGAGCGATTTTTGGAAGCCTTTGTTTTTAAAATGCCACGGTGAATTATTTCGTAATTACCCCAAAGCGCTGCCAAACAGTCGAAGTTTACTCACAACAACTTACAGGAAAATCCACTCCGTAGATTTCCGGAACGAGCGACATCTTTATTTTGTCTTTAGAACCTGTTCTAGCTGCAGCTTTAAAAAAATGAAAAACAAATCGACAAATTTTCCGCAATTCTAAATAACGTCATTTGTTTGATATTTTAAAAAATTCGGCTGAAAACCATCCATCTTTATTGACTGCTAACATTTGATGTATATATTCAATCTTTTTAACTTTTACACACAAGATTAATGTGACATCAGCCTCAAAACTGGCTGGTACTGGATTATTATAAGTATCACATTTATGCGACAATCAAGACAGATGTATAACACGGTAGTATCGAAAACGAAGACCCCGAAAACGAAGACCTAAGACCTAAGACCCATACGAAAACTAAGACCCGTACGAAAACTAAGACCCATACGAAAACTAAGACCCATACGAAAACTAAGACCCATACGTAAACTAAGACCCGTACGAAAACTAAGACCCGTACGAAAACTAAGACCCGTACGAAAACTAAGACCCGTACGAAAACTAAGACCCATACGAAAACTAAGACCCGTACGAAAACTAAGACCCGTACGAAAACTAAGACCCGTACGAAAACTAAGACCCATACGAAAACTAAGACCCATACGAAACGAAGACCCGTATATACGAAAACGAAGACCCGGCCAAAACCAGCGTTACCCAGAGTTGCGTGACATTAATAATAATGACAGAATAATATTGAAGCAGACTGAGCGTACTGAGAACGTACTACTGATCAAAAATCTAGACTTGATCGAAAACTAAAACCTGATCGAAAACGGTTGCTGCGTCACAGAAGAGACAGCCAAAGTCTCCAACAGTAATGCACCGTATCGAAATCTTAACGCGCACAATACTTGCTTCAATAAACTTCGCTACCCGATTATTATTTCTCGCTTTACATCCGCGTAGAAGGGTGCGGAGAGGGGGGGGGATTGTGCTGGGATGCTCTCCAATGATGCCTTTAGAGGCCATGACATTAGGGGGGACTGAGTATCCTATATCCCATTAATTTTTGGAATAAATATCCCTTATCCAGTTAATTCCGGTGGTTGTTCCAACGTGTATGTTCGATATCCTCAAATCTCTTGTTTAAATATCCCTTTTTCACAAATATCCCCTATCGATTTTCATAATGAAAAAAAAATCCTGTATCCCTATAATTTTTTACCCAAATATTCCGTATCCGTAAAACCGATTCCATGCGAAATGGGCTTAGCGATTGCAAAAACCAACTAATAAACCAAAAAAAAAAAAAAACGGATCGAAAGCCTCCAATCATCTTTGCAGCTACAACTGTACTATTTTCTGAGAGGTCCGCTTAAACCAAACAGGAGATGTCAATCACTTTTTTTAAGTTCACGCGGGAAAATTTGTACTTGTCTCTGATATTTGTACTTGTCTCATTTCCCCGACCAAAAGATTAAAAACCTTGGCAAGTCATGTGTGACCTAGGCTCCCGCAGTGCTATCAGAATGGAATTTTCAAAAGGAACAGCATCTTTTCATTCCGTTTACTGTTGAAATAACTGTAGCGTTCCATTTGTCGAAAAATTCTCACCGAAAAATTCCACGTAAATGGAAAGCGCTCATTGATTTTCGATTTCAGTAGTACGTTCTCAGTACGCTCAGTCTGCTTCAATATTATTCTGTTATTATTATTATTAATGTCACACAACTCTTGGTAACGCTGGTTTTGGCCGGGTCTTCGTTTCGTATGGGTCTTAGTTTTCGTACGGGTCTTAGTTTTCGTACGGTCTTAGTTTTCGTATGGGTCTTAGTTTTCGTACGGGTCTTAGTTTTCGTATGGGTCTTAGTTTTCGTACGGGTCTTAGTTTTCGTATGGGTCTTAGTTTTCGTATGGGTCTTAGGTCTTAGGTCTTCGTTTTCGGGGTCTTCGTTTTCGATACTACCTGTATAACACAACAGTTTTTAAAGGCAAAATAAAGATGTCGCTCGTTCCGGAAATCTACGGAGTGGATTTTCCTGTAAGTTGTTGTGAGTAAACTTCAACTGTTTGGCAGCGTTTTGGGGTAATTACAAAAAAATTCACCATGGCATTTTCAAAATAATCGCATTTTATTAAAAACGAAGGCTTCCAAAAATCGCTCATAACTTAAACAAATCGTGTTTGAACGCTATAAATCTTATCATTTTAAAGATAAAGGATTTTTCTTTCAGATTCTCAAAAATCTAAGCAATCGCTTCATGTTTTCCCGTTTGATTCGTTCATTTTTGATTCGCATATTGAAACGAATCAAATGTCTGGTTATTTATTTCTTTCAGCTTTGCCACACACAATAAATGCACAACAAGTTGTATCAAAACAAGTTCGCTGATCATGTTGTTTTACTTGTCTTGGACTCCGGGATATAATTCACCTGCTCCATTTCTCTCAAGTAGTATATTTAACAAAAGACCGATGTAGTATTCAGAACTGAACTAAAACATTGTCACGATAAAAAAAAAAAATAACATCGAACCGTAGAATATGCATAAATCCAAACCGTGCGACAAAATAATTTAATTGTCGGTTCAAATTACGTCCTTCGCCGCCTCTCAAAACACCGACTTCAAGTGAATATTTCGTGAACAGAAAAATATATTTCTCTGCCTTTCTACGTAAGCTACTAAGAAATTATTTGTGAAAGTTTATTTAAACGCTCTTATTTCAAAAAGGTTAAAAAAAGAACTCATTGAAAGAAAATAAGTTTTTCAATGAGTTGTTTACAAACTTTACACAAAAAATAAGGGTTGTGTAAACAAGCGATGCGAGACAGTTTACGTGCTCCACGTAACATTTCTTTTTTTAATGAAAATACGTATCCTACCTTGCTAGCGGCAAGGAAAGGCTTTTGGTCTAATAACTGCTGTTCCTGTAGCCAGTAGGATTCTAGGTTTTTATTTGCATGAAAAAAAAAGGCATCTGTCGTGAACAACGTGACAGAGAGTCACACCACGCTCCTTCACATTGCCTGACATCCCAAGCGGCAATGGTAACGTGTGTTTCTTGAAGCGTAGTACATAAGACAAGTAATAGAACACTTTGTTCTTCCAACAGTCTTGTAAAAAATTAAATTGATTGATAAGTTCTTTGTTTTTTCGCCTTGTATCTCGAATTACTCGATTCGAAACTTGAAGTTGTTGACTGCTACAGTAACTCATTGATTAATTCATAATGTCAACTTTTAATCAAATGAAAGTCCACACATGTTCGCATGGCGGACTCACTTTTACTGTTATTTATTGTTTAAAATGAGCTGTTTACATGACATTAAAACTGACAGTAACTCGCAAAGCCAAGTGGGTGAATAACCTGTACATAAGGGTCTGTTATACTCTGACACTCTAGCAATTTAATCCGGTTTTGAGAGTCTGTTTGTGGAGAACATTCAGGAATGCTTATCTGGCAGTATACAGTCCAGAAAATAAGGGTGGTTACAGACTGAGGAAGTGAAAACAACGACCCTCAACCTAAACAATGTAGTTTCCTTTCCCAATAATGTAGACTTGGCACATTTACCAGTCATTTAAGTTCATTAAGTTAAATATGTAGATTCAAGCCTGTTTCTTTTATCTCTAGGAACCTACATGGATATTTCTGACCAGAGGAAGACATTGGACCAAGACAGAGAAAACCACATGAAGGACTGATTAAAACCAGACTTCACATAGATCACCTGGTGAGTGTATTTTTTCATGGTCCCATTATTGGGTTGTTAGTGTAATGATTGATATTAATGTGTGCAGTTATTGCACAATATATCTTTGAACGCATAGGCGTACGGGCAATTTTTTGCCGGGGGGGGGGGGGGGGCGGTGAGACATTTGCCCAAAAAATTATTGCAAGTTGCCCAAATTTTTACGAAACAGTCAAGAAGAAATAAGGGTGATACGATGCACTAACATAGGCTTACAAATGAAGTGAAAAATTCTTACATACGAATCTATCATATGAGCTCATAAAACATGTTAAAAGAAATAGCTGTCTCTACCATTTCGACGGCCGAAGATGTCAACAAATTATACGATCCATGTCAATGTTGATTACAGAGTTGGAATATGCCCATTAAATGCTAATAAGTGCGATGACAAGTAATAATTTAGTCCCGACTTCTATAAAAGAGAAAGCGGACGGGCGCATTTTTGTTATTTTTCAATTATCTATTATTTTGTTGCATTCCATATCTGTGTTGTTCGAATATCGATGTATTTTTCCTCCATCATCAAATTCTCCAGGCCAGAAGCGAACTTTCAAAATAAATCCTGCAAGGTAATTGACCTCTCCAGTACGGACCTAGCGTAACAAGGATTTAAATTTTTTTTGTTCGTTCTAACTTTTCCAAAAACAAATAATACAAATGAGAGGCGACCCAAAAAATGAAGTGGACGGGGACAAGAAACATTTGTTTTGTTTTTTACTTGGCCTTACTAACACATTGTCGCCCCATAAGGTCTTGCGGAGGTAGGTTTTCAATCTGCGCAACGCATTGAATGATCGTTTTGCAGAACACGATGTAGCAGGTATCACTGCATGGATATGAACCACGAAAGGAAACTCTGAAAATTTATCAAATAGATCACTCTCTTGCATTGTCTCCAGCATTTCTGAAACTATCATGTTGCCTAATCCACACAAACGACGAAAACTCACACACATTTTCTGTTTGGCTTCCCCCCTGGCCCGTACGCCTATGTTTGAACGTCTAAAGGAAGATATAACCATTCTTTGCTGTGAGAAATCAAACCACAGCTAAAAATGTTGATTGTTTTGGAGACACACTGAAACAATTTGAAAAACTAAGCCTTAATTTTTCAAATCGCAATCCATTTCCATCCGATCAATCTGCAGCCAGCAATGCTAGTTAAGAGTTTCAGTGCTCTAATATAGCAAATGTACTATTATTTTCTGTTCAAAATCTGGTAAAACCTGTGACTTAGTCCCTTTAAAAAGCTGTCCGTGATTTACCTCGTTTTTTTACCTTGGTTATTCCGGAAGGAAACAACTGCACAACATAGCAATTAACTTGTTTGTTCAAAGTTGGGCTCCTTTGTTGGATAATTAGTCCATCAATGATCTTTCTCTTATAATAATTTTTATTGTGGTTTTCAGTGAAATGCAAACTCTGAAATTCAATCCTTGACCAATGGTTTATGCTTTTTGCTGCCATTAATCATCTGAGCAGACCTCTCGGCAAACAGAAGTTCTCTTCAACTGGGTCAAAAGGTCATGCCTGTCAGTTGTGATTGGTAGATTTCGATCCATTTTGTTTGTTTCTGATTTTCATGGTTCATTTGCAGTCGCCATAATTATGATTTTGATGACAGCGAAAAACACAATCGTTAGTTGGATTTTGTATTTCTGAGTTTGCATTTCACTGAAAACTGTGATAAAGTAAGATCTTGCCAAACAAAGGACTCTCCACTGGAATGAGTGACTTTAGTTTTCCAAAAGGTTCCAAGGTGTGGCAGATATTCAAATGTTCAGTTATTAATTATCCAACAAAGGAGCCCAACTTTGAACAAACAAGTCAATTGCTGTGTTGTGCAGTTGTTTCCTATGCACGTTCAACTGACGTTCAACTGGTTACCTATTAATGTAGAGAAGTTCATGTATGCTTCATGTATGAAGTTGTATGTATGCTCAGTGCTGTATTCAAAGCCATATATTTCAATGACTGGCTGTCACATCTAAAGGAAGATCTTTACCGTCCTGGGCAGACACTGAGGCCCTCCAAAGAAACACAATAATTATTAACCATGCCTCGTGAATCAGGAATCTTCCAAGACAGTGTCGTCAGAGCTTTTAATATTTTACCTCATTCTTTAGCCAACTTGTCTAGGTAATATCAACTAACATGTAATATTTTTACTTACTGTCTAACTTGTCTGGTGCTGGTGCATTGAATTGTAATTTTATTATTAACTAAGGGAACATGAATCTAATTCATGTGTTGACAAATACCGGCCATAACATACCGGCGCACAAGGTTTAAAAAATAATAGAATAAAAAAATTATACTACCCACTAGGCTCAGAGGACATCAGCATGCTCTGAGAATCAAGGCAAAGTTTTTGTTCCAAAAAGTGTTTTAAAAACACGGGCTTATGACGTCACTCACACGCTTCACTATTTTGTAAACTTGCTTCTTATGTTGTGGCAGTAATATTGTGTGATGTGGTCAATTTTAACTGTTTTTTCCCCTTCAGGGACAATGGCTGAACAAAACCAAAGGCAACCAAACATCTCTCACCATCATTTACAAAATAATGTCCTGTCTAAAGGTGAGTATTCATCTTGGGTTAAAGATTGTTAATGCCAAATACTGTATGTTACCAGAAAATAATAAATTATACATAATCCAGATATTTTGGTTTGAGCTAATAATTACTTCCCCCTCCCCCCTCCCCCGAAAATTTCCAGTTAACATGTAGCTTCCTGGATTTGTTTTGAAATGCAGATTTTGAAAATCCTACTCTCCTTCTGGGTTTCTTGTAAAGAGCTTTTTTGGGGTGGGGTGGGATATCCTGAGGGGCACACAATCCTTTTGTTGATCAATGGTTCCAGCCTGGATGGTGGAGGGGGAGTGGAGGGACTTGAGCCCGGGAGAAAAGGGGCAGGAGAATAGAGAGCGGGAAGTTGGATTTCTATGGTAACAAGTAAAATTTCACAACATTTTGTAATTTTTCACAAGAGATATGGGACAAAGAGATGGGCACCACTACAGAAAGAGGCTTGAAGTGGGAGTAAAAGGTACAGAAGGAGGGAGGTTCAGACCCCCTACTAGCTGTAGGCTAACTGTAGTGCAGTATTAACGCTAACTGGAGTGCCATTTAGGCTAAGAGAATTGCTATTTAGGCTAACTGGAATGACTGAAATGCCTCGATCACTTCCTCACAATGTGATGACCCCTTAAACACAGACATCAAAAATACAGTTAAAAATGTCTGTATGATTGAGGTGTCGTATTACAGAATACAAGAGGTTTTTCATGTATGAATTTTGGTCTCACCAATTGAGCTACAGCAAACTTGGGAATCTTCCAAGACAGTGTCGTCAAAGCTTTTAATATTTTACCTCATTCTTAAGCCAACTTGTCTAGGTAATATCAACTAACATGTAATATTTTTACTTACTGTCTAACTTGTCTGGTGCTGGTGCATTGAATTGCAATTTTATTATTAACTAAGGGAACTTGACAAATACCGGCCATAACATTGTTTTTATTTACATCTTGCTCATTAAATAGTGAAGCGCACAAGGTTTAAAAAATAATAGAATACAAATAATTATACTCCCCACAAGGCTCAGACAACATCAGCATGTTCTGAGAATCAAGGCAAAGTTTTTGTTCCAAAAAAGTGTTTTTGGAAACACAGGCTTATTAAGAAAGTGCTTTAAGATTATTGTTTACCATTCCAGTTTGTTTGTCTTAGTTTTGTCTGACTCAAGACCTCACTCGCACGCTTCACTATTTTACAAACTTGCTTGTTATGTTGTGGTAGTCATATTGTCTGATGTGGCCAATTTTATCTGTTTTTTCCTCTTCAGGGACAATGGCTGAACAAAACTGAAGGGAACCAAACATCTCTCACCATCATTTACAAATTTCCTGTCTCTTAAGGAAGAAGGTGAGTATTCTTTTTGGGTTAAAGATTGTTAATGCCACACATGTTACCAGAAAATAATAAATTATACATAATCCAGATATTTTGGTTTCCCCCCTCCTCTGAAAAATTCCAGTTTACATGTAGTAGCTTCCTGGATTTCTTTTGAAATAGCAGCTTTTGAAAATCCTCCTCTCCTTCAGAATGTCCAAAGACCTTCCTTGGGGTGGGGTGGGGTGGATAGGGATATCCTCACAGGCAGAAAATCCTTTTATTGATCAATTAGAGTTCCAGCCTAGATGGTGGAGGAGGACTGGGGGTGGGAGCCCAGGAGAAAAGGAGGGAGGAGGCAGGAGAAGTGATGGCAAGATGCAGGTTTCCTAAGATGCGAGAACCGTGAGAAAACGAGTAAAATTTTGTTATATTTCACAATAGATATGGGAACCACGACAGAAAGAGGCTTGAAGTGGGAGTAAAAGGTACAGAAGGAAGGAGGTTCAGACCCCCCTGACCCCGCCTACTCAAGGTGTACATAGCAGGTGAGAGCTAATAATTATGACAATGATAGGAATGCTCTGAAGAAATAAATTGAAATCTATATCCATGGCTTGGGTGGGCGTAGAAACAGAGGGGCTTATATCTGGAGGGGGTCTTATAAGCAGAATAAAAAAACGTTACAAAGTAAGCCACGTCAGTGTTGATCAAAATACGTTTTCAAGTTAAAAAGTCATAATAAAGCAACATGTTGCCCTGTTCAGTACTGTCATCCAGCAGAGGGGGGCTTATAACCGGCTGAAATTTCTTGTTTCCACGTTGATAGGGCTATAACCAGGGGGGGGGGGGGGCTTATAAGCGCGGGCCTCACAACCACGATTTTACAGTATTTGGGGAAAAAATATGTTATCTGTACATGTTAAGTTCGTCATGACAAAATTATTCCAATTTCAATCTGTTTTTCCTCTTCAGGGACAATGGCTGAACAAAACAGAAGGGAACCAAATATCTCTCACAATCATTTACAGATGTCTTGTCTAAAGGTGAGTATTCATCTTGGGTTAAAGATTGCTAATACCGCATTTGTTATCAGAAAAGATACATGATCCAAAATTATTCGGTACCAAATGTGATTGCCTCTACCCAACACCAGAAAGCGCCCAAGAAAATCCTCTTGCACTCAGGGTACCTTGCCACTAGTAGCCACAAGAGATTTTTTTTTTAATTGATTGATTGGGATAGTCGTGTCATTCTTTACAACAGATATTTTGGTGTTGCTTTCAGTAAAAAAAACTTTTTATTAGCTGTTCAGTTCAACCTTACTGCTGTTACATTTCGCCCGACAAAATTTTCCTTTCCGCAAGTTTTTTCAAGTTTGTCAGTCGTAATCTGTCTTAATCTTCGTCAGACGAAACCATCCATGGTTATTTTCGGGTTTTGATTACTCCTTTGTTGTTTTCCTACATTACACAACTATTATTTTGAGGTTTCCTTCAATTTGGAAGTAATCAGAAAAATGACTTAAAATATCGCGACAATGCTGACCATCGTAAATAATAAAGATGGTAAATTTTTTTCTGACCATGTCCTTAAAGAAATTATTTAGTAGCCAGGGACAATTCAGTTCTTTTTCATTATTTGTTTTGTTAATTCCTTCCGCGGGTTAAAACTTTCCAAAGGTTCACGAACAGCCAAAAAGCGAACACAAAAAGAAGAAAAAAGAGAAAAAAAGGAAGGTTCCACACTGGATTTGAACCTTTAGATATTTGGATTGTGGAGCGGTAATGATCTCCATTTTGCCACGCAGTACAAACTTAGAAATTCTGCCAAAAATAATAATCAAGTATCGTTTGCTTGCATCCATTCAATTTATATTCATTTTATTACAATTCAAATTACCCGTGATAACTTTTGTATGAGTGATAATATAATGGTAATTATCGGCACCACAATAAATGTTTTCGTAAATAATTCATTTATGACTCAACAAACTTTGCAACGGTTGGAAAGATGCAACTTAAAAATGTTACACCTCGTTCGTTTTCTTGACACTTCGATATTTGCGCTTTTTAAAGCCATTAGCTGACAGCATGTGTTCTCATACAGCTGGCCGTTTTTCTTATTTTTCGTGCAACCACTTTTTTCAGTTTTCGCGGTTTTGGGGACTATTTGTAGTTCATTACTTCGAAATGAACTTTTATCCCTTTTTGCGAGAGCTAATTTTTTTTATATATAAATTATAAACGCGGAAGATTATTATATGTTGATGTTTTCGTATGCAAGCCGGTCAACTGAATTCCCAGATTCCAAGAGAATAAAACTTTCTATTTTTTACGAAATTTTTAGGCATCACAACAGGTGTAATACCATTCTTGACTCCAGAGCTCTTTCGTGCATGTGTACTGGTGCCTGGCGCGGACAAAAAACCGACCATCATGTACCTCGCGTCTTCGTTCCTTACCGCGCAAGTTCGTCGGGTTTCCTAACCAGTCTCCCTCTACTGACTATGCTCTAAGCAAAAAGTTAAGTGAGCATTCTGAAGGAGCTTTGCCGTGATATTCAAAGTCAATTTTTATTTAGGACACCAAGAAACGAAAACAACTTTCTAACTTTCTTGCGTCGCTAGCGAAAACCAGGCTTCAAAAGGGATTGTATGTAGTGGTGGCCATATCGTATCGCCCGCTTATGAGGCCTTCCAAGGGGGGTTCTGATGTCGCTTTGTCGCTCATTATCTACCCCACCTATCGACTATTTGGCTAGAGACAAATGTCGCTGTCTCTTTTTCGCTAAAATACTAATGTAGACCAGACGTACTGAATTTGTGCGCAGCTGTAATTTTGTTTAATTTAAAGGGTTAGCGCCCGTAAAGACTTCCTTCTTTTTAAAAGAAGATCGACGATATTAGTTTCTATTGTCTCTAATGGCTTGGGGAGGAAAAGGAGAGAGGCCCTGGGTACGAGGATGATGTCTAAATCAGAAATCGCTCAAGTTACAAAAGTTGACCCTTACTTTATTTTCTTTCATTGCCAATACGCTTCCAGGCTTATGGGAAGTGTTCGTTAGCGTAAGTCACTAACTGGACCAATGGGATTAGCGCCTCTGGGGACATGACTGAATCTCAACACTTGCTGCATTATTTAATTTTGAATTCCCCAGCAACACTCGTTTTATCTTTGCTTTTGAACCCTGTGTGAAATTTATCTTCACATAATGGCATGTAATATTACTGTAGCTGGATGTTAATAATCTCTGTGACTTGTCTGTTCCAGATTCGATGCCATTGCGTTCAAGAAGTGCAGTGATTTGGTGAACTGTTTACCATCTGCATGCGGACTGATCGTGTACAGTGACAGGTTAGATAGTCTTACCTCTAAGCAAAAGTGAGCGAGAGAGTGTGGTATTTAAACACCAAAACTCGAAAAAAGGATTACGAACGGCCAATGCACTAAAACATTTTCAGCAGAATTTATCAATTTGCAGCGTTTATTCTTGTTTGGGTTCGTCACGCAATGATCCCTCGGAGTTGCGTGACGCAATGGCTTCGTACTGTGAAACTTAGCTCCTTTTATCTTTTTGGATGTTATTAAATTTCACTCCAAATTTGCACAGTTCTTTGAAAAAGTCAGTTTTTAGCCAGTGTTTTTAGGCAATTTGAAAATTGACGTGGTTGAAAGACGACAGATAATTATTTTAGTGTCAATGTAAATCTTTCTTAAAAAGGGTAAAATTTTCACTTTGCAATTATTTTTCGATTTCTTGCTTTTCTACATTGAGCAAAGAAAAGGTTAACGTTTCTCTGCAATGTACTTTGGTTTGTGTAGCGTGTAAAGAAAACTACACAACATTTTCATGTTTACGACACGGAGAACGGAAAGCGTTCAAATTATATACTTCAAGTTCCAGTGTTGTTCTTAGGAAGGCAGCGGAGCCGCGTTGAATTTTTCAACTTTCCTTGTGATAATTTTATTATGTTTAGAATTTATTTATATCGTTTCGAAAAGGAAAAACCCCATTTGCATTTACTTTTAACACACCTTTCCATACGTGTGAAAATGTGTGTTGAAAGTAAATGCAAATGAGTGTCTTCTTTTCAGTATGATGTTGAATAATATTTCTTGGCTTCGGGCGAAGATAATTTCACAATCAATGTATTTATATTTTGTTTGCTTTTTTCTATTTCTACAGCTGTGGCCAAACAGACAAACACTTGTTACGCTAAAAGGCAGAGAGAACTTTCACCGCGGATAGTTTTAATTCTGTGCTACACAACAAGGTAGTCGACATCAGAGTAAAACAACGCAAGGTTTGTAAACAAAGGGATTCATTTCAATCAAGTCACCTTCAGGGTAAAGCGGTTTTAGGAAGAAGGCGTATGGATTTTGCATTGTTCGACTCTGATATTGATTACTGTGTTGTTTATTGTTCGCAAAAGATATTTACACTGAAACTGTTGTATTAATGTGACATCGTTTTATTGATTTGTCTGTATTAAGGTAATATTACAGAATAAATTGCTTTGTTTCTGTACAGAGTTGTTTCAACATCGTTATCTTTGCTAGACTCTTTTGCAGGTGTCTTTGAAGTGGCGAGTAAAGCAAAATATCAATCTTGGAAGGAAGAAAAAAGTTGAGCCAGCCAGCCAGCCATCAGTAAGTAGCATTTCTCTTATACTTTCAGCAAGAGTTTGCTGTTAGCATCTTTGCGGTACAGTGAACACTAATTTGCATGCGTCCTGAACAAGTATGTCGTAATTTGTAAGAAGTGAGATGTACTGTACGTCATGACTGGAAGTAAAGCTACTTACAGTTACGACGTACAGTACACCTCACTTCATACAACAACGAAATACTCGTCCACGACGCATGCGCATTAGAGTACACTGTACCACAAGGATGAGAACGCCAAACTCTCGCTATAAGTATATAAGAAATGGTAGTTAGTGGTGGCTGGTGGGGAGGTGGTGTATTGTACATACACTTTTTATCTTACTTCCAAGGTTGATATTTTGCTATGGCCGTTTTTCAAACTGGTCATTTTCAAGGCATCTGAAAAAGAGATATATAATGTTTGAGCATTGCACATACAAGCGTTTCCCGCCATAAGACTTAGAAAAAAACTTGACTCAAAATATGATACAAGACGCGCATGCGTTTGTAGAAAGTCATACCACAATGATGAGAACTCAAAAAGACTTAGAAAAATTTTACTCAAATAATGGGACGAAATGCGCATGCGTGTGTACAAAGTTGTACCACATGGATGAGGACGCCAAACTCTCGCTATAAGTATAAAAGAAATGGTAGTTAGTGGTGGTTGGTGGGGAGGCTTGGGATTGTACCCCCAATTTTTCATTTTTTTTCCTTGGCTGATATTTTATTTTAGTCGTCTCTCAAACTAGTCGTTTGCAAGGCATCTGAAAGACAAATAGAACAAAAAGACTTAAACATTTGACTTAAAACTATCATACCAGACGCGCATGCGTATGTACAAACTTTTACCACAAGGATGAGAACTCAAAAAGACTTAGAAAAATTTTACTCAAAAACATGTTACGACACGCGTACGTCCTGTTGCGATTCTAAAATGAAGGTAGAAAAACTTCCTTCAAGTTTGTTGATGTATTTTGTGTACTGAAAATGTTTAAATAAAACTTACTTGGCCCATACGTTCACAGAAAAATGCCCGTGAAAGGAACTTTGATGACGGCGTTTATAATCCTCTCGAAATCCATCCCAAACTTTTAAGATGCTCGCTGTTCCTGTTGATACCTAAACGCAAACAAACTTCTCATTACCTTACCAAATTGTTTCTTGACTATAATGTCAACTTTCGCAGACGCTATGCAAGTTTTATTTCTAATAGGATATAAGATGCAAATTATGCTACAAACTAGCAGACGTAAACACATCATTTTAATCAGCTGCACAAGAACAATTTTACTGGGACGCAATAAACTTTGAACACGATTGGATTCATTGAATTTATAGAAGAAAACAAACTTGCAAAATAATAACATTAATTTTTATACATACTGTCCATGTACTTTCAGCCGACAGTATGCGACTTAAGTTAAACTTTCGTCTATTTTAAGTGTCCAAGACCGGTTGGCGCAATGGTTTGGTGCGCGCCTTTCCCGCGTAAATCTCGGGGCTTGCAGCCACAAGTTCAAGCCTCTGTCCTGGTGTGTGGATTGTTCTTCTTTACTTTTATGAAAAAAAAAAATTAAATTCCCATATCTTCCATGGGTGACTCTTATTTTTCAAACCCAATTAAGTACCAAATCCGATCATCTTCAAGAAAAAAAATTGGGACGAATCTAGATGGCAACACAACGGCAAGAATACGTCCAGTTGGAAAAAATCCTGTGTTGGAATCGCACTTTTCGTAGTGAAAATGTTTAAATTGTTACAATTAGGCTTCCGCTCGAATTTATTTTTTATCGCTTATTGACTTAACCTGACAATGAAATGTGAATCTGGCCAAAGAAAGTTTTCTCTCATAAATTTTAAATTTCAAATTCGAATCAACCATAAACATGTTAGCAATAAAACTTACTCGAGCTTGCCTCTTCCGTTCACAGAAAAATGCCAATGAGAGGAACTTTGATGACGGCGTTAATGATCCTTTCGAAATTCATGCCAAACTTTAAAGCTGCTCGCTGTTCCTGTTGATACCTAAACGAAAACAAACATATCGTTACCTTACAAAATTGTTTCTTGACTCCAATGTCATCTTTCCCACTTAAGTTCCGATGTAAAGCCTGGTTTCCACTAGCGACGCAAACACAAGCAAAAGGATAACAGCTCTTATTTCACCGTGAAAAGGGATTCGAATCAAGCAAAAGCGCATTGCATTTGCTTGCGGCAAGCACAAGCACAAGGATCAAAATTTTTCCTTTTGCATGATTGCGCTTGTGCTTGCGTCGCTAGTGAAAACTAGGCTTAAGTTTTAAGGTGGCCCGCGGGTATTTCTGGAAGGTGCTCTTTTTTAAGTCAAATTTTAAGCACGTAAACGTAGGCCGATTTCTATGATATTTGGCAATCGAAATAAAAAATGTCCAAATTTTATAAAGCTTTTAATTTTAGAGCAAACAAAATAAACATTCGCGAGAAATAAGCACTTTATGAAAAACTGATTTTTCGAAAAAATGCGATTATTTTCAAAACGCGAAGATAGATTTTTTTCTAATTATTGTCAATACGTTTAAGTTATCCTAGGTTTCGTGTGAGCAAGTTTCAACTAAATCGGCTGGGTAGAAACTGCTCTACAGTTGACTGTTGAATTTTCGCATCAAAATATTGTTGTTGGGTATTTTCGCCAGCTATTGCAACAACGCTGAATTAATGCTAAGATCACTTCTGTCATTTGAAAGCTCAATACCACCTAAAACACTGCTGAAAAATCTGAAACGATCGGAAACTCTCGGCAAAAGTTACAAACAAATGAAGTATAAGTTGTTTACGGTTCGTAAATTGTAAACTAAGAAATATTCAATCTTTTTCCAATTAAAAAAAAATCTACCGATTTTTTTTCTTTTATTTTTTAGTATGCAAAAATCCAACATATAAACAAACGCTCTTATCTAGTTTCGAGCGTGAAGTCCCGGTGAAACTCGTCGAATTGGGCTCGTCAAGATAGCCACCTCTCGTCTTTCAGTTTAAAGCGCTTTGGAAACCCCTCGCCAAACAGTAAATTATTCAAACCTGACGCATTCCCAAGAGTCTTTGGATGTTGTCCTTCAGTAGTTGTTGTCCTTTGCTTCCATTTGTGCATTTCTTTGTGCAATGAATGTCTTTGAGAGCAAAATACTCTTGGGAATGCGTCAGGTTTGAATAATTTACTGTTAGTTGAGGGGTTTCCAAAGCGCTTTGAACTGAAGGACGAGAGGTAGCTATCTTGAAGAGCCAAATTTGACGAGTTTCATGGAGTCTTCACGCTCGAAACTAAATGATTGCGTTTGCTTATATGTTGGATTTTTGCATACTAAAAATTAAAAGAAAAAAAATCCGCGGATTTTTTTTAATTCGAAAAAGATTGAATTTTTCTAATTTGCAATTTTCGCACCGTAAACCACTTATGCTTCATTTGATTATAACTTTTGCGGAAATTATCCGATCGTTTCAGATTTTTCAGCAACTTTTTAGGGGATATTGAGCTTTCAAATGACAGAAGTGATTGTAGCATTAATTAAGCATTGCTGCAATGGCTGGCGAAAATATCCAATTACAATATTTTTATGCGAAAAATAAACAGTCAACTGTGCAGCAATTTGTACCCAGCCGATTTAGTTGAAACTTGCTTACATGAAACCTAGGTTTACTTGAAGTAATTGACCTTAATTAGAAAAAAATCTATCTTCGCGTTTTGAAAATATTCGCATTTTTTTCGAAAAATAGGTTTTTCATAAAGTGCTTATTTCTCGCAATTGTTTATATTTTGGGCTTTAAAAGGTAAAGCTTTATAAAATTTGAACATTTGTTATTATGACTATCAAAAATCAGAGAAATCGGTTACGGTTTTCATTCCCAAAATTCGATTTAAAAAATAGCACCTTCGCTCCCGGAATTACCCGCGGGCCACCTTAACAAGTTTTGGCTAAACTTGCGAGGTAAGTTAAGCTTTTATGGCTTGATTTGTAAGATAGTTCAATGTAATTTCGCGAGATAAATAAAATTTAGAACCCGCTGATAGTTTCAAACAGAATAAAATAAACGCTTATCCGACGAAATGCATTTTCATGACTGAAATTCGCGCCACAATTGAGTTGAGTTCCAGCTGACCGCGCAGAAAGTTGGTAGTTCAATTTTCTTTACCATAGGTGTCTGAAACAGGTTGGCGCAGTGGTTTGGTGCGCGCCTTGCTCGCGTAAATCTTGGGGCTTGCAGCTACAAGTCCACCTCACTGTCCCTGCACAAGAATTTTTTTTTTTACTTTTAAATAATCTTTTATAAAAAAAATTAATTCACCATGACGGGTTAAAAACAGCGCAATGTTTACTTAAGTTAAGGCTTTAGATTAGCTGCCTTAAAATGTTTCAATTATGTTGAAAATCGCATATTTCATTACATACTTATTCTTCTTTTTGAGTACCAAGTTTAAAAAATTCTATCGAGCGCTTTTTATTTTGCGATCATTTTAGTAACCGAAGGCCCTTTTTCGATAAAAGAGCGAAGTAACACTTCATACCAGTTCATATTCAAGCCGATGTTTCAAGAAATCAGTGGAACCGATTTCTGAGATTTTCGCCCAAAGTAATTAGATAGTACAAGATTCACTTTAAGCCAAAATATTATTTGATCAGGCCTTGTGAACGTTTTCTCGATAGTGTTTTAAGACTGCTTTGTTTTTGTTGTATTTTAGCACCTGAAACTTCATCCGAAATTTTCTCTAAAACGCTCTCATAGAAATTCTTCAAATTTCGCAGACCTTGAGAAAACTATGTCAAGTCCAAGATCTAGAAGCCTTTTCTCAAAATAATCCCTCTATTACATGAAAATCGGTTTCGAGTAAAATAGGAGGTGACGTCATTATGTTGCTATGGTTACTCCGATCTCGACGAAACTTATCTCATTCGAAACTTTCATCTTTTTTAGTACAGCTGTATTGATCAATTTTTAGTCGGATTGTTTACGGTGGCGTACAAGTTGCTCAAAGTTGAAAGGTATCATCGCTCAAAAATCCGATCTAGCCACCTAAAACCAAGAGTGCGACTTGAAAGAACTGGCTCCTTCCAGTATAATGAAAACCCTTGGCTCCGACGTATCACATTTTCGTTATATACGTTAAAGAGTAATTAGTTCAGTCATCTTTCAATTTTTTTGTGAAAATCAAATGCTATGTTCATGACAAATGTTAGAAAGCATCTCTTTAACTTACGTTGGTCATTTGATGAACTCCAATAGTTTCCTTAAAAGTGCCTGAAGTTGTGCGCAGTTTCCGCTAAGATGGCGTCTGTCATGTTGTCATCTGAAATAGACGAGAACTTACAGTCAGTTACAAACCAAACAAGCAGGTCAGGAGGCAGTCAGTTGACAAGCTGCTGCATTAATAGTTCGACAGTTTTGTTATTTGTTGGAAATCACACACTGGCAGGCAAGCTCTACCTTGAAGGGCAAGCAGTCAAAAGATACTTTGTCAAGAAGTCCCAATACCGATCCTGAAAATTACGTTTTAAGCCAATATGGGTGAAGCAGTTCACAAATGTGCGCAGTTGTTAAGGGACCCGGGGGGGGGGGGACTCCTATATGAGAGGGAAAAGGGGAGTTCCTCGGAAAATTGGAATGAAACCCCATAAGCAGACTAATCTGGGCGTGGTCCTGAAAAGAAACCAATTTTTATGTCTGATCAGTCTTAAGGTTGGGACACACTATGTGACACGTCGCTGCAACACGTCGTGGCGACATGTTGCTGTGACATGTCGCCTCGTGTGACCTGGTGCATTCTTGCGACAAACCAGTCGCTGCGACAAAATTTTGTCCCTGCGATGTGTCGTACAAATTCAAACTGGCTTGAATTCGTGCGACACATCGCAGCGACAAAATGAGCGGTCACAGCGTGTGTACAAGTCTGCGACAAGTTGCTACAACAAATTGTAAATTAACCAATGAGAGAGCGTCATTTATTTTCGCCATATTGAATTGGAAAACTAGTTCACATTCCCACCCTTCCAAATTCGCTGTTTGTGCACCGAACAAACACCTTGTCGCAGCGACTTGTTTTTAAGCAGTACACACAGAGCGACTCGTCGCAGCGATAGTGTATCCCGACCTTTACTCTACACTGCTGTCACAGTATGACTCATATGGTCACGTGACTCACATGCAATCCCAAACAAGAACTCAACTAGTATAAATATTGGAGTTTTGTCATGAACAACCTAATTGAATCAGAAGCCCTCAAAAGTTACTGTCTACATTAGCCTGTGCACAGCAGTCCCGCTTCGTTCATTTTTTGGAGCGGAGAAGGACGGCTGTGCACAGGCTATGTCTACATGTAAGTAAACCAGGCTGAGGTCAGAAGAGGGAGTCAGCTGGTTTCCACCATATTAGTGTTGCATACAGGCCTCACCCAACTTGTAACCATGGTAACATTTTTTAGTTGCTTGATTTTGTTGTTTTCGAGAGCAGACCCCAGACCCCCCCAAAAAAGATGGGAGCCAGAGCCGTGGCAAAAGTCATGATTTTAGGTCCTGTATAGAATTCTAAGCGGACAGACCACGAATGTAATGGTGCTTTTGTAAATATCTAACTGTTGTAACCGTTCCTGAGTAGGATAACTAAAATGCGTTCAATTCCACAATTGGCTTCAGCTTTATTAAATCCTATACCATAAAATCCATTCATTTTTTCCTAGACATTTGTTCTAGTATGCATTTAAACTATCAAAGGACAAGCTTCACTTAAGGCCAAAATGTTACTTGATCAGGCCTTGTGAACGTTTTCTCAATAATGGTTTAAGACTGCTTTGTTTTTGTTGTATTTAAGCACCTCAAAACTTCATCAGAAATTTTCTCGAAATCACTCTCATAGAAATTCTTCAATTCTTCAAATTTCGCAGACCTTGAGAAAACTTTGTCAAGTCCAAGATGTAGAAGCCTTTTTCAAAATAATCCCTCTATAACAAGAAAATCGGTCTCGTGTAAAATGGGTGGAAACTTATCTCAATCAAAACTTTCATTTTTCTTAAGTACAGCTGTACTGATCAATTTTCAGTCGGATTGTTTACGGTGTCATACAAGTTGCTCAAAGTTGAACGGTATCGTCACTCGTAAATCCAATCGAGCCATCTAAAGGAAACGCCTGTCTACCCAGTGGGAGTTTCAGATTATTTCACATCACCAAAAACTATTGCACATTTTCCTCAGCATACAACAACAGCCAGAAATTCGTCTGAACTCGCAGCTTCTAAGGAATGGAAGGGAATCTCACCTGTTTACTGGCATTAGTGAAAGATCATCCTGTTGAACAGCTGCAATGGTTTCACCTGTAAAAGACAAAAAATATAAATATTTTAAGAAGAATAACTCCTTCAATTAGCTCAGACCAGGTTCTGAAGATGGCAAGATTCAATTTTCAGCAACTTTGATACTGAATTAAAATCAGGCTTTGCTTCACATGCAAATTAATGGGGGAAATTTGCTTACAGTGAAAACACTATGGCCATTTCTGTTTAAATTCCAAGATCCATTCAGTGCATGTCCAAATACCAAATTAATGAACAATTTTTGGCTTCTCTTCATTTTAATGTAGGACAAGTCTTTGCTTTACAGATCCTTTTTATAATAATGATAGTGAACAGAACACTGCTGGAGCATAAAATGCCAATTAAACTAGACCCCTGATCGGGAAGAGCCTACACGCTCTGATTAGTTGACCGAGTTTTGTTTACTCATACATTGTTAGGACTGCCTACTATAGGCGTGCCATAATGGAAAAAGCTGCATGTTCTGTTTCCATAACATGCGATCTGATTGGATGATAAGTATTTTGGTCATATTAAACTCGCTCTGATTGGATGATAGGTGTTTGGCTATAAGGTATATTGCACACGCTAGCATGCAAGCTCTACCTTTAAGGGCGAGTAGTCAAAAGATACTGCAAGTCCCAATTCAATTCAAAACCAATTAACTAAAAATGTTACCATGGTTACAAGTTGTGTAGGGCTTGTATGCAACTTAAATATGGAAGAGATCATCCAACCCCCTTTTTCGCAATTTGATCAATTATGCCTAGTTTTCTAAGATGTACACTCTTAAGTTACCATACACCCCTTAGTAAGACGAGGAGCATCCCCACCCTTTCACTTGGGAGTGACCCCGGGAGCTTAAGGAAATGTCTGTTTTCCCAGTGGAAGTTTCAGATAATTTCACATTACCAAAAACTATTGCACATTTTTCTCAGCATGCAACAATGGCTGGAAATTCGTCTGCACTTGTGATTTCTGAGGAATGGAAAGGGAGATCACCTGTTTACTGGCAAAGTGGAAGATCATCCCGTTAAACAGCTGCAAAGGTTTCACCTGTAAAGACAAAAACTAATTAATTTGAGAAGGATGTCTTCTTCAATTAGCTCAGATCAGGTTCTGAAGACGGCAAGATTCAATTTTCAGCAACTTTGATACTGAATTAAAATCAGGCTTTGCTTTATATGCAAATTAATGGGCAAATTTGCTTACAGTGAAAACACTATGGCCATTTCTGTTTAAATTCCAAGATCTATTCAGTGCACGTCCAAATACTAAATCAATCAACAATTTTTGGCTTCTCTTAATTTTAATGTAGGACAAGTCTTTGCTGCACGGATCAAGAAACTCAGGAAGAGATTTGCAGGTGGAGCTAACCCCTTATCAGGTCAACTCTTACACCCATCTCTTGTACAAAGTCCAAGATCCGTTGAGCTCATGCAGACAGTCCAAATTCCAAACATTTTTTATTTTGATCAGTTTTAATGTAGGACCTGTTTTTGCTTCAAAGATCAAGTAACTCATCAAGAGATTTACAGGTGGAGCTAACCCCTTATCAGGTCAGCTCTTACACCCATCTCTTGTACAAAGTCCAGGATCCATTCAGCGCATGCAGACAGTCCAAATTCCAAACAATGTTTTATTTTGATCAATATTATTTTGATGTAAGATCATTTGCTTCAGTACTAGATGAGGAAACTCTTTGGAGAGACTTTGGTGAAATTAATTAGTAAATCACTTTTAGAAAACAAATATTTAACCTAAACACTCCCAGATTTAAAAGGAATGACCTTTACTTACTCTTGTCATTAAATAACGAAGTGTCGTTGACATGTTTAGGATCAGCCTCAAAGTTGTTGTGGGGAATGAGTACCAAAAATCGTCACAGTAAATGTTATTGCCCTGAGTATAAACCTACTGTATCTATTATTTTGATATAGAACTGAATAAAGTTTGTCCAGTACTTAACTGACTGCATATCTGTGATCTGCACATCAGGAGTGAACAGCATATGTACGATGATTGAGCTCTTTGTTCCTGAAGAAAAATAAATAAAGACATTTATTGGTTGGATAATGTTATCTGCAGTTTTTAGTGTGAACACAATTAAGACCATACATTTACCAAACATCTAGAGGGGTAGGTTCTAGAAGGGGATAGTACAGACCTTGGTTACATTATTAGTACAAATAAAAGAACTTGAGAAACATTCTATGACTGTTATATATTCTATGACTGAAATTTATTGAACCATGCCCTTCTCCTTCAGGAGCACCCAATGAGGAAATTCAGTCAAAAGTCTTGGAATGTTCTCACTTTATTACTGTTTTGTGTTAACTAACACAGTTAAATCTTTTCGGATTTTCTAGTCGACTACTCAAGTGGTAGAAACTTTTGGGAACAAAATCTCATTGCTTAAAGATTTTGCCAATTTATATGTTTTTAGCAATTTTAAACTTGCAGAGAATTCTTCCACTCTACAGACTGTATTTTTTCCAATCAGCGAATTTAAACTGAGAGAATAAATTGCATAGAAGACGAGAGAAGGCAACACCGTTAATGATTCGACTTGTGTTTGAGAGATACATGTAGAACAGACATTGTTCACTAGAGGTAATTTTTGTTGCTAGGTTACCAAATGAAGGGGTGCCAAGAATAAAGCTCAAAGTAACTCCTGATCAATTGCTAGATTCTCCTTTCAATTTGCACTGTGTATGTTTATTAATTAAAGGAAGAATTTCATATTAGATCAGAAGTAATTTGGAATGTTTGTTCGCACAGCCCTTCAAATGCACAATGGCCCATGTTTGATGAAATGGAATTAAAAAAAATATGGCCAAAATGGGGTATGAAAAAAATTAGTGAAACCAAAGAGAGGAATCACATCATACAGTTATCCCTTCAGCAAAAGTTAGAAAAAGAACAGTAAATACATGTATATTGCTCTTAATTAAACCTGTGATAAAGTTTTGGACATTTCTGACAGCTTGGACCTCAAATACTCCGGTCTATCCCTACCCTCTCACCCTGTAGTACAGGTGTAGCACCCCTTTTGAACTTTTGCATTCATGTAGCACAAGGGAATAATTTTAGTTTGCATGAATTTATCAATAATTCTGTTTCCTTTTTTTGGCTGTTTCCTGGAGGTGCGGTGCCCTGCAGGGAAGCCATTGAAGGAACCAGGTTAAAAGTTTTGATTTGATCACTGCATAAAAACACAAGTGTTTACCTAGCTCCTGGATTGCAATGAATCATCAACTAGAATTGATAATGTATTTGTCTTGTCTTGTCCCAAATCAGATGTCTGTCTACCTGTTAATAAAGAAAAAAAAAAGTATAATAATTTACACAAGAGCATTTGTCAGATTTATCAAATGATTAGTACTGCATGCCCACAACTGTTACAGCAATTATTTCGATTACTGGATACATGTAGATCAGACTTATATCCAAGGGAAATAGGTAGACCAGGTTTCAGTTACTCTACTAGAATAACTAGTTATAAGAACTTATAACAAGTGGTAACCACAGGTTAGAAAGTGCAGGCCTAGATGCACCTTCCTTCACCTTCACATTCCAATCTTCTATCTCAGTTTCTTTGCATTCTAATCAAAGAAAATTCTCAACGTCCTGTTTAAATGATACATTTTCGGATCCTTTTGCATTGTATCTGTTCATGATGGAACAACAAATATATATTTTATAAATGTGGTGTGCACGTGTTATACGTAATCCGCTGGTCACTGTCAACATTAGGTTTGCGGGCCTCTCTTGGGCCCCCAACTAAATTGTAAGTAAAACAGAAATACATGATTTTAAGGTGGCTTACTACTGACAGTTTTCATGTAAGAAAGTTCACACATACAATGCAACCACTTACACAAGAACATTAATGTTTGTAAGAGAGTTAATTAAAACATTGTCTACATTAGCAGGTGTAATAAAAAACAATTTTTTCAGGAATTATGATGCAAGGAAAGTCTTCTTTCATTCCTTTTAACCCCTCCCCCCATTTATTAAATTATAAAATGGTGTCAGCACCTGGATCTTGGAATGAGGTGATCTAAGGCAGTTTTTTGCAAGTCATGTCTCTCATCTTAATGTATAATTTTCTCTCATCATTCACATAAATATTAGTGCACTTGCTTTGATGCCAATTATTTAGAGCCATAACTGTCTCCCCTGCCCTTGGTTCACCTGATAACCATTTTAGCACTGTATAAATTCTGCCTACAAAAATGAGCAAATCCCTAAGTATCTTGTTTTCATGTTAGAATCTTTATCATGCAGTCACCTTTAAAATTCACAAATTTATTTGGTGTATTTTTTAACCATTGCCTGTGTTCAATAGACACATTTTATACATGTAAACAATGAACACAAGAGTCAAGCATAAAGAGTTTTATTCAATTAAGTCTTTATAATAGAAAACATCTGCAAGCTAAGAAAATGATCTCAAAATTCATGTTCTACATCAAAAACCCTTTGAACGAACTTCCCATGGCTACAGAGTTTGATTCAGCTTTTTAATACATCTTTGGCAAGTTGTCGCTTGCATCTAAGCGTGAACACAAGCTGCCGAAACATGATCTAATTGTGTATCAAACATGGCATGTTTCGTCATGAAACATTGAAGTTTAGCAGACCGTAACGGCAACTTTCACGCTCAAAATGCTCACCATATTAACACTGACAACAGGCGAAACTTTGCACCAGAAGTGATTCAAGTGAACCTGCAAATGCATATCAACACAGATCAGGATCAATTTGTCGAAGGAAGTCTTGATATCCAATCTTTCCACCATTTCGACTGTTTCGAAACCAGAATGTGTTGAAGTTTGGGCGCAAAAGTTGCCGTTACGGTCTGCTAAACTTCAAACATTTGATGACCAATCATGCCACATTTGATACCCAATTAGATCATGTTTCAGAGGCACGTGTTCTAGCTTATATGCAAGCGACGGTAGTATCTATGTTTTGCAAGAAAATAAAAAAATCTATCAATGAAAAAATTGTTTTATCCTAACGACTGTAACCACCCTTATTTTCTGGCCCGTAAACTGCCAGATAAGCAGGAATGTTCTCCACAAACTGACACTCAAAACTGGATTAAACTGCTAGAGTGTCAGAGTATAACAGACCCTTATGTACAGGTTATTCACCCACTTGGCTTTGAGGATGCAAGTAACTGTCAGATTCAATGTCATGTAAACAGCTCATTTAAAACAATAAAAAATGGACACAAAGCTAAATGGGTGAAACTAAACTTACATGTTTTACTTTTACATTCACACTAATAATGGACCACATATACATAAAAATAAACTCACCATATCCAAATGAAGTCTGATTTAAATCCTCCATCTGTCTTGGTCTGTCGTCTTCCTCTGGTCAGTAAGGAATATACATTTAACCATCTGGCTTTTTTATGCATGTGTTACCTCAAAAACCAACAATAATAATTTTAAGTTTCAATTCGATTGGAAATTCAAGGTTTACAAAATAATTTGTCACTCACAAGACTGCTTTGTGCAACCCTCGTTAAAAGTTGATTTATTTCATTTATTTAATAGTTTGATTGATTGATTGATTGATTGATTTAAGCACAATAAGACTACCATTGCTCACCTTCTTCCTTAAGAGACAGGACATTTGTAAATGATGGTGAGAGATGTTTGGTTCCCTTCGGTTTTGTTCAGCCACTGTCCCTGAAGAGGTAAAACAAATAAAATTGGCCACATAAGACAATACTACTGCCGTAACATGAGAAGTAAGTTTGCAAAATAGTGAAGCATGTAAATGACATCATGGCTCAGACAAGACTCAAACAAACAAACCAGGATGGCAGACAATAATCTTAAAGCACTTTCTTAATAAGCCCATGTTTTTAAACACTCTTTTGAAACCAAAACCTTGCCTCCATTCCCTCTATTTCTCTCAGAAATAGCGGTGATGTTGTCTGAGCCTCTTGGGGGAGTATAATCATTTGCATTCTATTATTTTAAACCTTGTGCGCTTCACTATTTAATGAGCAAGACGTAAATAAAAACAATGTGATGGTATTTATCAACATGAATTAGATTCATGTTCCTTATGATACTGGTCAGCACTTAAGGCAAGTTAGACAGTAAGTAAAAATATTACATGTTAGTTGATATTACCTAGACAAGTTGGCTAAAGAATGAGGTAAAATAATAAAAGCTCTGAAGACACTGTCTTGGAATGTGCCCGATTCACAAGGCATGGTTAATAATTATTGTGTTTCTTTGGAGGGCCTCAGAGTCTGTCCAGGATGATAAAGATCTATCTTTGCTAACGATTGCCTTTTTCGCTGCCATCAAAATCATAATTATGGCGACTGCAAATGAACCATGAAAATAAGAAACAAACAAAATGGATCAAAATCTACCAATCACAACTGGAAGACGCGAGTACCTTTTGACCCAGTTGAAGAGAACTTCTGTTTCCCGAGAGGTCTGCACAGATGATTGATGGCAGCAAAAAGCATAAACCATTGGTCAAGGATTGAATTTCAGAGTTTGCATTTCACTGAAAACCACAATAAGAGAAAGATCATTGAGGGACTAGTTATCCAACAAAGGAGCCCAACTTTGAACAAACAAGTTAATTGCTATGTTGCGCAGTAGTTCCCTTCAGGAATAACCATGGTAAAATACCGAGGAAAATCACGGACAGCTTTCTAAAGGGACTATGTCACAAATTTTACAAGATTTTTGAACAGAAAATAATAGTCCATTTTTATTACACAAATGCTACATTAAAGCACTGAAACTGTTAACTAGCATTGTTGGCTGCAGATTGCTCAGATGGAAATGGATTGTGATTTGAAAAATTAAGGCTTAGTTTTTCAAATGGTTTCAGTGTGTCTCCAAAACAATCAACATTTATAGCTGTGACCAGTTTGATTTCTCACAGCAAAGAATGGTTATATCTTCCTTTATATGTTCAAAGATATATGATTTCCATGGGTTAAGTTGGAGCTACCATAATGGGACTATATGGGGCTATAATGGGACCATGAAAAAATCCACCCACCAAGTGATCCATGCGAAGTCTGGCTTATCCTTCATGTGGTTTCGTCTGTTTTGATCCAATGTCTTCCTCTGGTCAGAAATATACATGTATGTAGGTTCCTAGAGATATTAAAAGAAACAGGCTTGAATCTACATATTTAACTTTAACTTAAATGACTGGTAAATGTGCCAAGTCTGCATTTTTGGGAAAGGAAACTACATGTACCTCTTACATGTAGATATCAGTTCTCTTACTAGAAATTTTAGAGTGAAGTATCGCTGCACATTTTTCAGGGAATTCATTGAGGTTTTAAGCAGGTAGCCATCAGGGTTTTGTACCCAGGCAAAGTATTACCAAGGCCTAACCCTCTCCGGTAAACTGAAGTTAGCTCAGATGCTAAAAAACATCCAGGCAAAGTCCTGTTCACAGCTGGCCAATCTGCCCTGTGCCTGGCCCTTAATGAAACCTTTGATTATTACTCTTCAGTTGTATTTTGACTTGCCCTTTTGGCTTGCCAAAATACTGCATGTTTACTTTGTTTTGTTAAATCAGATCAACAGGCTGTTGAACTGTTTTCTTATTGAATAAAACTTTCAAAACAACAAACAACAGCTAATTGCAAGCACACTTAAATGATATAGTCACAAGAAAAGTGTACTCAAGGCTTAGCGTGGGACGGGTGTTAGGGTCTAAAACCTTAACCTTAACCCTAACTCAGTAACTCTAGGGTTCGAGAAAGAGTTTAGGTTTAGGGTCATTGTCTTCACCCTAAAACTAACCGAAACTTTGTTTACTATGCTGGCAGTTTTCTCTCTGAATGGTCCGTGACCTTTGCTTTTTCATAATGGATCACTTTTGTTATTCAGTATCTACATTTTGCAAGAAAATAAAAAAATCTATCAACGAAAAAATTGTTTTATCCTAACAACTGTAACCACCCTTATTTTCTGGCCCGTAAACTGCCAGAAAAGCAGGAATGTTCTCCACAAACTGACACTCATACACATACGTAAAAATAAACTCACCATTTCCATATGAAGTCTGATTTAAATCAGGCCATGTGGTTTTGTCTGTGTTGGTCTGTCGTCTTCCTCTGGTCAGTAAGGAATATACATTTCTAGAGATAAAAGACACAGACTTTAACCATCTGGCTTTATTATGCATGTGTTACCTAAAAAAACAACAATTTTAAGTTGCAATTCGATTGGAAATTCAAGGTCAATTTGTCAGTCACAAGACTGCTTTGTGCAATCCTCATTAACAAAGTTGATTTATTTCAATAATTTATTTGTTTTATTGATTGATTGATTTACGCACAGTAAGACTACCACAAGTAGCAGTACAATAAGACTGCACTCAGGTGCACGCAGGAATGTAGCTAAGAAAAACTAATCTGGCTCATCAACAAGCCCAGCTGGCTTTTCCGGCCTCAGCAGCTCTAAATGTGTACCTAAGCCTTTGTTTTCCTGGGAAAAGAAAATTTCAGCTGGATTTTCGATGTATTTTAGCTGGTTAAAATATCCCCAGCTGGCCCTTAGCGACATCCCTGTGCAATAGTATACCCCTGACCCAATGTGGGTACTGAAAATTCCCCCAGAAACAGGCCTTGAACAGTAACGCAAAACTGGTTAGTGTCAGAGCATAGGATACCTGCCACATTGCTAAAGTACACCAATAAATGCCAAGGCCATGTCACACTAATTCAACGCCAACTACTAAGCTACTACTGCTTAGAGCTAACTCCTGGTTGTTAAGTTAAATAAGTTTATACCATGCCATAGAAATACAGGCAAACAGAAAACAGGAAAGCTGTGATATTCGACGGTATTCAGCCCAACCTTCCCATTGTGCACAGTGATCTTATTCTAGACGAAATTTAGTAAGCATATTTTCTATGACATGGTATAGAATAGTTACACAACACTTTCACTTCTATGTCATTAAAGATGTGAATATTGTTCATCGTGGTGTAAGATAGGAATGAATGTGTCTCATGATAGAATCGCTTTGAGATGTTGATCGCAACGTTTTGACTGCAATACTGCTAGTCTTCATCAGGCGATGAGGTCATTTGTTTACGCGCCGCTATTTATGCACGTTGGTTCACTGCTGTTGGTTCATTTCGACCAACAGATGATATTCCCTCAGAGGTCCACTTTGTAGTCGAACGGCTGTTCACTTCTATTTCCTTTGTATACACACTCGCCTAAAGGCTTGTGTGTATACAGAGAAAACGAAATGGCATGAGGATTTCTCAAGTTCTCACGCCTGTGTACCATCATAAATTATGTTCTTTTAAGTGGTTTGGACGAGTAAAGTCCCATCCACAGGTCAAACAGCTGTGTTTCATAATAGCATTGTTGTTGTCTGGAACAAAATTTGAAACATCAAAAAATAAAGGCAATTAGACTGCCACTAAAATTCTTTGATGTTGTGTGGGAATAAATATTAATAACCATTTCCCCATCGTTATGTCAAGTCTTTAATTTTTGCGCTTAACGTAAAGTTTCCACTAGTGTTACTTGTGTCTTGTCAGGCTTATGCTCTTGTGATTTTTCAATTTTTGATTTAAATTGTTTCCCCGACTTGTGGTCCCACTTACCTCGTTCGTGACCTCTTCTGTGCCTTATCATGTTGGCTTTTCTGGAAAATTGCCTGCTGCATATAGTACCGGTACATGAGAAAGGTTTCTCTCCAGTGTTGACCATCATATGTACTTTTAAGTGGTTAGGACGAGTGAAGCCCCGTCCACAGGTCAGACAGCGGTATTTCATACTTGCGTTGTTGTTGTCTGGGATAAAATTTGCAACATCACATAGTCAGGTCAACCTAATTTGCATTAAATACATGACTAGTTTTGACTGTTATTAAAGATTGAAAATGTCACGTCTAGAATAGTGGATTGAAGGGTATTACGTTTGGTAAAATGAATTTTTGTGCAGCTGGTAATTAAACATTTATTAGTTCGTATAGTGTGATCGTCCGGGTGAGAGTAGTTCTGAGAAGAACTGTTGTTGGTGACTGACGTTTCGACAACCTGAGCGGAAGTCATCTTCAGAGTCAAGTGAAAAGTTAGTGTCAGTCGATGATGTTATAAGTCTGGTCCGTTTGAAGCTTCAACGGACCAGACTTATAACATCATCGACTGACAACAACTTTTCACTTGACTCTGAAGATGACTTCCGCTCAGGTTGTCGAAACGTCAGTCACCAACAACAGTTCTTCTCAGAACTACTCTCACCCGGACGATCACGCTATACGAACTACTGATACTCCTGGGTTCAAACCATTTACTTTAAACATTTATTATTCATCGGATCTGGGAATTATACACAACAGTGGGGCTTGTTTCTGTCGTTACGAGTGGAATTGAAGAGTGTCCTCCATAAGTGGACAAAGGTGGTGTATTGTGCCCGTACTTTTTTGAGATCGTTATAGCCAACTTGGCGTTAAGCGTCTCGTTCGCTATTAACCATCTCATATCCAAGTCTGCGACTAGTTTTCGCCTAAATTAATGAAGAAATAAGAATTTCAATTGTTTTTTGTCTTAACACGTTATGAAAATTTGAAAATGTGTGGACAATATCCTGCCCAATTTATCTTCAACATTACGTACAAGATTTGCTCAAACAGACGCCATTACAGCGGTTTCTTTATAAGTATGTATCGCTGGTGCACATGACCGCTCCCGCTAGCGAACAAACATTGTGGTTTTTCTTTCCTTTGAAACATGTTCCTTGCTTCAAATGTACTTGATAACGATACTCTGACTGTTTTCGCTCAATTGCAACCCAGATTTAAAGCTATTGTATACTTTAGGTAAAGCTTAACGGAACACCTGTAAAAGTAATAAGTGTTTAAATAAAGGGAATGGATGTATTTTCTGGATGTTTCCAATTGATAATCAAAAGCCCTCCGGGCTTAGTGTCTCGTGTCACTTTTTAGAGTTTATTTAAAAAAGAGATCGCTTTTCACGTCTATTTATTGCTTGTAAAGTTGATCAGTTATATAACTCCAATAACAGCAGAAAAAGATGACAGACATTGCACTGTATTGCACTTTGGTTCACTAAGCATACATTCAACTGTATACTTATACTATGACTTCCATGTGCTTTCTTCACGCTATATGAGATATCGCTTTGGGTGTTTATTCGTGAACGCTTAGCCTGTTAAGTGATAATGACATGCGAGTGGTGATGATTTTGTTAATTCTTATAACCTCTTCTCCTGATTTAGTATTGATATTGTGAGGAGAAATTTGGTTTTGGTCACTCTTGAGCCGGTCTTAATGTTTTTGTAACGCCAAAGCTACAACGCAGCGGCTGAAGAACGCGTAAATTACAGTCATTTTCTTCGCTATTTAAATCTACTGAATGAAATATTCTGCTAGGTTCTGCTTAATAGAAAACATTCGATCTTGCTTGACACGTGATTCCGCGCGAACGTACGCAATAAACAATGTAGTAGTGTTTAACTCGCACAAATCTCACTTTTAAAGAGAGACTTTAACTTCTACACAGAGCTTACTATGATGTACCATAACTGGTCATAACTTTAAAATGGTTGGGTATTCAATCGACTAACGATTCAAACGATTCAAACCTTTTGTTCAAACGACATGTGTTATGTGTGCAGGATTAACTTTGACATTCAATTCCGACCAACTAATTGCTTAGATTACAATCCCTCTTTAACCCCGATACAATCTGTTGCCGTGGCTAAATTTAAAAAAAGTTGTCTACACAAAGATAAGAACAATGCTTACCGATCGAACAACTGATATTTACATCGTCCTCTCTTTCAGCAACATTTTTACCATTAGCCGATACTAGTTACGTTGATATAAAAGCTATATCTGCTATATTCCACGACTGTAATCTCTATAAATACAGTTGTTACAGTAAATATCCTGTTGAAACATCCACCATTTTCCTACGCTTGGTAAACAGAAATGATTTTCAACTACTTTCCAAAACTCTCAAGATAAAATAATAGATATCAAATGAAAGCACGCTATTCTTTAAATTGGCAACGTGAAGCTGTTATTCTGATACATCTCACAATTGCACAAATTAAAACTTTACAAGCGACCACAAGACAAGACACTCCAAAGAGATTTTAGAGCTTCATGTTAAAAACTGCTTTTCTCGCTCAATTTAAGTTGCGGTATACTAGCGTTATATGCACAACAACGACAACGAAAAATTTACAGGCAGGTCCATCTAATGACATCTTGTTGATTATTAGACACTTCTGCTTTTCAGATCCGTTATAAAACTCATCAATATAATTTCTCTCTTTCGGTTAGTACATTGTATTATGCGTTTGTAATAACCTGGTGTATTTCATTCTTCTTCTACGCGTTTTCTGCTTGAGTTACAATTAATTTCATTGATTTTCAGTACAATCATGTCGGCAAAGGTTAGAATGTTATTTTAAGAACGTAAAACTTGTCTGTATTTTTCTTGATAACTGCTGGCTGCAGCTCAAATATATCCAAAATTGAAAAGCGTACAGCTAATTTAAAGAAAAAAATGCGTCACATCTACGTGTATTCCTCTTAAGAGCTTCATTCATGCACTGAAAAGGCTGTTGTTGTTGTCTATAAAAAATGTGTCCATTGTAGCGTGGAATTCACAGCAGGATATATGAAGCTACATGTAGTGCCTCTTGACTCAGGTCAATCTTCGGGTCAAAAAAATAAAAAAGCAATGTATGTTTTGTGCTTTAGATTGACATTTCTGCTCTTCAATCCTAAGAAAACTCATCAAATATAATTTCCCTCTTTCGGTCATACATTGAGTTCTACCTTTACCTCAGAGCCGAGTGTAAACGAGGCTTTGCAAATCGAAAGTGTAAATGTTTCTCTCGATGAATCAGGCGCCTGAAAAAAGAAAGGCAAAAAAGTACGACTCCAGACTGGCAGAGTTCTTTTATTGAAATGTGGGAAAAAGTATGGAACAGCACAACGCTAGTTCTGAACATGGATAGTAAAAGTTTTTACTATCCATGATTTGAACAAACAAACGCCACAGTTGACATTTTTAAAGATTTGGCATCAAAATAATTGTCTTTATCTAATCGTTTATCTTCTGTTATTCAGTGTTCTCCCTAGGTATTTAAGGCCAGGCGGGCCGCATAGCTTGATTCACAGGAAAATAGTTGCCGCCTGGCTTAAAATTGAAGATATAACACAACGTTACCTTACTGTTTGAGATCTGGAACTGGGAATTCCTATCCATAAGCAAAGACTATATCACTTATTATTTTTTATTGTGTTTTCTCACCATTCATGTCATTAATAAAGTGATTTACCCTTGAATTACTATGTTCAAACCTGTGAGGGTGACGCATTTGTTTCCTTGAACGGAAGCTACCTTTATCAAATTGATACAAGAACACAACTGCACTTCAAGGTATCGTAACAAGAAATACGAAACGAAATTCTCGCGTTTGTGTAAAGAATGGTGAACTAAGTCGACTAGGGTTGCTCAGAACAGAAACTAAAAGCTTCTCAAAGCAAAATTAGTTATCTTTTTACTCCGGTTTTAACATTTGAAAACCACAGTCCAAATACCGCCTGGCTTTCCCAAAATCCTAGGGAGAACACTGTTATTAAATTGTTGTTATTCATGCCACAAAGGTCACCCCTTTCAATACAAAGTTGTGCAAAAGTCACGTAGCAATCATAGTCTTTTAAAAAATGCTCGTTTTTTGTTCAACCTTTTTCAACGCAATTCTCCAACGAACTTTCAACATGCCAAATGCTCGTTCCACTACCGATCGTAGCGCACCGAACTTTAGGTTTTAAACTTTCGCTGCTCCTGAGTCAGGCGTCCTCTGTCCGGGTAGGGTTTCACTAGCCAGTTCGTTGGCGGATAGGCACTGTGGCCAGCTAAAAGGGGCCTTATTTCTGTTCCATTTTTATTGCCTGTTAGACCACTTAAAATTTGCTCGTTTGCTGCAAGTTCAGAAAAAAACGTCATCTCTTTTTTATAGCGTGCCTGTATTTTTACATAATAAGCCCTTTACAATAAATACTCCTAACTTACTGTTTGATAAACCAGCGCTTTAGTTGCGACCTTTGTAAAGAAACAATTATTCTTTGATAACATTTGTTTTGTGATCGGATGCCGCCGGAATTTCATAACATGGCGGGAAAATTCCGCGGCCTCACAAAGCAAATGTTGACATGGCGGGAAAAATATTGACATGGCGGGAAAATATCCCCCTGTACAATTATCTCGTGTCGTCATGACGACACGAGACAAAAACTGCTATGCATTGATTTAGAACGGAGATGTTGCAAGATTGTGTACTTTCTTGAAGTTGGTCAGTTTGGTCACAATATACTGTAATTTAGTTTTGAAAAGAATTGAGCTTTTGATAAATTATTTAGTTCAGTAGACAGTGTACGATCTTCTGTGACCTGCTGAAATTCACGATTGTTTATAGGCATCATTTAACAGAAGTAAAATAAAAGCTGTTGAAATAATAAACTCATAGCCTTGTTTATCATTTTTAAGTCTGTTTTCTGTAAATATTGTTATATCATTAATAATTAATTTATGTTTACTGGCAACTAAAGTTTTCAAATTTGCGACTAACTATTTTTAACTAGTCGCAAAATGGCGACTTAATTTTTCTCTTAATTTCGAGCCCTGATTGACCAAAATATGGTAGCCAGTAAGGAAAACGCGTCAAGGAAAACAGCTGGGGAGCTCAAATATTGCAATACTTTGGGTGTTTTTAATAAAACAATTATTCCACTCGCGCTTGTTGGATATGAGATTGTTATAGCCGGTTTATATTCAACTCGCACTCGTGGAATAATCGTTAACTATTCACCTCCGAGCAACGCGCACAAGAAAATTGTTATCTTTGAAGGGAATAACTTGTCGAAAATCATTCTTTCTTGCGATATTAATTATCTCACCACTTTAGTATGTACTAAAGGCGGCTCAGTAAATATCTATGACTAGCCAGCCCCACTTCAGTGAATGGTTGTTTAATATACCATTCAAAAGTGTTGCATAACTAGTATATATTTCACCTCATTACAAAAACACATATATTTGATTTCTTTTTTCTGATGACATATTTCTGAAGGTGGGGGAGTAAATGTAAGGGGGTAAAGTGGCTAGGCAAGGGGGGGGGGGAAGGGAGGGGAGAATGGATAAAGATATGCAAAATAAAGACAATGAAGATATGTGCTTTAATTCGCTTGACTTTGAACCATACTTTATCGATAAATATTTTCATAGCCTGTTAGAGCTTAAAAAGTCTCGTTTTCTCGCTAAACTTGATCAGTTTTCTTGCATTTTGTAATATATAAGCACAATCATGTCAAGCTTGCAGACATTTGCATACAGTGTACATGTAATATAAGCAAACATTTAGTTTAAGTTTAAAATATAAAAATGGTTTAAACAGATAGTTTAAGTTTTCGTGCATAAGCACAAATTAAGTCAACCAGAATATTTTTACTACATTTAAACTATGTGGGATTTAAAAACACTGATTTACTCACCAATCTACCAATAAAACCTGAGGGTTGTCATCCTGCAGCATCCTGGGGGCTTCCAAGTCGAGCTGCACAAAACAGAAAGCCCTGTTTGCCGTTCTCTCTCTGAACTAAAACGTGACAGATGTTAAGACCTCTCCAAAGAGCTAGATGTAAGACAGCGCAGCTGATTTCCACAGTCATAAAATGGCTGCGGTCGGCTACTGGAGGTGTTCAATGTCCGCCATGTTTGTTTGTTGTGAGCCTCGCTGCCAGGATCAACGCCGACCTCGTTCCCAGGGCTTTTCCCTTGGTGCAAATCACCAAGGGAAAAGCCCTGGGAACGAAGTTGGATTAACGCGGCCATAACGTTCACGGGCGGGGAACCGGGCGGGGTAGGGAGGTTTGGTGGGAAAGGGTGGGTGGGTGAAAATGTCCGCAGTGTGCCGGTGTTACAGCGGATTTGGACCCTCCCCCACCCCGCCGATTTGGACCCCCCGATCCGCTAGCGGATTTGGACCGGGGGTCCAAATTCAGGGGGTCCAATTTGGAATTCGGCTAGGACGCCGGCTTTTCTTCGTGTTCCGAGTTATACCAACTTTCAACTTAAAAGATATTCCCCTTCCTGGATTGACAGAGGGATAATCGTTTTGGGGAAACTTAAACTAAAAGAACATTGCAAGCACAATTGACAAAAGTTTGCTAGGGTAAAACTAAGCAATAGTGATAAAAATTCGAAACCCTGCGCAGCGCCGATCTTTTTGTCCCGGCGTATCAAATCGAACGAAATCGAACAAATTTTTCATCGAACTCAATCGAACGAAATCGAATCTAATCGAACGATTAAATTCGATTTTGTTCGGTCATCGAACGAAATCGGACAACAATTTTTTTTGTGAGTTCGATTTCCGAACCAAATCGAACGAAATCGAATTAAGCGTTCGATTAAGTTCGGAATTCGAACTTGTGGCTAAAATTTAAAAAACGAAATTGGAACCTAGCGGAGCGAGTAAAAAGTTAATGATCATTCCTTAAATGGTTTTGGAATAAGTGACTGGACACGGTATCGTATAATCCCAGTAATCCTTGTCTTTTTATTTGATCCTAAATATTCGAGCAATCTAATACGCCCGGGAATACGTTAAAACTCGTACGAGGGATAAAATTACAAATACTCAAATACAACCCCCGATGTATCTGCGTATCGTATCAAGTGAAAACCGTATTTTAGAATAACATTTTGCGAATTAAAACTTTATATGATCGATTAAACAATATAGCATTGCACATGGGGATGAAGGTGCACGCCGTATGTGACATGTTAACCGTAATTTTATTGTTGCTTGTGGCAGAATTATTTCTCCATTTTGACATAAAGTATGGAAATAAAGGAAAAATAACTTAAGATGGCTTCATCGATTGACGCATTTACCCAGGAATTTATCCCCGTGATCATCAAATGAAGGAAAACTGAACATTCGCTCGATTCAGATAATATCGTCATACGACGTAAGCCGCTCGCTTTGGCGTCGTTCGACGACCGAACTAAATCGAACGTCATCGGACTTTATCGAACGTTCGATTTGGTTCGATTTGCATTTATTTTTTGTGAGTTCGATTTCGTTCGATGACCGAACAAAATCGAATTTAATCGTTCGATTAAGTTCGATTGCGTTCGATTGAGTTCGAAAACCGAACGTTCGATTTGATACGCCGGGTTTTGTTTACGCGACGGTTAAACCAGCGGGAAACTCTTAGTCTGCGGCTTCTCCATTCCCGCTGATTTAAGTATGGCTCGCGCAAGCAAGCAAAAAAAAATTGATAAGATAAGATAAGATAAGATTTTATTTACCTCTCCAAAAATGGTTTTTCAGGGCAAATTACAATAAAATGTTAAAAATGTACAGCTAAAAAATAAAATCATTCTAAATATTAAAAAGGGTTACATTTAAAAGGGTTCTATGTTTCAATAAAATTCTTCTATGCGCGACGTTTTATAGCATCCCTAAAAATACTCAAACTATTAACGTCTGTAAGTGTCCTTGGTAGTTCGTTCCAAAACCGAGTAGCTCTGAATACAAATGACTGCTGGCCTGTAGCTGTTTTGAATAGCGGGACATCCAACTTGTTTCGGGGTCTTGTATTGATAGAATGGACGTCAGCTCTAACAATAAATTTGCTGCGCAGATATGCTGGGGCTTGTCCGTGCAAACATTTATAAGCCATTACAGCATCTCTGACTTCAAGCTGCCAGGCAACCGGCAACCAATGGAGTTGCTTTAACGTAGGGGTGATGTGATCAAATTTCCTTGTTCCGGTGGCAACCCTAGCCGCAAAGTTTTGCACTTTCTGAAGTCGAGCAATGTTTTTCTTTGGTGTACTGGCCCAAACTGATGAACAATAAAACATTTTTCTGAAAACCAGAGAATTGGTGGTAGTTATTAGCGTTGGTTTATCAAATAGATGTTTTACACGGTTTATTTGACACAAGCTAGCAGTACATTTGGACACTACATCAGTCCCATGTTCGTTAAAACTTAGGTGTTCATCAACTACAACACCCAAGTCCTTCGCGGAATGTGACGGCCGTATCTCCTTGCCAAGTAAGGTGATGCTAAAATCCTCCGACATGCATGCTAACATCTGTGACAACAGATTTTGCTGCTGACCGCGGATCGCAGACCGCGTATTGCTGGCGCGTGAATTAACGGTGAATTAACGGTGCGTGACGGCCGCGAAATAAACATGTTGTGATCCCTGCTTCTGTTCAAAAATACCAAATTTTCCTTACCAATTTATCCTACCTAAAAAATTCCCGGAATCAACAATTTTTAACCCAAAAATATCTTTTGATCATCGCCGTCACTTGAAATCCTGAGTTCCCCGTCCCCATCCCCCTGGGGGTCTCCTTGCACTCAAATTTGTCCAGAGCAGAAAAAATGCTGCAGTAATATTCGCTTTTTGCAAAAAATGCCTCAAATAAAAGCCTCACAAAGCAACAGTACAGTGTTCTTGCAAATATAAAGCAATGCTTTTGCCCTGGGGGGTGGCGTACTTCCTATAATGACCTATATGGGGAGGCTCCACCTGAAAAGGGGTTTAGGTATATGAAAGGGCAGGGAAATCTGTCATTAAGATATTTATAAAGGCCTTTAAATTAAATATTTCAAACAGACGCAACTTATGGCTGCATTGTCTTAATTTATAAAGCGCTGTATTAAAATTACAAGAAAACTTCCTGTTTTAAGTATATGTCCCCCCCGGTGTTTTGCATGAAACGTGTCCATGGACTGCGACAGCCAGAAATGCTCCTGTAGGGCAGCAATAAGTAAACATAAGAAGACTGGAGAAACATTTGAACATGTAAGTACTCACGTTTATTTCAATACAAACAAAATAAAACATCTTGTAAAACAAACAGTACCATAATCCTGCTTCCACCAAGTCAGGCTAATCTTACACCTTAAGAAGCAATCAACAGCAAAACAGATAGATTTGGCGATACATCTGACATTTGCAGAATGCAGACTGCAGATTTTTCACTCCGTTTCGCCTATTACACACTCCGGTTAGCCTACTTTTCACTCCGGTTAACCTGAATAGCACTTCAGTTAGCTCTCTATAATGGTAATGGTAACACAATATATTCTTTTAGTCTGCAGTCAACTGCAGTCTGTAGTCTGCATTCTGCAAATGCCAGTCACCATCTTAGTTTACAGTTCTATGGCCAAGTCTTCCCCCAAAAAAGCGTGAAGCAACATATGCAGTAGGCCTGGTAAATCATTTACAATGGTGCCTTGGATTGGCCAAGCTGAAAAGGAAAAAAAAGGCAAAGGAAAAAATATTTATTTTACAGAAGTTATGTTTGCTTTATAGATAAACCACTCAAGTATGTATGTGGGTTTCCAGTCATAAATAATAGTATTTTGAGAAACGACAAATTTAGATTAAACAAGATGCATATCTGCGTGAACTTGGGCTTCTTTCCTGCCATATCAAGCTGTAAACGCCAGAAAGTCGACCCGATGAAATCTTAGTTGTCTTTTGTCGCTTGTTTCACAGCTCTTGCATAACACAACAACAACAACAAACAACAATCTTTTACTTCGTGCCCAGAAGAGTTTTACATTAAGTAAATACATGCAAGAGTAATAATTAACATTAGTAGAAACTCTGCTGTGTTCTATTGGAAATCCGCGAATCTGATTGGTTCTCCCACTGTTTTCTATTCGCCGATAGAAAACAGTCGCGTGCGCATAGCTCTTTAAGCGATAAATTTTCTTGATTTTTGTCTTCAAAGTGCACAATATTGTAGGTTTTGGACTGCAATCCTTTATAGTTTCTACTAAAACAATTAGACTACTCGCCCTTGTTTTCTATGAGCGATAGTCAACTCGGCTGCGCCTCGTTGACTATTTGCTCATAGAAAACTCGGGCTCGTAGTCTAATTGTTAAATAAAAAAGAGCACAGCCTCTTAGAAATAGCTAAGGCTAATCGAGCTAAGTGGCTCGACCAAGCGGAAAAAGAATATTGCAATAAAAAAAAATGGGACACGATTTCCATTCACACACACACAGACAGAGCACAAAAAAAGAAAAGTGTACGTACACACACAGAAATGAAAAAGAAACACAAGCAAGTACATTGTAAGCATTGTATATTCCTGGTCAAAATTGTACCCTCTGTCTGTTTTTTACATCCGGTCTGTAGTCTGCGTTTTACACTGACCGATAAAGTAATAAATTTTAGGAACTAATAAATGTTCTGACAGTAACAGGACAACTCGGATTAATATTAATCCGGGGATTATAATCATAATTGATTATAATAGGATTATTATAATCCAGTAATAGATTATTATAATCCAGTAATATATTATTATAATCCAGTAATAGATTAAGGCACGGCAAAAAATCGGAAGGATTAGATTATTATTAATATTATAATCTAGATTAATATTAATCTCTATTATAATCCCGATAAAATTCCATGAATGTTCAGATAACAGGTACATGTATGTCTATTTGACTATATCTGACAGATATGTATATGACAAACACACTGCAGACTTACAACACAGGACTGACAGGACATAAGTCACTAATCACATCCGTCACATGACAATCACTTTTGCATATGCTAAAGCTAGATTAGACGATGTTGGTGACCCTAGAAGTAAAAGAAAAGGATCAATTGCCTCTGGGTCAGCGAATCCGTGCCGTGGGCATGTTCGTTTACAAAACAGGAGACCTAATGACAGGGAATTTTTACTTACTTCCCTTGGACAATATCCGATACAAACATTCTTTTCTTGTAAAATTCCTGTCCATTTTGCGTTGGATATGCATTAAGATTCTAAGTCACACAAGCAGAAGTGTTTCCCAATGACCAATTGGTAAACCTTAAGGTTTACGGCGAGTGAGGGTTTTTAAAGGCAAAATTATTCGCGAGTTCGTGTAATCTATGTGCATAGAATGACCAACGATACAAAACTCAAAACATATTACCTCACCTTTTAGCGTATGTTAGTGAAAGCATTTCCCTTAGGCTTTGTAGCGTGGTAGGAAACAACTGCTCTTTTGATGACAGCGGCCGCCATATTGTCCAAAAACCTTTTCTCCTCGGAGTTCTTCGACGCAGTTTGCCATTGTTAAACCTCAAATCAATACGTCTACTAACCATGGGTTTAAAAAGGTATAATGTACTGCCCTCTTCACTAACTGGTTTAGCTCAGAAGCTGGTATGAAGAGGTTAAACTAGGGTCATAAAAATGTTAACATTCGAAACATTCACTTCTTGTAGTCCGAAAAGTGATCGAAACTGCGCATGCACAACCGCAGCTCCTCCTGTTCCGCGGGACATTTCACATAGGCGTACGTGAAGAGATTTGCTTTTCCCGCCAAAAATGTAAATATGCCGGACAAGAAGGATGAAGCGTATCTTCATTTGCATTTGCGGAAATATTCAAAGGAAAATGGTTGTCTTTGGTTTTATCGACGGTGATCTCAAGGAGTTTCTCAATGATTATTGTCAGAGCGCTATGGGGAGGATGGAGGGTTACGCATGGAGGATAACCTCATTAGCGTTATCGCATCGACAGGTCGACAGGTCGGTAGACCGGTAATGCACCTATCAATGGTTTGCCCCAGGATGGGGGGGAGGGGCAACCCTAGGGGAATTTGATATTTTTTGGAATCCGGAGTTGAATTCCCCACCCCTGGGCACCTAGCGAATGTCAAATTTCACATATCTCCTCTTAAATTTCTAACCAAGCAGACCGTTTTAAATGTCTCCCTGGGAGAGCTTCACGATGTCAAATTCCCGTGGGTTGCCCCGCCCATCCTGGGCAAACCATTGAGAGGCTCTGAAAAGTTTTAAGTACTTTCCAGCTCACACTTTGATAGGTCAGTGCTACAAACATTTATCAGTTACCACTACAAAAATGGTATCAAACGAATCCCAATCATTTCTGAACAAGTTGTGGTCATTTTCATGACGTCACTGGTTACCATAGCAATGGTATAACCTGTTAAAGCACCCTTAATTTTCTCTATTTGTGGTTATAATTTAAAAACGAGTCTGGTGATCCCCATTTTTTATTATTGAATAAAATTTCTCTGGAGTGGTTTCAGAGCCACCCTAAAATTTCGAAAATTTAAAGTGGCTCTAAAACCGCTCCAGAGATATTTTTTAACTTTGCAAAAATTTGTATCCCAACATGCTGATCAAGGATTCCAGGGGAAGTTTTCATTTTAATTAAGTGTTTAGGAACACCAGCTGTTTTAGAAAAATCATCTGCCATTCTTGTTTGTTTGTCTGAGTCTTATGTGAGTCATAACGTCACTCAGGCGCCTCGCCATTTTGGCAAAAGTTCAAAGTTAAGGTTGCTAGTAAAATCTTTGACAGCAGACATAAGCACAGTGGGAGGCTGGGGACCACATGTGCTGTCACAATTGTTGTCTATGCAAGGCACTGTTTCGTGTGAAAACTTTTACTTGTCACAAAATCTTGCACGTGAGCTTTTAGCCCCGGGGGGGGGGGACTCCCATATGAAACGGACGGGGATGCTCGTCGGACATTTTGAAAAGAACCCCTAAAAGAGACCAATCTGGGTGTGGCTCAAGCCTTTCTTGATTAATTTTATACTTGTGTCAAAAATTGGCTAATTTTTTTCATTTACTTGAACAAATAAACATTGTCACGTAAAAATTAAATGCAAGTACCATTAGCTTTTGAACCCACATTGTTTCACTTTATGCTTCTGTGTGTAAATGGGCCAAAAAATGGTCGACACAAAACAACAGATTTGAGCTAAGATAAACAAGTTTATTGGGTGATATCAACACAACAACAAAAAACGAGAATGAGTAACTAATAAGAAGAAATACAAAATAAAATCACAAATTACAAATCATTTATAACTGAGCACAATAAAATGATTTGTTTACAGGCTGGATAATAAAAACCTAAATTGCCAACAGCTGATTATAAAAGATCTCATTCCCTTTTTTTCACGATCCCATAATACATCTTGTTTACCCCCCAAATTTTTTGCATAAGCATTGTTTTCAATTTCTCTTGGGACAATTGCACGTCATTGTAAATCCCATGAGAAATTGAAAACAATGCTTATGCAAAAATTTTGGGGGGTAAACAAGATGTATTATGGGAACGGTGAAAACAGCGAATAGAAAGAAAAGGAAAGAAAGGCAATGAAATTAATCTTAGAAGGGGCCATGAATGGTCTATTAAAATTTTGCAGTGCCCACTTAAATAATTAGGCTTCTGCTCGCAAAACTTAGTGAGTGTTGGTTTGTTTGTGGTCGCAAATTTTTACAAGTGCTCGCATGCTTGGTTTTTAGTGGAGGTAGCTTTTTCAAAAGTGTTTGTTGCTCGCAAGGCTAACTTTTGTCAATGCTCATGCTTACAAAGAAAAACGCTCTGCTTGCATGCTCGCAAATGATCATAAAGACCATTCAATACCCCTCTTCGAAATTTAACAAACTAAAATTTGATACATTCTGTGAATTGTACATGAAGTGTAAACTAAACAAAAGCTAACCAAAAGGTTTGGCTTTGGGTTACATATTAAACGTATTGCATTACATTTACAGCAAGGCGCCCAAATGTGTGACCACTTTTAATTTATTCACATTCTTTCGTGCAGATTTAATGACTTCTGATTGGATTAAATCTGGATGGAAGAATGTGAATAAATTAAAGTGGTCACACATTTGGGCGCCTTGCTGTAAACGCTGAATGAATACTAGAAGAAATTATAAAACTAAAATCTTGGAAATAGTGACTACAAAAGGATAATTTGTAGCAAAAAAGAATCACAAATATCTACTTGTATAGCAATGATTTGGAAATGAGGTAAGCAATAATAGTACAGTAATATTACCGGTTGAAACAGTAACAGAATGTACAACAGACAATTCTGATAACATGCTGTGTGACACTGAAGTAAAGGTCAACTAAATAAATTAAACTAAGAAGCAAGTTAAAATGCTATAAAACCAATCAATACTAATGAGAAAACATTAAGCTACAAAAGTAAACTAAGGCCTTAAAAATATAGGAAATTAAGTAATAATAAGTGCTGGAACATACCAAATATTATTGATAGCTATCTGTGGGAGACTTGACGGACTTGAAAATAATTTCACTTGGGGCTGACAGATTCCAGGAAGACTAAGATAATAATAATTTAATTTTAAAATTATCTGAATTTTACTGGGTCAGATATTTTTAGGTATAAGTATTTCCTGTCCAACCCCCCTCCAGTAGGTCTAACAAAGAAACCAGACACAAGGGGTGCATGGAACAATTCTCGTGTTTGACTTGTGAGATGGTCTTTGATTTAGTTTTAAGCTTAGGGGTATTATTTATATTGTGCTTATTGACTGACTTTTGCCTAAAAATTCCGCTTAGTTTTCTTATTTTCTGACTTTTGCTTAAATACTGCAGACATGTGACCTGTAGGCTGTGACTTGTAACCTGTGTCTTGTGACCTATAAAAGAAACATGCCTTCAAAATATTGTGTGCATTTGAAAATGTGCATTGTTGACAGCGTCGTGAATCAGAATACATTCAGGACTGGTAGACATGGTAAATTCTCTAATTCTATCTAAAAATCACTGAATTTACAACAATCAATCTAAGATCACACATTTACACATTGGGTTTTGCTTATTAAAAAAAGGGTTCCCAGTCCCTCGCAGCATTTGAAGATCTTATTAAAAACCTTGCCATGTATTAACCATTCAAGGGTGAGGGTTTTATGAAGGCACCACCTTCACTCATTTTTGCCAGGCAAAGTCAGAAACAAAGTTACCTCATTTGCCAAACAAAGGTCATACAAATGTTTTTTTAGTTCTCAGTTTCTGCTAAGTTAAAGCCCATCTAAAATCACCCCATCGGTCCTGGGCGACCAAGAAATCAAATGAACTGGCCAGCTGACTAGAGCTCCTGCACTGGTAAAACAATTATGGACAAAATTTAATACAGGCGCATCTAATAAATAATTTTATGCAGGTACAAAGATTTGGAGGAAAATCTAAACTAACATTCCTGCATGACCATAAAGAATGATAAGAATGATTATAGTAACGTTGAAACAGTAGAAAAATTAATTTTTTCTACAGTACCAGAAATCTTAGAAGAGAGCAACATTTACTTTTTTGCAGAAAACTGTGGACCAATCAATGCACTCCAAGGCCCCTTTCAATCTTTTATGGCCTTCAGGCCTCTTCCCTTAAGGAACTGAATAGAGCATCTTTTCCTTCTAGTGATTCCCCTGTTCATTTTAATTTGTGCTTTTTTCAAAAGTTGAAAATTTGCAATTTAGTTTATCTGTGACTGCATTACATTTGTGAGAGCATTTATAGCATCACTCTACATTAGATTACTTCTATTGTTACTTAAGTATAGATGGCATGTACCTGTATTAGTTCCCACTGCTGAATTCACGGCAACAGGGTTTAAATTTCCAGTGCTATTTAACCCAGAAACACAACCAGCACCTGATGTCCTCAGGAACAGCATTCTGCAAAGGAAAAGATGCAATAAATTCATTGGCAATGTAAACAAAACAATGTAAATGACTCTTACATCTACAACATTTTATGACATTTATCTACTTTAAATTTAATTTAAAAAAATGCAAAGAAGAAGCCCCTGGCATAAATGCTGACATTGCAAAATGATAGCCCATCACTGATCGCCATAATTAATGCTCTTGTCTTCAGCAAACTTTACTACAGTAACTGTTCTTCAGTTTGGTTGGGCACCACAAACAAAAACATTGAAAAGATGCAACTAGTACAAAACTTTGCAGTGAGAATCTGCTGCGAATTTGTAGAATTTCGCCATTTTGAACTTTATTCAAACTTGATATAAAATTGCCAAGTTACCAAAGGAGTTTACACAAATTTAATCGATTCCTACCCGCAATAAGTCGTTCATTGCATTCACGACTTTAAAAGGGACCACTTCATAAAGCAAATTATAATCCACACTGATGAGCATCCTTTCTGCTGCCTACAGTTCAACAGACAGAGTGTGTTGGTGAAGCACCTCAAAGATATTCACAAGAAAATTAAGTACTATTGTGATCCTTCAGATAGAGTGCCAGGATTGTGACAAATCCTTCAATAAGAAGGACCACTTATAAAACACATGTTGAGGGCCCACAGAGGTGTGCACCCTCAGGGGAGCGCACTCACCCCTGCCCACTGATAATCCTTGACATCTGCTATGATTAGATACATTTTCAAAGTTACTATTAGCTTTAAAGCAATATTTTTAAAAGAACAATTTTACCATTCATTCAATTATTTCATAAGATGTTTTTTTGTTCAAAAGTTTTCTGCCCCCTCCCACCACCAACACCACTACCGCGCCCCCTAACAGGCATCCATCCAATGGTGACCAGCTTTCTTATTGATCATTAATCGTCTTGCCTCTCTAATGGAAGTTTCCAACACAATTGTCGGCTGGAAACAGATTGCCAGAACTTTATAGTCCAGGGAAACTTATTAGCTGAGTAAGGATTTTCAAATGCCAACAATATACTCCTTCTTTAACAAAGCATGTTCACTTTCTTTCCAGGAACACACTGAAGTTTAAAAAAAAAATTCAATCAATAGTTTCAACAAGGACTTGCAGTTTTCAACATTTTTTCCTGCTCATTTTAAAGCTTTGACATTAATCTGTAGTCTGGTGCAAAAATTAATTGAAGGATCAACCTCCCACTTCCCTTACAGTCATCCCGAACTAAATGTTCACTTGCTTTTTCTTTGTTCTTTCACTTACTCAGAACACTCTTCAATTGCACTTGGAAAGACATCAACTATATGGTATTTATATATAAATTATTTTAAAGGTTCCAGGATTCAATAGTATTCCATCGATTTACTGCAACAGCTCTGTTTCGTATGGTCAAAAGATGACCACACTCTTCAGGCAATTTTTTGGAATGACCGTTAATTTGAATGCTGGCGGTTAAATACAAGATACAAAATATGGTTGCTTAGTAGCAGTTGCGTAGATTAGGTTACTTTAAAGTTCTTGAGGACAAATCTATTTTTATGGCGGCATGAACTCGCTAATTCGTTGCGCTTGTTTAAGCTACAAATATCTTTTTTACAGTGCCTGTTGAGTACATGAATTGGAAAGAGGAAGAAATGAGTGCTGTTATGAAACCACTGAATGTCATGATCGAAATACTACAGACAGAACTGGGGGAAACAGTCCCGCCAATAACGAATGATTTTTCTTTCTGGTTATGTTTCTTTTTTCCAGATAAAAATACTGAACAAATAGTAAGCCATGAACAAAAACTGTATTTTAAAGAAGCCTACAGAAATGGTCAGCCAACCCCTGCATTTGTGCAAGCTGCCAGAGAACTGTGTGTGCAACAAGCTGAAAGCAAATTTCAAAAGTCAGCATCTGAATGGAAAAATGATGCACAATCAATGTAAGTGCCCCTATGGCACGGGTTTTTCCCTTGTTTTGATTCTGTTGTTTTGATTCAGCAATAGTTTAATTAATAATCTATAAAGTCACACTAGGTGACTCATCACGCGCTCCTTAAGTCGTATCGCATTTCCACGCAGAACACATCTATTGTGTAATTCGATAATTTGATCGATTTCGCAAGTACTCGTGGTCTGAAGGAAAGCAAAGAAATTGTCTGACATATTTTATCGAAGGAAGGAAAGGATTTTTCTATGACAACTCTCGCCAGATCCGGCAACAATGTAAGTTTAATTCACGTTGAATATTTCTATAGCTAATTTCTTGTTTCTAATTTTGTAAATCAATTATTTTTAGTTTCACGGTCAGATACATCAATAAAGGAGGCGTTCCATAAAAGAAATTGGTGCGATATTTGTTGTGTCGATCAGTGGGAACTGCACGGTCCAGCTAGCGGCGGACAAGCGCCGCTATAGTGAAAATTGAAGGAATTCAAGAGTTTAGCAGGAGTTTGTCGATTGCGATACAGAACCATGGCGAAGGCAAATCCTACTATTGAAGAAGTCACGAGCGAACAGAACGAAGACCATCAAGTCGGCGTTGAAACGACTGATATGGACAAAAGAGAAAGAATCCCTACTGAAAAGGGCGACTCACTTCGCATGGAAAGGCTTTTTGAAGAGCGTAAGGCTGCAGGAGCTGCTCTGAGGAGGCAAATCACAAAGGTGAGCACTTTACTCGAATCGTTAAAGGAATCGGACGCAAGAGTTCTAGAGCAAGAGCGTGACAGTTTAGACTTGTGTAGGGATAGAATGAATGACGCTCATCACAATTATTACAAAGAGTTGCATGACACTAAAGAAACAGATGAAGCGTACAAGTGGTTTGACATTCGGGACCACAAACATTTCCAATGTCGCACGAAAATTAATGAAGCCTTGATTAGTATTGAAAGACAAACAAGTGATAAAATGTCTCTGGTTTCATCAAAATTATCTAAGCGTTCCTCCTCCTCTTCGGTAAGATCTAGAAGAGCAAAGGCAGCGGCCAAGGCAGCGTGTCTTGAAGTGGAAATGGACTTTTTAGAAAGGGAAGCGGAGTATAAAAGGCTACTAATGCAAAAGGAGTTAGCTAAGGCAAGGGCTGAGGAAGAAACCATGCGCAAAATTGAAGAGGAAGAAAGGCAAGAAGATTTCCCCCAGATCCCGAAGTGTGAAATACCAATTTCGGACGTCAAACCCAAGCTTCCACCTAAAGAACCTAGTGAAACGAAACCGTTGCAAGATGAGGTGATCTTAAATCCAAAGGCTCCGCCCGTTGAACCCCCAAATGGCCCACCACCATCATGTGACTCAAAGCCGGAGAGTTACCACAGAACAGACGAGCTAACCTCGGTGGTTAAGCTAGTCGCCGAACAACAAAAGCTGAGTATGCTCCCAGCACAGCAGCCTCCTGTTTTCTCTGGTAACTACTTTGACTATGCGGCGTTTATCAGTGCATTCGAAAGTTTGATAGAGTGCCGAGTGAGCGATCCGAAGCAGAGGCTCTATTACTTAAGCCAGTTCACATCTGGGGACGCTAAGGAATCAATTCAAGGCCTCATTAACCTCGACCATCCGGATTCCTTTGGTAAAGCAAGACAGATTTTAAAGGAAAGATTCGGTCATCCTTATCGCGTTGCACAAGCCTACAAGGATAAGCTGAATGCTTGGCCTCCGATAAAAGAAGGGGACGGCACGCGTCTGCAACAATTTGCTGATTTCCTGGTGCTTTGCGAACAAGCCATGAAGACGCTTAAGTACATGGAAGGTCTTAACTCCGAAGATACTCTTAGAAGGATAACTTCAAAGCTGCCGAGTAACATGGGAGCGAAATGGTGCCGTTTTGCCAACAAGACATTAAAATCAGAAGAAAGGCTTGCTACGTTTCATGACGTTGTCAAATTTGTAACGCAAGAAGCAGCCCTGGCAACTGACCCAGTATTCTCACCTGAAGCCCTCAAAGAAGCAAGAAAAAACGAGTTCACTAGCAGTAGCACCAGTGACAACAACAACAACAGGAACACAACCTGGCGAAACAATGGAAGAAGAGACAAGAGTGCAAGTAGCTTCTCGACAAGTGCCACACCCCACGAAGATCAACCACCACCATGTTCTTCATGTCCATTCTGCAACAGCCAGCAACACGATCTGGAGAAGTGCTCAAGTTTCAAGACGAAGACTGTTCAAGAAAGAAGAGCATTTATCCAAGAAGCTAGAATATGTTTTGGTTGCCTCTGCTACGGCCACATGTCAAGAAGATGTCGAAACCGGAAGGTGTGCAAGACATGTTGCATGCCCCACCCGACCGTCCTTCATGATGAAAGCAAAATTTCTCCCAAGCAAAGTAGTGAAGACCAAGCAAGAGTTGTTCAGGCCGCTGAAGCAACTAGCAGCTGTACAAGTACCTGTAATGCTACTGGAGTCACCGATGCCATCATGAACTCTATGATTGTTCCGGTTCGAATGTACCACCAAGACAACACAGAACGGCAAGTGGTGATTTATGCGCTGCTCGATCCAGCTAGTAACGGAACTTTCGTTAAGGAGAGCGTACTGGAAGAACTGCAAGTTAATGGAGTCGAGACTCAATTGAAGTTGAATACAATGCATGGTTCAGAAGTAGTTCCTACTCGTAGAGTGAGCGGTCTCATCGTGGAAAGAATGGATAGAGAGGTCCACATCAAGCTTCCCAAGACGTACTCAAGGAACGAAATACCGTCAAGAAGAAACGAGATCCCAAGACCAGAGTCAGCAGCAAAATGGCCACACCTACGTCACTTAGCCAACAAGATTTACCCGTACCAAAACAATCTGCAAGTGGGACTTTTGATTGGCTCAAACTGTCCAAATGCCATAAAGCCGAAGCAAGTCATTCCTGGTAGGAGCAGTGATCCTTATGCCATCCGTACCGTCCTTGGGTGGGGCATCATTGGTCCAGTGACAGGAAGTACGACTACAGAAGTTTCGGATGTCTTATGTCACAGAGTTGCTGTGAAAGAGATCGGCAGCGAAGAATTACCTTCCCATAGTTTTGTTGTTGAGGCACGCGTAAAGGAGATCATCTCTCCAGAAGCAGTTAAGAGAATGTTCGAGCGAGATTTCAATGAAGGGAAGCACGTGGCTCAACAAACCCTTTCCATGGATGATCGAAGATTCATGGCGAAAGTTAAAGAAGGAATCATCCATCTTTCAGATGGACACTATGAGCTGCCATTGCCACTACGAGATGAATCGTTAGCCCTACCGAATAACGAGAAGCTTGCAGCTCATCGCCTCCAGCAGTTGAAACTGAAATTTCGAAGAGATGAGAAATACAAAGAAGACTACACGGCATTCATGAATGACATGATTAAGAAGGAATATGCTGAGAAGATACCAAAGGACGAAGTTAGGAAAGATGGAAAGATATGGTACCTTCCCCACCATGGTGTCTTCCACCCTCAGAAGCCGGACAAGATCCGCATAGTCTTCGATTGCTCCGCGGAGTACAAAGGCGAGGCTCTTAACAAGCATCTTCTCCAAGGCCCAGACCTTACAAACAAGCTTGTTGGCGTGCTATCAAGGTTCAGAAAGGAGCCAGTTGCCTTCATGGCAGATATAGAAGCAATGTTCCTGCAGGTCCACGTCACTGAGCATTGTAGAGATCTGCTACGCTTCTTGTGGTGGGAGGATGGCGATGTAAACAAGGAGCCCACGATATACCGGATGACCGTTCATCTCAAGATTCTCAAGATTCGTTCTCTCTCAAGATTTCTACGTTGATGACGGTCTAAAATCTGTACCTTCCACAAGTGAAGCAAAGGAGCTCATACGCAAGACTAAAGAGATGTGTCGGCGTGGAGGATTCAACCTGCATAAATTTACAAGCAACAAAAGAGAAGTCATCGAGTCCATACCAAAGGAAGATCACGCAAAAGGCATCAAGGAGTTAAATCTCGAGAAGGCTGAGCTGCCTATGGAAAGAGTGCTTGGTGTGAGTTGGTGTATCGAGTCAGACGCTTTCAAGTTCCGGATCGTTATGCAAGATCGCCCTTTAACGCGAAGAGGAATTCTGTCTACTGTTAGCAGTGTGTACGATCCGCTGGGGTTCCTGGCACCTCTAATCTTGACAGGAAAGGCCATTCTTCAAGATCTTTGCAGAGGTAAAGTGGAATGGGACGACCCTATCCCCGAGAACGTAAGATCGCGTTGGCTGAAATGGAGGGATGAGTTACACCACTTAGAAGATCTCTCCGTTCGCAGATGCTTTAAACCAGAAGGTTTCGGAACGGTGATGTCAACCCAGCTTCATCACTTCTCAGACGCAAGCACGACTGGATATGGCCAGTGTTCATACGTTCGTTTGGTAGACGACAAAGGCCAGATCCACTGTTCCCTGATTATGGGCAAAGCAAGAGTAGGCCCTTTAAAGATGGTCACCATACCACGTCTGGAAATCACAGCAGCTGTGGTGTCAGTAAGGGTCAGTGATATTCTTCGTCAGGAGCTTCAGTATGAAAGTGTAGAAGAAATCTTCTGGACTGACAGTAAAGTCGTGTTGGGCTACATAAAGAACGACTCGAAAAGGTTCCACGTGTTCGTAGCCAACCGCGTTCAACAAATCAGAGACCAAACCTCGCCTAGCCAATGGAGACACGTCGAAACGAAGTGTAACCCAGCCGATGACGCCTCACGTGGTATCACTGCCAAAGAACTCGTTGAAAGTTCAAGATGGATCTCAGGTCCAGAGTTCCTTTGGACTCCCGAAGACCAATGGCCACAACCCCTCGAGAATCAAGACCTCGTTACGCCATCAGACGATCCAGAGGTGAAGAAAGTGACATCTTATGCAACTTGTACGCAAGAGCAATGGAACCTTGCTGAGAGTTTAGGCTACTTCTCGGATTGGCACAGGGCTTGTAGAGCCGTTGCTATCTGTCTACGCTACAAGCAAAAACTCCGTCAACTGGTGTACTCCAAGAAGGAAAGTTGTGCTGAACCAGTCAAACGTCAACAAAGACCTGCCCTGACAGTGGAAGAGATTTTATCAGCTGAAAGGGAGATCCTCAAAGCAGCCCAGAAGGTCGCCTTTTCAAAAGAGATGGGTCTATTAAAGCTGTTTCAAGAATGACAAGATAGATCATCTGCGCAGCAAAAGAAGAGAGCCATGAAGGCAACAAGCTCGTTGTACCGCCTCGACCCATTTCTTGACCATGATGGAGTGCTGTGGGTTGGTGGTCATATCCAGCGAGGGGATTTCACAGATGAAACAAAGTTCCCAGTCATCCTTCCGAGGAAGGGCCACGTACCAGGTCTGATCATTAAGTACTACCATGAGAAGGTTCAACATCAAGGTCGTGGAATGTCCTTAAACGAGATCCGAGCTAATGGGTTCTGGGTTATTGGCGGAACATCAGCTGTGGCATCCAAAATTGCAAAGTGTGTCACCTGCCGGAAGTTACGAGGTGCAGTCCAGGAGCAGAAAATGTCTGACCTTCCGGAGGATCGTCTGGAACCGGCACCCCCCTTTACCTACTGCGCCGTGGACTACTGTGGACCATGGTATATCAAGGAGGGACGCAAGGAAGTAAAGAAGTATGTTGCCCTCTTCACGTGCATGGCATCAAGAGCCGTGCATCTTGAAGTCTCGAACTCCTTGGAAACAGACTCGTTCCTCCAAGCCCTGCGTCGTTTCATCTGCAGAAGGGGTCCTGTACGTCAGTTGCGCAGTGATCAAGGAACGAATTTCATAGGAGCAAAACGAGAGCTTCGCGAAGCGTTGCAGTCTATGGATCAAGGCAAGATCAGTGCTGAGATGCTAAAAGAGAATTGTGATTGGATTACCTTTAAGATGAATCCCCCATCAGCCAGCCATGCAGGAGGAGTATGGGAGCACCAAATCAGGACCATGCGCAGCGTATTATCAGCCCTCCTGGAGAAGAGTTCAAGTTCCCTGGATGGAGAGTCCTTTCACACGCTGATTTGTGAGACCGAAGCGATCGTGAATAGCCGTCCGCTGACAGTGGACAATCTGAGCGACCCAGATTCACTATCTCCATTGACGCCAAATCATTTCCTCACGATGAAGGCAAAGCCGGTTCTACCACCTCCTGGCGTTTTTCAAAGAGAGGACCTGTACTCGAGGAAACGTTGGCGAAGAGTCCAGCATTTGGCATGCGAACTATGGGACCGTTGGAGGAAGGAGTTTCTACACAGCTTACAAGAGAGGTCCAAGTGGACGAGGCCACGCCGTAACATGCAAGTTGGCGACGTAGTTGTCGTTAAAGACGACGACAAAGCCAGGAATCGGTGGAGCCTTGCTCGTGTAATTGAAACGTACCCAAACAAGGCTGATGGACTGGTGCGTAGTGTCAAAGTGGCGATTGGAGACCCTGATCTCTCCAGCACTGGCAAGAGAGTACACCCCCCGTAAGTTTTGGAAAGACCCATTCAAAAGCTTGTCCTGCTGCTGCCAAGAGAGGAAAGACCGGGATTCCTGCATGGGGAGCCATTAAACTAAGACACTCAGAAAAGGGACTAGACACGGACATGTCAATGAACTCTGAACTTGTTACTTTAATTTATGTTTCGTTTTTTGAAATATGGTGATTTCAAGGGGAGCCATGTAAGTGCCCCTATGGCACGGGTTTTTCCCTTGTTTTGATTCTGTTGTTTTGATTCAGCAATAGTTTAATTAATAATCTATAAAGTCACACTAGGTGACTCGTCACGCGCTCCTTAAGTCGTATCGCATTTCCACGCAGAACGCATCTATTGTTTAATTCAATAATTTGATCGATTTCGCAAGTACTCGTGGTCTGAAGGAAAGCAAAGAAATTGTCTGTCATATTTTATCGAAGGAAGGAAAGGATTTTTCTATGACAACTCTCGCCAGATCCGGCAACAATGTAAGTTTAATTCACGTTGAATATTTCTATAGCTAATTTCTTGTTTCTAATTTTGTAAATCAATTATTTTTAGTTTCACGGTCAGATACATCAATAAAGGAGGCGTTCCATAAAAGAAATTGGTGCGATATTTGTTGTGTCGATCAGTGGGAACTGCACGGTCCAGCTAGCGGCGGACAAGCGCCGCTATAATCAAGTTCTACCAATATGATTCTTGAAGCGATTGATCTTTTAGCTCACAGGTCAGAAGCAAAACTGCTTAAAAGTCTAGATGAAGATGTGGTTAAGTTTTTTTCTATTATGTAGAACCATCTCATGGTTTGGAATTCAATGGGGCTCCAGACATCTTCTTAGAAGGTATTAAAGAGCAGATCCATATGGAGTAATATGAATACCTTATTACATGAAATTTTTGCGATTTTAAAGTGCGCATATTTCGCGGCACTAAAATTTTGCGATTTTGCGAAAAATTTTGTATTGTGAATCACTTTAATTTCGCGTTTTTGAGTAAGACAATTAACATTTCCTTGGCAATATTATTTAACATGTCTGAATTAAATAAAACGAATTCATCAAAGGGGCAATAACATCAAAATTAACAAAAACGCAAGGGCGAGACTAAATCTCGGCAATAGCATCAACAGAGCAGTTTTCACAATGGCTACAAGTATGTCATGCTTGTACGTGCATGAGTTATTGTTCTCGAGCCTTCCTTTAGGGGTGTTAAACTTATTCTTTGTTGATTATTGACATATGTGAGTCACTTAATTTTTTGCGTCATGTTATGTTCATGACACTTATTGTTCGGGTCACTTTAATTTCGCGATTATTTTAGAATCACGAAATTTAAACGTGTCGCGAAAATTTCATGTAATAAGGTAATCATCATCTGTGTAAGGAAAGTGGCTCATACACATAAATTTGATTAAGACTGTCTCACTCTGCATTGATGCGATTTATTATCTCACCCTGACGCTATGCTGTCGTGTTCAGGATTTAGGCTTATCAATAGCATGGCTTGTGTACAGGTTGTAGTAGTGAAATTGCAAACAAGCAGATGATTTCTCCTGGCATCATGCAGTGCTGACTTCCATTTTGTACACAAAAAGACTAATTTTCAATACTGACTAACTGAGAAGATTTTCTTTAGTATCTAGGAAGCTTGACAGCCAAACACTTTTGATACAGACACTATAGGGAACATCACGCCTTAAGACCGAGAATCGATTTGTGCTTAAGGGACCAAAACCACTTTCTATGATGAGGTGTCCATAAAGAGAAGTGTTCCCTTTAAATTGGGTCATGCGTGTAATGATTGATCAATCTAAAAAATAATGAAACAAATTTTGGGGATGGTCAGGATAATGATTTAAATAGATATAAATTTTTGTGATTTGCTAAATGATATTTCTAATCTATAAATTTTACAAAATATTGTCATCATATTTTTTATATTTTTATTCAGTTCCATAGTGGGACATAAAAAAACATGCTCTTAATGGAGACACTTAGGAGACACTTAGGGCCAGTTGGTGAGAAAATTTGGCCGTGCCATCCAAGCCAAAAATTGGCTCTGTGTTTGACACATGATCTTTATGCCCAGACTTGCCCTTGAAAGATAAGTAAAAACTAGTCACAGAGTTAAAGGAAAAAAATGACTCATCCTTTTTCAAAGTGAGTTACCTTCCTGAGCCAACAGGTAAAAAAACATGGAAATTCACAGTTTCTTCGTTGTAAAAAAAAGTGTAAAATTCTTTACTAAATGAAAAAAGTGACAAGTGATTAAAAGAAAGAAGAACGTCCTACATTCAAATTTTACAGTGTGTTAGGTTAGCCTGTGCGACTTAGCCGGTGACTGCGTGACAACAGAGCCTCACACTAGGAGCTGAATGGAAGAAAGCAAAGGTAATAGGTAATGCAGGCAATGAGCTTGGGGGAATTAGTCACTGCAGACTCAGCACAGACTTTTTTGCACCACACAGGAGTGACCCACATTTATTTAAAAGCATATTTACCAACTTCATCTCCAAAGGGAAGAAAGGAGGGAAGGAAGGAAACAATTAAAATACTAAAATGCTAACTGCACTATACAACAGTAGACCAATTTAACTTTGAACAGTTTGTTTGAGCTTTTATACCCCTAAAACTGGAAAACAAATATAGCAAGCAGAAAGAGCTGTACTTCAAAACAGCTTACAGTTACGTGTGTAAAGACGGCCATGAATAGTGCTTTAATGTAATTTATATAATAGCATATCTTATAATATGCTAAAGGTAATACAATGTATCTAGAGTTTCCATGACCTTGGAAGCTTGTCTATACAACTTTAATATACAATCTTCGTTCACTGTCCAAAATCCACGCACGAAATTGGTTAAAATAGATCACGTCATTTTGCTTTACCTGTCGTCAGCAAACTCCGACAGTGCAGTATTGACAATAATGCACACAAATCTAACGCAAAAAAAAATTCTGCGAATTGTCTTCTTTTTCACGAACCAACTAAAAATATTCCATTTTGATTTGTATTTTCAAAAAGACCGCCTACTGTACAATAATTGGCTCTCCAATTTTATCTTGTTTTCCGTGTGTACAGAAACAACACCGCTGGAAATAGAAAATATATTTTAAAACAGCAATGATGTCCACGAAAATATGAATAAACCCCCCTAGTTAAACCAAGAAATCGGTTAATAAGTTGCAAGAAAGGAATGCATTTAAAATAATCAAGTTTAATGCAGAGCACAACTTCTAGGTATTTAAATCTGGTGACTTTATTGAGTTTAAAAGCGTGTTGCCATTATATCTGAATCACTGTGTGATTGCTTGCAGTTGCTGTTAACAAAGTCACTTGATTTAAATTTTACCTGCAGTATATGCATACTAAATTTTTGCCAGGGTCACATCTTTTCTTCTTTTGAAACGGAATGCCCGTTATATTCTGGTTGGGGACGGATGCAGTCAAAAGTTCCTTTCCATCAGTCCTGCGGAAGCCAGTCTAGAATGTAGCATTTAAATAACAAACACTCAAAACTATATGTTTTATAGTACCGGTATATACAAATTGTGAACCAAAAAAGATATGAAAGAGACAAATGTGTTTAGCTGTGGACATGGTTAGGTGAGAATGGAACTTGATTTCTCTGTCAGAGAACTTGTAAATCAAAAACATTGTTTAGGATAAGTTTTTTATGTATATTAGGTATATGATGTAATGTTAGGATAAATTTTAGCTTTTTATTGTATAAATTGTGAATATTCCTCATTTCGTTGCAGAAAATGGGACGGAAAGGGATAAATGGGGTAGGTCAAAATGCAGTAGAATTTTTTTTTAGAGCTTGCATACATTTCCACATTAGTTTAAAGGTGTCACATTTTTTTTTTACAAACACGTAGGAGGTCCAAAGATAACAGCCGTTTATTAATTAGACACAAATAATAATTCTGACAGTTAAACCTAACAGGGCCACTATGAAGAGAACCAGAGGGCTCATTTGTCAAAAAAGTTCTGAAAAGAGACGAGTTGAGAACATGCTTCAGACCGAGGGTACAGTTTTTCCCTATACCAACCGACCTAGGCCGCCAAACAACATTTTTATATTTTTCCTACTGCAGTAATTTATTTGAAAAAGAAACCGCGAAAATTGTGTCGCAAACTCTTTGATTGTATACACGTGTATTTGATTTCAATTCGACTGGTTAGCAAGAGTGAAGAATGCTTCGGTTAAATTGACATGATTTTTGGTTTTATTTTATTTGGCGTTCCATTACCAATTGAATGGGGTAACCAGCTGAAAACCCAAAACGAAGGGCACATTGTTCAGCTGGATAAAAACTCCAGGCCGTATGAGATGGTGACGGAGAGGATTCAGAGAACCTCCTCTTGCACTGTAACAAACATTCAAAGGGTGCAGAATTCCAGCCTTTACCGGCTTTACACAATTAAAAAACTGCAAATGGAGGAAAGGACAGGCGGCTGCGTAGAACAAGTTCTTTTTCACGGCACCACACCTGACAGCTGTTTGGCCATAAACAGATTTGGCTTTAACAGAAGTTATTGTGGAAGAAATGGTAACTACTAAATATCCACTTGGGTAAAGACAAAATGATTTTTTGGGGTGCTTATTTGGTGTAATGATTTGAGTATGCATTTATTGAGCAGTAATTTGTTGTTTGTTTTGCTGTGATTTGCTTTTGGTCGTTGAATGCCGCTTTTGTGAAAAACGTTTTGAACGGGTTGGCCAGAGGAGCACCTTCAACGACATACAAAAGAGAGGCCATACCGCTTCCCAGAGTGCAGGCCACCTAAATGAGGTGCATAAATTAAGTAAAGCTGCAGCAACAGAAACAGCAGGCGAAGCTCAAAAACAGCAGAAAAACAATGTACGTTTTCCAATCTCAAATTGCCTGCATGGAGCAGTGGCTGATGAAAAGTTGCTCGTAGATCTATTTCAAGAGCTTCACTTTGATGTAGTTATCAAATGGGATCTCACAAAAGATGAAATACAGGCAACAGCAGAACAGTTTGCAGGAGAAGACCATAAGCAATATAGTGCGTCCGTTTTCTTCGTCCTCTCACCTGGGCGGTTGGAATGATGTCATTTGTGGTGTTGGTGAAAGGACCATACATGTTGCAGGGCTCGTTGGTTTGTTTGTGGCATCCAATTGTCCTACACTCCAAGGCAAACCAAAGTTATTTTTCATCCAAGCTTGTAGATCCACTGTTTTTTTTAATGCACTTTGTGCAGCTATTCCGTTAAATGGAAGTCCCACCTTGTAAGACATATGAGGACCCAGGCTGTCCTCAGTGTGGGTATGAGTTTAAAAGTGACAAAAATACAATGTTTTCAAAAGTTGTAAAAGGAAAATGAGGAGGAGGGGGAAGGAATTAAACGAATTGGGAAAGGAAAGAAAAAGAAACCAAGAAAAAAACTTAACAAACAAATCAATTTACAGTTTTGTGTTAAGCCTGTTTATCCTTCTTTACCAAATGAGACACATTTCCAATTCCCCAAATAGATGACTGCACTGACTGACTTGGCAACATCAAATTTTTTTTTTAATGATTTTGGCAAGTACCACTCACTGATTGTGCTAGGGAAATCTCAGCCATTGTTACTCCAGATGGTTTGTTTTAATACAAGATTGCAGCATGCAAGATAGATGAAAGACTGAGTGAGGCCAAGCTCAAAGTTAACTCTGCCAAGTCCGAGTTTGCTCAAGCACATGTGACCTGAAAGAAACGTACCGGTGGCCGCCACTCTCTTAATGTGGATGAAAAATGAAGAGTCAAATGTAAGTTTTAACTGCTAACCATTTTGAGATTAGCAGACCTCTAGTTAAATGTTGTTTTGTATTTGCATAATAGAGTATGTTCAACAATTAAGTTTGGAAACATACAAATCAGATCTGAGCGTGCGTGCAAATATGAGTTGTACCTTAATGAATGTACCTCACATGCCTCACCATATTGAAGTAATGGTAGATAAGGACATCATGTTCTATTCAAAATGGCCGCCGGGCTGATTTTTTGCTTCAAGCGTCGAAATCATCATTGAAACATCGCCTGTACCAAGTGTGTATTTCATTGCGTATGGGCCGCATGGGACAACGGACAAGTTGAACAGGTACAAACTTAAAAATATATATTTTTTATGGTAAATTGGGGCAGGAAATTAAAAATAAACGCACCCCTTTCAATTTTAATAAAAAACTATATTTTTGCAAGCAGAACCACGACCACCTTCACATGGGTCCACACTTGCAAGAGGCCTTCTGGTTACACACAGCATAGGAAGAAAAAAACAACAAGAACTCCAAGAACACCTCCTTGATTTAAAGTTGAAAGTTCTTTGAGTTTATAACTAAACTTTGTACTTGTTTGGTATAAAAAGCAAATCCCGCACCACCTCAGCCAATTAGCTGTAATCAAAAATAAGGCATGGGTAAAGACGAAATGATTTTTTGGGTGCTTATTTTGTGTAATGATTTGAGTATGCATTTATTGAGCAGTAATGTTTTGTTTGTTTTGCTGTGATTTGCTTTTGGTCGTTGAATGCTGCTTTTGTGAAAAACGTTTTGAACGGGTTGGCCACCTAGAGGAGCACCTTTGACGACATACAAAAGAGAGGCCGTACCGCTTCCCAGAGTAAAGCCCACCTAAAAGAGGTGCCACCTAAATGAGGTGCATAAATTAAGTAAAGCTGCAGCAACAGAAACAGCAGGCGAAGCTCAAAAACAGCAGAAAAACAATGTACGTTTTCCAATCTCAAATTGCCTGCATGGAGCAGTGGCTGATGAAAAGTGGCTCGTAGATCTATATCAAGAGCTGCACTTTGATGTAGTTGTCAAACGGGATCTCACAAGAGATGAAATACGGGCAACAGCAGAACAGTTTGCAGGAGAAGACGATGGGCAATATAGTGCGTCCATTTTCTTCATCCTCTCACCTGGGCAGTTGGAATGATGTCATTTGTGGTGTTGATGAAAGGACCATACATGTTGCAGGGCTCGTTGGTTTGTTTGTGGCATCCAATTGTCCTACACTCCAAGGCAAACCAAAGTTATTTTTCATCCAAGCTTGTAGAGGGCAACATTCACATTCCGCATCATCCACTGCAATTTCTGACACTGCCACTTCAAGAACACCCTGTCCACTGGAGGCTGACTTCGTGTTGGGAACTGGGAGAAACAGTCCCGCCAATAACGAATGAATTTTTTTTCTGGTTATGTTTCTTTTTTCCAGATAAAAATACTGAACAAATAGTAAGCCATGAACAGAAACTGTATTTTAAAGAAGCCTACAGAAATGGTCAGCCAACACCTGCATTTGTGCAAGCTGCCAGAGAACTGTGTGTGCAACAAGCTGAAAGCAAATTTCAAAAGTCAGCATCTGAATGGAAAAATGATGCACAATCAGCAGAACAGTTTGCAGGAGAAGACGATGGGCAATATAGTGCGTCCGTTTTCTTCATCCTCTCACCTGGGCGGTTGGAATGAACGTCATTTGTGGTGTTGATGAAAGGACCATACATGTTGCAGGGCTCGTTGGTTTGTTTGTGGCATCCAATTGTCCTACACTCCAAGGCAAACCAAAGTTATTTTTCATCCAAGCTTGTAGATCCACTGTTTTTTTTAATGCACTTTGTGCAGCTATTCCGTTAAATGGAAGTCCCACCTTGTAAGACATATGAGGACCCAGGCTGTCCTCAGTGTGGGTATGAGTTTAAAAGTGACAAAAATACAATGTTTTCAAAAGTTGTAAAAGGAAAATGAGGAGGAGGGGGAAGGAATTAAACGAATTGGGAAAGGAAAGAAAAAGAAACCAAGAAAAAAACTTAACAAACAAATCAATTTACAGTTTTGTGTTAAGCCTGTTTATCCTTCTTTACCAAATGAGACACATTTCCAATTCCCCAAATAGATGACTGCACTGACTGACTTGGCAACATCAAATTTTTTTTTAATGATTTTGGCAAGTACCACTCACTGATTGTGCTAGGGAAATCTCAGCCATTGTTACTCCAGATGGTTTGTTTTAATACAAGATTGCAGCATGCAAGATAGATGAAAGACTGAGTGAGGCCAAGCTCAAAGTTAACTCTGCCAAGTCCGAGTTTGCTCAAGCACATGTGACCTGAAAGGAACGTACACTCTCTTAATGTGGATGAAAAATGAAGAGTCAAATGTAAGTTTTAACTGCTAACCACTTTGAGATTAGCAGACCTCTAGTTAAATGTTGTTTTGTATTTGCATAATAGAGTATGTTCAACAATTAAGTTTGGAAACATACAAATCAGATCTGAGCGTGCGTGCAAATATGAGTTGTACCTTAATGAATGTACCCGGCTCACATGCCTCACCATATTGAAGTAATGGTAGATAAGGATATCATGTTCTATTCAAAATGGCTGCCGGGCTGATTTTTTGCTTCAAGCGTCGAAATCATAATTGAAACATCGCCTGTACCAAGGGACAACGGACGAGTTGAACAGGTACAAACTTAAAAATATATATTTTTTATGGTAAATTGGGGCAGGAAATTAAGAAAAAAACGCACCCCTTTCAATTTTAATAAAAAACTATATTTTTGCAAGCAGAACCACGACCACCTTCACATGGGTCCACACTTGCAAGAGGCCTTCTGGTTACACACAGCATAGGAAGAAAAAAACAACAAGAACTCCAAGAACACCTCCTTGATTTAAAGTTGAAAGTTCTTTGAGTTTATAACTAAACTTTGTACTTGTTTGGTATAAAAAGCAAATCCCGCACCACCTCAGCCAATTAGCTGTAATCAAAAATAAGGCATGGGTAAAGACGAAATGATTTTTTGGGTGCTTATTTTGTGTAATGATTTGAGTATGCATTTATTGAGCAGTAATGTTTTGTTTGTTTTGCTGTGATTTGCTTTTGGTCGTTGAATGCTGCTTTTGTGAAAAACGTTTTGAACGGGTTGGCCACCTAGAGGAGCACCTTTGACGACATACAAAAGAGAGGCCGTACCGCTTCCCAGAGTAAAGCCCACCTAAAAGAGGTGCCACCTAAATGAGGTGCATAAATTAAGTAAAGCTGCAGCAACAGAAACAGCAGGCGAAGCTCAAAAACAGCAGAAAAACAATGTACGTTTTCCAATCTCAAATTGCCTGCATGGAGCAGTGGCTGATGAAAAGTGGCTCGTAGATCTATATCAAGAGCTGCACTTTGATGTAGTTGTCAAACGGGATCTCACAAGAGATGAAATACGGGCAACAGCAGAACAGTTTGCAGGAGAAGACGATGGGCAATATAGTGCGTCCATTTTCTTCATCCTCTCACCTGGGCAGTTGGAATGATGTCATTTGTGGTGTTGATGAAAGGACCATACATGTTGCAGGGCTCGTTGGTTTGTTTGTGGCATCCAATTGTCCTACACTCCAAGGCAAACCAAAGTTATTTTTCATCCAAGCTTGTAGAGGGCAACATTCACATTCCGCATCATCCACTGCAATTTCTGACACTGCCACTTCAAGAACACCCTGTCCACTGGAGGCTGACTTCGTGTTGGGAACTGGGAGAAACAGTCCCGCCAATAACAAATGAATTTTTTTTCTGGTTATGTTTCTTTTTTCCAGATAAAAATACTGAACAAATAGTAAGCCATGAACAGAAAGCTGTATTTTAAAGAAGCCTACAGAAATGGTCAGCCAACACCTGCATTTGTGCAAGCTGCCAGAGAACTGTGTGTGCAACAAGCTGAAAGCAAATTTCAAAAGTCAGCATCTGAATGGAGAGGGGGAAGGGGGGGGAAAATGATGCACAATCAGCAGAACAGTTTGCAGGAGAAGACGATGGGCAATATAGTGCGTCCGTTTTCTTCATCCTCTCACCTGGGCGGTTGGAATGATGTCATTTGTGGTGTTGATGAAAGGACCATACATGTTGCAGGGCTCGTTGGTTTGTTTGTGGCATCCAATTGTCCTACACTCCAAGGCAAACCAAAGTTATTTTTCATCCAAGCTTGTAGGAATTTGGATCCACTGTTTTTTTAATGCACTTTGTGCAGCTATTCCGTTAAATGGAAGTCCCACCTTGTAAGACATATGAGGACCCAGGCTGTCCTCAGTGTGGGTATGAGTTTAAAAGTGACAAAAATACAATGTTTTCAAAAGTTGTAAAAGGAAAATGAGGAGGAGGGGGAAGGAATTAAATGAATTGGGAAAGGAAAGAAAAAGAAACCAAGAAAAAAACTTAACAAACAAATCAATTTACAGTGTTGTGTTAAGCCTGTTTATCCTTCTTTACCAAATGAGACACATTTCCAATTCCCCAAATAGATGACTGCACTGACTGACTTGGCAACATCAAATTTTTTTTTAATGATTTTGGCAAGTACCACTCACTGATTGTGCTAGGGAAATCTCAGCCATTGTTACTCCAGATGGTTTGTTTTAATACAAGATTGCAGCATGCAAGATAGATGAAAGACTGAGTGAGGCCAAGCTCAAAGTTAACTCTGCCAAGTCCGAGTTTGCTCAAGCACATGTGACCTGAAAGGAACGTACCCACTCTCTTAATGTGGATGAAAAATGAAGAGTCAAATGTAAGTTTTAACTGCTAACCATTTTGAGATTAGCAGACCTCTAGTTAAATGTTGTTTTGTATTTGCATAATAGAGTATGTTCAACAATTAAGTTTGGAAACATACAAATCAGATCTGAGCGTGCGTGCAAATATGAGTTGTACCTTAATGAATGTACCCGGCTCACATGCCTCACCATATTGAAGTAATTGTAGATAAGGATATCATGTTCTATTCAAAATGGCTGCCGGGCTGATTTTTTGCTTCAAGCGTCGAAATCATAATTGAAACATCGCCTGTACCAAGGGACAACGGACGAGTTGAACAGGTACAAACTTAAAAATATATATTTTTTATGGTAAATTGGGGCAGGAAATTAAGAAAAAAACGCACCCCTTTCAATTTTAATAAAAAACTATATTTTTGCAAGCAGAACCACGACCACCTTCACATGGGTCCACACTTGCAAGAGGCCTTCTGGTTACACACAGCATAGGAAGAAAAAAACAACAAGAACTCCAAGAACACCTCCTTGATTTAAAGTTGAAAGTTCTTTGAGTTTATAACTAAACTTTGTACTTGTTTGGTATAAAAAGCAAATCCTGCACCACCTCAGCCAATTAGCTGTAATCAAAAATAAGGCATGGGTAAAGACGAAATGATTTTTTGGGTGCTTATTTTGTGTAATGATTTGAGTATGCATTTATTGAGCAGTAATGTTTTGTTTGTTTTGCTGTGATTTGCTTTTGGTCGTTGAATGCTGCTTTTGTGAAAAACGTTTTGAACGGGTTGGCCACCTAGAGGAGCACCTTTGACGACATACAAAAGAGAGGCCGTACCGCTTCCCAGAGTGCAGGCCACCTAAATGAGGTGCATAAATTAAGTAAAGCTGCAGTAACAGAAACAGCAGGCGAAGCTCAAAAACAGCAGAAAAACAATGTACGTTTTCCAATCTCAAATTGCCTGCATGGAGCAGTGGCTGATGAAAAGTTGCTCGTATATCTATTTCAAGAGCTTCACTTTGATGTAGTTGTCAAACGGGATCTCACAAGAGATGAAATACGGGCAACAGCAGAACAGTTTGCAGGAGAAGACGATGGGCCTCTCACCTGGGCAGTTGGAATGATGTCATTTGTGGTGTTGATGAGAGGACCATACATGTTGCAGGGCTCGTTGGTTTGTTTGTGGCATCCAATTGTCCTACACTCCAAGGCAAACCAAAGTTATTTTTCATCCAAGCTTGTAGAGGGCAACATTCACATTCCGCATCATCCACTGCGATTTCTGACACTGCCACTTCAAGAACACCCTGTCCACTGGAGGCTGACTTCGTGTTGGGAACTGGGAGAAACAGTCCCGCCAATAACGAATGATTTTTTTTTTTCTGGTTATGTTTCTTTTTTCCAGATAAAAATACTGAACAAATAGTAAGCCATGAACAAAAAAGAGAGGCTGTACCGCTTCCCAGAGTGCAGGCCACCTAAATGAGGTGCATAAATTAAGTAAAGCTGCAGCAACAGAAACAGCAGGCGAAGCTCAAAAACAGCAGAAAAACAATGTACGTTTTCCAATCTCAAATTGCCTGCATGGAGCAGTGGCTGATGAAAAGTTGCTCGTAGATCTATTTCAAGAGCTTCACTTTGATGTAGTTGTCAAACGGGATCTCACAAGAGATGAAATACGGGCAACAGCAGAACAGTTTGCAGGAGAAGACGATGGGCAATATAGTGCGTCCATTTTCTTCATCCTCTCACCTGGGCAGTTGGAATGATGTCATTTGTGGTGTTGATGAAAGGACCATACATGTTGCAGGGCTCGTTGGTTTGTTTGTGGCAACCAATTGTCCTACACTCCAAGGCAAACCAAAGTTATTTTTCATCCAAGCTTGTAGAGGGCAACATTCACATTCCGCATCATCCACTGCGATTTCTGACACTGCCACTTCAAGAACACCCTGTCCACTGGAGGCTGACTTCGTGTTGGCTTTTTCAACCACACTTTAGATGGGGTACAAATGCACGTTGTGCTCCTACGTTTGAAGATGGAAGGGGCTGTTTAGACAGCATTTAGGACCCACACCGGCGATCAGTGAACCATTAACATGGGAGTAAAAGTTAAGTTCATATTAACCTGCGATCAGGCTTTCTTTTTTTTCGCGGCGGAGGGAAGGCGAAAAAAGGAAAGCCTGATACAATTACTTGTGAAGTCGTCTGCCGCCCCCTAATTAAAGTATCTGTCAACGTCGTCGAGAATGTCGGCGATGCCATCAGATAAGCGTGATTAGCGCCTTCAAATTATATTTTTACTCTCACAAACGTGTGTTTGAATAACCCTTTTGAACGAGCTGATCGGATGGTTTTTAAAATTTGAACGAGGCATAACACAATAGATGCTATTCTTATTCAATGACATGCAAATAAGTGGCCCTGTATTCTGTAGTTTTGCCATATTTTTGGAGCAACTACAGAATGTTTTCTGCAAAGGCTGATTTTGTGTAAGGCTCAAATTAGACATTTCAAGGTTGTAGTTTTCGTCACTGGCACGATCGTCTGGCGTCTTTGGTGGTGTGATGTAATAATCTTCGACACCATTGGTGATAGATCACGCTCTTGCCGAATTCCGTCGGAAGCACCGCCAATACATCTTTTCTTTTACAAACTATTCGTCGAATACACTCCCTTTGTTCGTCTTTAAATGTTTTGTGAACAAAACTCTTGATATTTTCTAAAAGCTAGAAGAACTCGCTCTCTACTTCATTCCGCTCAACACCCGCCATGATAACAATCATCTACGCGTGATATTTTTGGACCGGAAATTAGATTTGAACTCAATTAGCCAATCAGGATAGAGTTTTAATGTTGCCTTTTGTTTTCTGACCAATCAGAAAAAAGTCCAGATTCTGGACTTTTTACAGACGACTCGACAAGTAATTGTATCAGGCGTTCATTTTTCCGTTGACCCCTCCGCCGCGAGAAAAATAATGCCTGATCGCAGGTTAAGTTCATATCCATTGCTTGACTTTTCAGATTCATATTGTTAAAGGTTCTCATTAATGCCCGCTCTACTGTGCACACATCAATAAGTTTAGAAGATTTGAGGATCCACTGTTTTTTTAATGCGTTTTGTGCAGCTATTCTGTTAAATGGAAGTCCCACCTTGTAAGACATATCAGGGCCCAGGCTATCCTCAGTGTGGGTATGAGTTTAATAGTGACAATAATACATTGTGCTCAAAAGTTGTAAAAGGAAAATGAGGAGGAGGGGGAAGGAATTAAACGAATTGGGAAAGGAAAGAAAAAGAAACCAAGAAAAAAACTTAACAAACAAATCAATTTACAGTTTTGTGTTAAGCCTGTTTATCCTTCTTTACCAAATGAGACACATTTCCAATTCCCCAAATAGATGACTGCACTGACTGACTTGGCAACGTCAATTTTTTTTCAATGATTTTGGCAAGTACCATTTACTGATTGTGCTAAGGAAATATCAGCCATTGTTACTCCAGATGGTCTGTTTTAATACAAGATTGCAGCATGCAAGATAGATGAAAGAGTGAGTGAGGCCAAGCTCAAAGTTAACCCTGCCAAGTTCGAGTTTGCTCAAGCACGTGACCTGAAAGGAACGTACCCGTGGCCGCCACTCTCTTAATGTGGATGAAAAATGAAGAGTCAAATGTAAGTTATAACTGCTAACCATTTTGAGATAAGCAGACTTCTACTTATATGCTGTTTTGCATTTGCGTAACAGAGTATGTTCAACAATTAAGTTTGGAAACATACAAACTATAAGGAAATTAAAAATTAAAAACGCTATTATGAAACACAGCTGTTTGACCTGTAGTCCAAACCACCTAAAAGAATACATGATGGTACACAGCCGTGAGAAACCTTTTTCATGTACTTTTTGCACAAAACAATTTTCACGCCGTGCCAGTATGACGAGGCACAGAAAGATACACGCAAAAGAAATGACTGTATTGACAGAGTTGGCAATGTCAAATATTGTTTTTTAAATGATTTTGGCAAGTACCACTTACTGATTGTGCTAAGGGAAATCACAGCCTTAAACTAACAGTCATCCGTTAGTTGTCTATTATTTCTTTTGTTTTTGTTTTGATATTGTGTTGTCAAAAAAAATTGCAAAATGTAAATCACAAAACAGTCGAACATTAGACCTTTGTGCACGTCATGGATCAGAACCGAAATAGCAGTCACCTAAAGACCATCCTAGATGCGGTCTACGACAGAGTTGTGGGAAGGGTAATCCATTCCCAGCCTTTCCAAGCCCCAATCTATACTAATAGTTTGATTAAGCATGTATATTTTTGAGGGGAGTGCTTCTCAGATTTTTTAAAAACTATAACTTATATGTGTTTTATAGTACCTATTTATAATATGATTTATTAAACTAACAGTCATCCGTTAGTTGTCTATTATTTCTTTTGTTTTTGTTTTGATATTGTGTTGAAAAAAAATTGCAAAATGTAAATCACAAAACAGTGGAACATTAGACCTTTGTGCACTTCATGGATCAGAACAGAAACAGCAGTCACCTAAAGACCATCCTATATGCGATCTACGACAGAGTGGGAAGTGTAATCCATTCCCAGCCTTTCCAAGCCCCAATCTATACTAATAGTTTGACTAAGCATGTATATTTTTGAGGGGAGTGCTTCTAAAAACTACAGATCCAAGACAGTTCCATCGACTCTTCTTAGCGAAGTGTGACAAGTCTCATGAAAGCCTCGCAAGTATGTGTTTATAGTATGGAGAATCTCAATACATTTTAAAATTTTCGACCTTCATTAGACCTTTGTGGATGTGATGAGAAACAGGAGAAATAGCCACCATCTCCTCGAGATCCTGATGGAGACAAAACAGAAAGTCATGGACCTTCCAAAGTATGTTAATTTATAAGGAGGGTGCAGATTCTTTACTACAGATCAAAAACAATTCCTTAAGGGATTCCTGGAGACTGTTTTGTGAAAAGCAATTCTGAATGTTTGGAAATGCTAAATACCACTCCCAAGTAAAGATAGAACTGCAATTTTTCTTACAATCGAAAAATATGCAATGTAATGGCTTGAACTATGCAAAACGTTGAAAATAAATGATATTTTGATTCATATTTTCCAGGCACCAGACAGTGTCCATTGCTCAACTGATTATTACCTAGTTCAAATAAATTACAGTTCTTGTTTGTCCCACAGGTGGTGCTTACTTGCCATATCTGCGGCAAATTTCAAAAGAGTTTCATATCTAAAAGAGCACATATTATTCCATACAGACAAGTGACCATACAAATGCCCACAATGTGGAAAAGGAGGAAGAAGGCAAAACGATTTGTGGGTGCACATCCACAAAGTACACAAAATTACTAAGTATTGAGCTATCATTAGAACATTTTTAATTACTTCCAGTGGGCCGTTGACATGAGCACATTCCCTCATGGGGTTTGCCTCATTGTAAACAATGTACACTATTAATGATAATATAAATTGCCTGCATGGAAGATGCTGGTGCAAAATTGCTTAAAGATCAATTTCAAGAGCTCCACTGAAGCAGTTGTCCAACGGGATCTCGCAGCATATGAAATCAGGGCATGACAGAAGAGTTTATTGCAGCAAAAGACTACAGCCAAATATGATGAGCTCCTTTTTGTCATCCCCTCTCAGTGTTTGAAAAGATTTCATTTGGACGACCAACTTTTTGAAGAGCTCATCTGTTTCTCAAATTGTGTTTCCATGGAAGGTTGAAGGGGTGACCTCCACATTCAGCATCAATCTCTGGCACTTCTCACTCTGCTCTTTTAACAACTGCAAATCCATCAATGGCTGACTTCTTGTCGTTGTTAATGTTTTTTCAACCACAAAGGAGATCAAGGCCATTAATATCTCTTCTATGGGGTCCTGGATTACCAGGGTAAGTTGTTTAAAGTACATACTCTAACACAAAGCAGCCATGCATATATGTTTTTTATTAATTATGCGTGCTATTTATTGGTTAATTACCAACTCGTAGGTGATATGAGTTAGTAAACAGGGATTTCTTTCATGTCACAATCATACTATGACAAGGCATGTTTATTAAGTTAATTTTTCATGTTATCAAAGATTCCATTTTTTATATTGTGTGGAAAACCCTTTTAAGTTAAGGAACACCTGGTGAAGCACCTTAGGAACCATACGGGGGAGCAGCCTAACCAGTGCCCACTGTGTGTGCAGCGGTTTCAAAGAGAGTCAATATCAATGTCTTATTTATTTCTCATAAATTTTCTCGTCAGCAAACAACGTTAATTGCTCAACTATTCTGTTCTATATTTAATGCCACATCTACATAAATTAAACTCATTATTCCTTTAGATGGAGTGTCAATATTGTGAAAAACATTGTAAGACCAAAGACCACCTTAAGAAGCACTTAAGGATGCATACGGGGGAGCACCCTTACCAGTGCCCACTGTGTGTGTAAGAGAGTCATCTTGAAAGCCACCTTATGAGCAAATTATAATCCACACAGAGAAGTGTCTTTTACAATTTAGAATATTTACTTCAAGAGTCGTGAAAGAAATTTAAGAGTGCAGCACTTGGGTGCGATGTCCACATTCAGCATCATCCACTGCCAAGAAGAAGAGCAAAAATGGAAGAGGAAGTTAAAAAGGAAAAGGGAACGGAAGAGGAAAACAAAGAGGGAGAAGAAGAAAGAACAGCTTTAAAAGACGGAGTTAATAGAGGTAAATAAAGTTCATAGTAGTCCCCCTTTAAGAATTATATGACATGAGCACCACATGGTATGGGCGTCAATATTTACTTCAAGATTCGTGTATGAAATTTTAGGGTGCAGCCCTTGGGTTGACGTCCACATTTAGCATCGTCCACTGCCAGGAAGAAAAGCAAGACGAAAAAGAAATGGAGAAAGAAGAGGGAAAATAGAAGAGGAAGTGGAATACGAAAAGGAACGGAAGAAGAGGAAGACGAAGAGGGAGAACAAGAAAGAACAGCTTCAGAAGACAGAGTAACTAGAGGTAAATAAAGTTCATAGTAGTCCCCCTTAAAAAATTATATGAGATGAGCACCACTCCTTGTGGAATGGGCGTTAATGTTAACAATGCAACTTCCAAAGTGGGGGCTACTTTTATGCAGCAGATCCTGATAAACAATTGCTCAATAATTTCAACAAGAACTTGAACTTGGAAAGATTGACAAAAAACACCAAAACTGAGAAAACTGCACCTGCACCTGCAAATGAGGAAAAGGGGATGAAGAGGAAAGGGGGAAGGGACAAGAAGAGGAGAATTAGAATTAGTTCACTTATGTTCAATTATCAATTATCTATGTCATGAACTTAATTGTCAAATGGGATCTCACAGGAGATGATATCAGGAAAAGCCCTTACAGGACGCTATGCAGCAAACAAATTGGCCAACGCCACTTTTGCCGCTGAAGGATGAAGAAAAAAATTTGACAAATTAAAGAACAAATTGGGGAAAATAGCTAAGATAGGTTTGAAATGGTATGAAATATTGGCCAATAAATTTTACCCTACTGCCGTTTTACCAGCCTTACAATAAATCTGGTTCATTAACAATTTAAAAGAGCTATGTTTGGTATGAGCATTTCTATAGCAAGAGATCAGGCAGCAGGCAAGCAAAGTAGTGCTTTCATTGCATGGTCCCTGCATCCACTGTTTTTAAACAGTTTTACACTTTATTTTATTTTATAGTGGAGTGTTATTTTCTGGTTTCAACCATATTGCATCAGTGGTGTTGTGATTTCCCGATCTTATTAGTGACGTTCACCTGGCTTCCATGATCCAACAGTGTTTTGATAATGGTGATTTTATCATTGTCTGTGTTTCCATAATGAAGCCTTTCTACAGCAAGAATAAGTGGGGTACTGCCAGTAGAGTCCTTTGCATGAACACTGCCTCTATGTTTTAATAACAATTGGACCATTGACAAGTTGCCATTAGCTGCTGCTTCAGCAAGAGGAGTACGACCTTGCGCGTTTATGACTTCCAACTCAACATCATGTTCCAACAACACCTGGGCTGCGTGGATACTATTTGAAGCTGCAGCTAAATGAAAGGGCGTCATCTTATCTCTTGTCATGATCTCAGCATCAGCACCATACTGAAGCAATATCTCAACAAGTTTACCATTGTTGTTCTGGGCAGCATGGTGAAGGGGAGAGTAAGAAAAGAAATTCTTAATTTGTTTTACAACCGTGTTCAAGGAGAAGCGCAGCAACTTTATCGAAATTCAGGGAACAAGCTATCTGAAGAGGCGTTTCACATCTGTCATTCTTGATATTAATATCAGCACCAAATGTGAGAAGAAGCTTGGCGATTTCCATCACACAACGGCTTCTTTCGCCCTGTAGAATACAAGAGAGAGGTGTGTCGCCCAAAATATTTCTCTCATTTACATCCGCACCCTTCTCTAGAAGAAGCCGAATGAAATTAAAGTCTTTGCGATAAACTGCAGACGTTAGCAAACTTTCGCCGTGCTTTAATTTGTCAACATTATACTCTTTCTCATTGGTAAGAAGTTGAAGAACATCGAGGGAACAATTTCTGGTAGCCAGCTCTGCTAAAGACCTATTTTCACTATCTAAGTGCGAAGTGTTAGCTCCTCGTACTATCAGAAGTTTAGCAACCTCAGATTGACCCGATTCCAAGGCGCAATACAATGGGGACTTTGGTTGTCCCCTACTGAATATTGAATACACATTTCCATCCTCCTTGCTGTCTTTACCGTCATTGTTCTTGTGACCAACACAATTGTCTTCCAAACTGGTAATTTTTGAGGCAGTTCCACCATTGATGTCAGCTCCTTGGTCTAAGAGAAAAGCGGCTGTCTCACAATGTCCGGCCCTAGCCGCTTGCATCAGTGGTGTTGTGATTTCCCGATCTTATTAGTGACGTTCACCTGGCTTCCATGATCCAACAGTGTTTTGATAATGGTGATTTTATCATTGTCTGTGTTTCCATAATGATGCCTTTCTACAGCAAGAATAAGTGGGGTACTGCCAGAAGAGTCCTTTGCATGAGAACTGCCTCTATGTTTTAATAACAATTGGACCATTGACAAGTTGCCATTAGCTGCTGCTTCAGCAAGAGGAGTACGACCTTGTCACACACACGGACTCCCCTGCTACAGAACAACAAGTAGACCGCGTGGCAATTGTGTTTAATTATAAACAATGAAAAAAGAAAATGAAAAGATTGGGAGCTTTCAAGGACAAGATAGCACTTGAAGAACTTTTTAGGGAGCTGCTATTTACAGTTTTTGTCAAAAATGATCTAAAAAGGGATGATTTACAGAAAGTCGCTGCCGACTCTACGGCAAAGGACCATAGTCAATTTGACACTTTTGTCCTTGTTGCAACTGCAAATCCTTTTAAGAAAAACCAAAGCTGTTTATTGTGCAAACATGTAGAGAATCTAAAGATGAAAGCTGTTTATAACCAAAGAATTCTGACAGTCCTTTTATGTTTCCTTTTTTAACAGGTCAATATTGAAGGATTGTGTTGCCAGTTTATTCCAATGAAAAATTCGAACTCACAAACGGTTGATGATGTCACGTATAGTCTTTATGTTTCCGTTCTGCTTTGTTTAAGAATTGTATAATTTCTGCACAAATATGCAATAAATAAGTTTACAGATTAAGTTTACAATTTTTCATTATGTACTATTACGATGAAAGCATTAATGGCATCATTCCCACGACCATGCGATAGGATGTAGAAATTAAATGCAGAGTTGTAGGTTCTCTGACGAATGTCTTGTGACACAGTCGACTAACCCTATTTCTTTTCTGTTTTCTATTTTCTCAGAAATCAAGTTGTAGTGGGAAAACATACAAGATAGGTCAAGACACCGTAGATTGAATGATATTGTGATCCAATAGATTTTTAATGTAGATAGATGAAGAACCATTATAACAGAAAGATAACCATCCATCTAACAGTAGTCCATCAAATGTTAACTCCTTACTCATTGTTTACTTAATCAGGACACTTTGCAGCCATTTAACTGGTGGATGCTGCCTTTGCTGAAGAAACAGCAACAATAGAAGCCAGCTGCTGCAGAAGTGAGATTTCAATGATGAGAATGAGAAGGGGAAGGAGGAAGAATGAGAAGGAGAAGGATGAAAAGAAATTAAACAAATTAAGGAAGGAATCGGGAAGGAATGTGGGTAAAGATGCTGAAGCAAAAACGATTTGTGTGTGCATATCGATATCCACAAGGTACACAGAATAAGTAAGTATTTAGTAATAATTTGTTTATGATCGTTACTAACAACTATTCACCGAATTGCAGGTGACTAATCTCCTCCCCCTCCGAATTAACCAACGTAGCACAATGCTGGTTGGAGATTTCACTGCTGGAAACAGAGGGCTTATCTCTCCACCTCTCAAAGAAATGGGTACGACGGCGTTCGACTCTGTGGTGGGGAATATATATATTCCAAGAATATTTGTAGTATTTAACGACAATCAATGCTACCCAGAATATCTAGTTACGTTTAAATAAGAACTTAGCTACTATGTTGCTTTTAAATGAGTGCTCAAAAATAACATTTAATGTTCCCAACCAATGAAATCAAATCAATATATTACATAAGATAAAGAGATCTAGCAGTATACAGGCCAAGTTGATTTTTTTTTTGGCATGGTCGCTTGGATCTACTGTTTTTAAAACATTTTTATGTACGCTTTATTTTGTAATGGAATGTTGTTTTCTGGTCACTGACCAGTGCATTTTGATTTACCAAATTAATTTAACTTTTTTTAAATGCCATTTAGTTCTTAAGAATGCAGCCAGAAGTGCCTCAAAGATTGACAATTGGAAATTCATAAAAGAAAGCAAACCAGGGAAAGACCTTTTTCCTGGCACGAACAAAACTTGCCCATCTCAGACTGCCTGCACAAAGGGGATGTGATGCAAAATTGCTCAAAGATCTATTTCAAGATCTCCACTGATGTAATTGTCATACGGGATTTCCAAGCAGATGAATTCGGGGCAGCAAAAGACCACGGCCAATAGTAAATACTTAATGGCGACCTCTAAGAACATATGGATTTGCCAAGTTAAAAATTAATTTCTCAGCAACCAATAAAAATGCTGAAAAAGCCTGTACACTTTTTTTAATCAAACATGACACTGTAAACTTTGTTTGGTCTTCCATGGGAACAGAAAAAAGGGAATTTCAGTTAAGTAAACATGTATGGCTGTGCATTGAGTCAGTTTCTTTTATCCTGTTGACATCAGTTTCATGCGCTGTTTGCAGTAGATGCGCACCGTGGTGTGTTTTTAAATTTCGATTTTCTTTCCTTTTTTGTGGGAAATCATACTTGTGAGTTATGAGGGAGCTAGTTTCTTATTGTTTCTGATACTTTTTTCATAGCATTCTTTGGTTCCAGTATTGTGGTAAAAAAAACTTCAGGTTTAAGGCCGTCTTCGTAAGATAGCAGCAGCCAAAACAGCAGGCAAAGCGGCAGCATCAGAGGCAGCCAAAACAGCAGCAGTGGCAGCGAAGCAGCAGCAAGGCTGCTAACGAAAAAGAGAAGTTTTTGACTCAGGATAAAGTGAGTATTTGCATTTTTATCACTCATAATATGAAAAGAAGAGAAAAGCGAAAAAGGTACTGTAAGAAATTTAAATAATACCTTGGTAAAAAGTGACCACAGAAAAAGAACACATTGAGCTTGTGCTCAAAGCTCCAAACAACCATTATTATCGGTATATATGTTTAAAAAATAAACAACCAATTCAAGTCACCAAACAGTGTTAGTTGCTTAAACTTTCTTTTATGATTTTTATTTATTTTTCATTATTCCTTTAGATGGTCTTTAAATGTGCGTACTGCGGCAAAATATACAATTGGAGGGGCAACCAAGAGGTGCATACAAGGAGGCACTCGATATGTGTCTAAAAACAGTGTCGGATCATCATTAAATCTAGGACTATTAAATACCCAAGCTATAAATACAAAAATATAATGAAGAGCAAGACGGAAAAGAAATGGAAAAAGAAGAGGGAAAAATGGAAGGGGAAGTGAAAAAGGAAAAGGGAACGGAAGAGGAAAACAACGAGGGAGAAGAAGAAAGAACAGCTTCAGAAGACGGAGTTAATAGAGGTAAATAAAGTTCATAGTAGTCCCCCTTTAAGAATTATATGACATGACCACCACATGGAATGGGCTTCAATGTAAACAATGCAACTTCCCAGAATCCAAAAGTACGTCCAGCGCTAATAGAGGTAACATAGAGTGAGTTTTATAAAAATATTCGGGAACATGTTTTTTTTTTTTGCAATTTAGGGAAGATATTTGCTTGGAACTAATATGTGTATCCAACTTTCCCTGCCAGTCTTTTCCTCCATAATTTTTTAATGCCAGGAGTTTCGAGTGACCTGACTGACGATGTCATCACGAGTTTTATCCATTGCTTGACTTTTCAAATTCATATTGTTAAAGGTTCTTATTATTTTTTAAAGATGGTGTACCAATGCAGTTTATGCAAAATTTGCGTCAGATGGAAGCGCCACCTAGAAAGGCACATGAGGACCCACACTGGGGAAAAGGCTTTTGGCTGTCCTCAGTGTGGGTATCAATTTTAAAGAAAGGACTCAATGAAGAGGCACCTAAAAATAATACACAAGAAAAGTAAGCCTTTGCTGAAGCAACAGCAACAATAGAAACCAGCTGCTGCAGAAGTAAAATTTGAAGGATGAGAAAGAGGGGGAGGAAGAAAGAGAAGAGATTAGGACGAACAGATATAAAATGAGCAGCACCCCTTGTGGAATGAGCCTCATCGTCAACAATGCAAACTTTCCATTGCACAGGGACTACTTGTATGCAGCAGATCCTGATGAACAATTCCTCAAAGATCTATTTTAAGACCTTCACTTTGACGTAGTGGTCAAATGAGATCTCGCAAAAGACAAATTGTGCCAACAGCAGAAGAGTTAATGTAGCTTGGAGGAAGAAAACAAATGTATTAAATTGGCTGTGGTCTTTTGCAATGGTCATGGGGATGACGCCATTTATAGTGTTGATGAAAGAACCATACATGTTGCAGAACTCTGCCGTTTGTTTGTTGCAGCCAATTGTCCGTCATCTATGTTTGGTATAAGCATTCCTACAGCAAGAGACCCGGCAGCAGCTATGCTGCAGCACTATTTTTCTCTGCATAGTCCCCTGCATCAACAGTTTCTTTTTTTTTTTAATAACAGTTTTGTGCTTTATTTTATTTTGTAATATGGAATGTAATTATGTTAATGATAGCAGGGAAGAAACATTCGGCCTCTTTGGTCAATGGCTTGCCTCAGTTAAAGATTGAGAAGAATGAAATGTTTACCAGAACATTCTCTATTTGTGTTCCTCTATTAGACCATTGACCATGTGTCAAGGCAGAACCGCAACAGGCAACATCTAATTGAAATCCTAGAGGTAGTGAGACACAGAGTTGTAGGCTGGGCAACAGATCACAGGCATTTTCAAGCCCCAACCTATACTCATACTCAACGAATGTTTTGTGTAACAGTCGACTAACTCTATTTCTTTCTTGTTGTTTATTTTCTCAGAAATCAAGTTGTGTTGGGAAAACCATACAAGGTAGGTCAAGACATTGTAGATTGATTTTTAATGCAAATACGTCACCCTTTTTTATACGATTTATGTTCTCGAAGATATAAACGTTTAATTTAAGTATAAATGAAGTTAGATGGTGCATCAATGTTCATTGTGCCCTTACGCGGTAAAATGGAAAGGCCTTCTGAAGCAGCATTTTAGGACCCACACCGGCGAGTGCCTGTACCGCTGCCCAGTGTGCCACAAAATGTACACGAGAGAGTGGGTACTTAAGAGGCACCTAATAAAGGTTCATAACAAAGAAAGTATAAGTTATACATCTGCTTAGTATTGATAAGGTTACTCAGTTAGCGGACATTTGGAATACAAGAGAGATAAAGCTTCGCACTTGTATTTCCCGCAAACAGTGAAAATATAACTTTTGCTGTTTGCAGTTTCCAAACATTTCTTGTTTTGCGGAATAAACAAATTAATTGTGCAAGATCCACTTTGTGATGGTAGTTTAAAAGGCATTTGACTACTGAAACGCTAAACTACATGTACTTGGTTAAATTGTTAGAGTTTATTGTAACAAGAGGGAAATTTAATTTAATTAATTTTGGATGCTGTTGCTTGGCAGGATGACAATGCATCTGCTGTGCACACAATAAATTTAGAAAATGTGAGGGTATTATTTTGCTCACAAGAGATAAACATCACAAAATTGTGTGCAACTTTTGTGCACTCGTGCTATTAATGAGACAATTTATAAGTACTTTTGATCAATTAACTGAAAATGCAAGATTTTTGCTCACATGAACAATATAAAATATTCATTTCAAGATTCGTGGAAGAAATTTAAGGGGTGCAGCATTTGGGAACCATCAAAAGCGGGCATGTCTTGGCAATCAGCAGGCCTACCACCATTTTCCCACAGATAATTGGATATGCTCTCGCAACAAAAACCTGACTGAATTGCATTTATCATAAACAATGACTTTTTTTCAACACAAGCCAACCATGCATGCTGTACACCATGGTTTGACCAATAATTTAAAACAATTCAAAGCCCTCTGGTTTGTTATTAGAGTTATTTCTTACAAGAGGGCCTATCAAATTTTGTTAAACTGGCGTGCAACTTAATACACGAGAAAAGTAAGCCTTTGCTGAAGCAACAGCAACAATAGAAACCAGCTGCTGCAGAAGTAAAATTTGAAGGATGAGAAAGACGGGGGGGGGGGGGGGGGAGAAGGAGGAAGAAAGAGAAGAGATTAGGACGAACAGATATAAAATGAGCAGCACCCCTTGTGGAATGAGCCTCATCGCCAACAATGCAAACTTTCCATTGCACAGGGACTACTTGTATGCAGCAGATCCTGATGAACAATTCCTCAAAGATCTATTTTAAGACCTTCACTTTGACGTAGTGGTCAAATGAGATCTCGCAAAAGACAAATTGTGCCAACAGCAGAAGAGTTAATGTAGCTTGGAGGAAGAAAACAAATGTATTAAATTGGCTGTGGTCTTTTGCAATGGTCATGGGGATGACGCCATTTATAGTGTTGATGAAAGAACCATACATGTTGCAGAACTCTGCCGTTTGTTTGTTGCAGCCAATTGTCCGTCATCTATGTTTGGTATAAGCATTCCTACAGCAAGAGACCCGGCAGCAGCTATGCTGCAGCACTATTTTTCTCTGCATAGTCCCCTGCATCAACAGTTTCTTTTTTTTTAAAATAACAGTTTTGTGCTTTATTTTATTTTGTAATATGGAATGTAATTATGTTAATGATAGCAGGGAAGAAACATTCGGCCTCTTTGGTCAATGGCTTGCCTCAGTTAAAGATTGAGAAGAATGAAATGTTTACCAGAACATTCTCTATTTGTGTTCCTCTATTAGACCATTGACCATGTGTCAAGGCAGAACCGCAACAGGCAACATCTGATTGAAATCCTAGAGGTAGTGAGACACAGAGTTGTAGGCTGGGCAACAGATCACGGGCATTTTCAAGCCCCAACCTATACTCATACTCAACGAATGTTTTGTGTAACAGTCGACTAACTCTATTTCTTTCTTGTTGTTTATTTTCTCAGAAATCAAGTTGTGTTGGGAAAACCATACAAGGTAGGTCAAGACATTGTAGATTGATTTTTAATGCAAATACGTCACCCTTTTTTATACGATTTATGTTCTCAAAGATATAAACGTCTAATTTAAGTATAAATGAAGTTAGATGGTGCATCAATGTTCATTGTGCCCTTACCCTTGCTCTGTAGCCAAAACAGCTGCTTGACCTGTAGCTGCTATAGTAACAGCATCAACAGCTTTGACAGCAGCAGCAGCAACAACAGAAGCTGCAGGAGCATTGTCAACAACAGCTGAAACAGCCGCTGAGCCGCAGCAGCAATAGCAACAACAACTGCTAAGAGTGAGCAAGGTAAACAAAGTTCATAGTACTTAAGCAGTGCAAGCTTCTAGGGAATATGAATGTTCCATTGCCAACTATCTAATAGTAGATGTAAGGTTCTTGGTAGTGAAAATGTTTTCCTTTTTACTTTTGTCCCTTTGAAACAGGCAACAGTGATATACAGGAAGCGATTTGCAGTGACAAAGATGATATCAATGAAGAAATTGGTGAAGAAAAGAAGGGTGAAGTGATGGGCAGGGAAAAGATCACGGAATGTTTTTTATTCTGTAGAGGTTCTAAGGATAAAAGCAGTACTGGCGCAGTGTGTGTGTGTGTGTGTGTTTTTTTTTTGCCTTTCATTTTGTACATTATGATCATGTCATTTTTCTGGTTACAGCCAATATCCAGGACTAAACATGAAGAACCATTATAACAGAAAGATAACCATCCATCTAACAGTGGTCCATCAAATGTTAACTCCTTACTCATTATTTACTTAATCAGGACACTTTGCAGCCATTTAACTGGTGGATGCTGCCTTCACTGAAGCAACAAGCAACAATAGAAACCAGCTGCTGCAGAAGTAAAATTTGAAGGATGAGAAAAAGGAGGGGAAGGAGGAAGAACGAGAAGGAGAAGGAGAAGAATGAAAAGGAATTAAACAAATTAAAGGTCAAATGAACAGAAATTTCGATTTTTGTTATTTTTTGCCCATGTGTTTATTAAGAGCCAAATAAACATATCCCAAAGTTTCAAAGCAATCGGTCATTACAACCCAGAGATATTGCAAGTTGAAAAATGTTTTTTTTAGGCTGTCATAATCGTAGAGTGCTCGGAAAAATTGTCGGAAATAAAAACGTGTGACGTCATAATTGGTGTTTTTGAAGACGACCGCAGACCGATTCCGCAGACGGCACCTTAAAATCTAAATAAATGTATTTAGTGACATTTCAAGCAGTCATTTCGTTCTGTTCGGCCGTTTTTCAGTGGATTGATTGTTGGTCATTGTTTAGAGAGGCTATTTTTTTTAAATAGAATAGCTAAAGCACAAAAATAGCTTAAAGTTTTGTTTGCTGTCGTTTTGCATATCATGTGAGACGTAGGTAGAATACACGCTGGTATGAAACCAATTTAGGAATCTCTATTGTTCTTTCTCATTAGCATTTAACGTTAATGAGCAGAATTATCTTTAGCGCGTTAACTATGCACGTGCGCTTTGTGCACGTGCGTTTTGAATTTTGGTACACTTCAAAGCCGTTCTCTGCCGAACAACAACGTGAAATGACGAAATTCTGCGTGTTTTGGACAACGTCAGCCACGACGGCTAATTTTTGGTTTTTCTATTTGGGGTTTAACGCTTTCTTTGAATATTCAGCAGGAGCTAGTTCTTAAAGCGATAAATAAGCATAATGCGTCTGGAAAGCTTCAAGATTCTCAAGTAAAATATAAATTCATTTTGTACCAGACGTTGTCGTTGACGTCGGTGCGGTCAGAGGAATCGGTCTGCGGTCGTCTTCAAAAACACCAATTATGACGTCACAAACTCGTTCCATTCCTTCCATTTCAGTGCGCAGTCATTCAAAAACGTTTTCGTGAGGCCTTCGAGAAATCTTCGTATTTTTTGCTGTAATTCACGCTTTAAGGCTCGGAAAGCAAAATTTTTTCTTAATTTTACTCAATAGTGGATAGTTTTAGCGTTTGGTTGGTTAAAATGGCATTTTGAAATTTCTGTTCATTTAACCTTTAAGGAAGGAATCAGGAAGGAAGGTAGGTATGAAATATTGGCCAATAAAATTTGCCTCACAATAAATCTGGTTTCATTTACAGTTTAAGTCAGACTTTCAGTCTATTCAGTCCAGGACTTATCTTCTGAATGAGTTTAAAAAGATAATTATAACTTTGGATGTTTTGTTAAACAGTTGACTAACCTAGGTATTGGTTTTTTGTTTTCTATTTTCTCAGGAATTAATATTCATGCATGGATGGAGTCGTTTCTAGAGAAGAGATATGACATGAGCAGCACCCCTCGTGGAATAAGCCTCATCGTCAACAATGCAAACTTCCCATTGCGCAGGGACTACTTGTATGCAGCAGATCCTGATGAACAATTGCTCAAAGATCTATTTTAAGACCTTAACTTTGACGTAGTGGTCAAAGGTCAAGCTCAAATGAGATTTCACAAAAGACGAATTTGTTTTCAGCACATTTAACACTCTAAAAGAGCTATGTTTGGTATGGGCATCTCTATAGCAAGAGATCCAGTTGCAGGGATCTTCAAGGGACTTCTCACATAGCCACCAACTTAGCAACTAATGTAATGTTACAAGCCGACTTGGAAAATATTTTGAAACAAGAATATTGAAACTAAATGGATATTTTCACTTTCCATTCGTACTGTGTCTCAGTCGTTTTTTGTTTAATGCATCCACTGTTTTTTTTTTTTTTTTAATGCACTTTGTGCAGCTATTCCGTGAAATGGAGGGCTCACCTCGTAAGACATATGAGGACCCACACTGGGGAAAAGCTTTTTGGCTGTCCTCAGTGTGGGTATGATTTCAATCGAAAAGACTCACTGAAGAGGCATCTAAAAAAGCACATAAGAAAAGTAAGCCTTTGCTGAAGCAATAGCAACAACAGAAACCAGCTGCTGCAGAAGTAAAATTTGAAGAATGAGAAAGACGGGGGGGGGAGGAGAAAGAACGAGAAGGAGAAGGATGAAAAGGAATTAAACAAATTAAGGAAGGAACTGGGAAGGAAGGTAGGTATGAAATATTTGCCAATAAAATTTGCCTGACAATAAAGCTGGTATCATTAACAATTTAAGTCAGACTCTCAGTCTATTCAGTCCAGGACTTATCTTCTGAATGAGTTTAAAAGATAATTATAACTTTGGATGTTTTGTTAAACAGTTGACTAACCTAGGTATTGGTTTTTTGTTTTCTATTTTCTCAGGAATTAATATTCATGCATGGATGGAGTCTTTTCTAGGTAGGTTAAGACATACATGTAGATTGAATAAATGCTCTGATTGAATAGCTTTTTAATGTAAATCTTGGTCATCCCTTTTTCGTTTTTAAACTATTTATGTTCTTGAAGATATAAGGGTACTGTGACCCTGAACATGTTTTTAACATTAACAAAAGTTGTAATTAATGTGTATGTTACTGCAGTCTTCTCTGTTTTATTACAAGTCTTTTCCCCCAGCCAGATTTCGTTAATTAAAAATTCCAGAGAACAGATATGACATGAGCAGCACCCCTCGTGGAATAAGCCTCATCGTCAACAATGCAAACTTCCCATTGCGCAGGGACTACTTGTATGCAGCAGATCCTGATGAACAATTGCTCAAAGATCTATTTTAAGACCTTAACTTTGACGTAGTGGTCAAAGGTCAAGCTCAAATGAGATTTCACAAAAGACGAATTTGTTTTCAGCACATTTAACACTCTAAAAGAGCTATGTTTGGTATGGGCATCTCTATAGCAAGAGATCCAGTAGCAGGGATCTTCAAGGGACTTCTTACATAGCCACCAACTTAGCAACTAATGTAATGTTACAAGCCGACTTGGAAAATATTTTGAAACAAGAATATTGAAACTAAATGGATATTTTCACTTTCCATTCGTACTGTGTCTCAGTCGTTTTTTGTTTAATGCATCCACTGTTTTTTTTTTTTAATGCACTTTGTGCAGCTATTCCGTGAAATGGAGGGCTCACCTCGTAAGACATATGAGGACCCACACTGGGGAAAAGCTTTTTGGCTGTCCTCAGTGTGGGTATGATTTCAATCGAAAAGACTCACTGAAGAGGCATCTAAAAAAGCACATAAGAAAAGTAAGCCTTTGCTGAAGCAATAGCAACAACAGAAACCAGCTGCTGCAGAAGTAAAATTTGAAGAATGAGAAAGACGGGGGGGGGGGGAGGAGCAAGAACGAGAAGGAGAAGGATGAAAAGGAATTAAACAAATTAAGGAAGGAACTGGGAAGGAAGGTAGGTATGAAATATTTGCCAATAAAATTTGCCTGACAATAAATCTGGTTTCATTAACAATTTAAGTCAGACTCTCAGTCTATTCAGTCCAGGACTTATCTTCTGAATGAGTTTAAAAGATAATTATAACTTTGGATGTTTTGTTAAACAGTTGACTAACCTAGCTATAGGAATGCATGCATGGATGGAATCCATTTTAGGTAGGTCAATACATACATGTAGATTGATGTAATGTTATTTTTTGGTCACCGACCGAAACCTTTCTCATGTACTATATGCAGCAAGCAATTTTCCAGAAAAGCCAACATTAAAATAAATAGTTTTATTTTTAATGGATCTGCACATTTTCGGGTGCTATGTTTTGTGAGTTGCTTGTTTAGTAATGTACACACACACCTATGTTGACTCGACAAACCCTTTTAGTCTCGGGCATAATCCCAAAAAGTGGCGTTTTATAGAGTATAAAAGCTTGCCTAAACGGCACTCATATCTGTCATCCCTAACAGATGAGACTTCATCTCTCATGTGTACTACTCAAAATTGTCCGGGTACTGTGACCCTGAACATGTTTTTAACATTAACAAAAGTTGTTATTAATGTGTATGTGACTGCAGTCTTCTCTGTTTTATTACGAGTCTTTTCCCCCAGCCAGATTTTGTTAATTAAAAATTCCAGAGAACAGATATGACATGAGCAGCACCCCCTCGTGGAATAAGCCTCATCGTCAACAATGCAAACTTCCCATTGCGCAGGGACTACTTGTATGCAGCAGATCCTGATGAACAATTGCTCAAAGATCTATTTTAAGACCTTCACTTTGAGGTAGTGTTCAAAGGTCAAGGTCAAATGAGATCTCACAAAAGACGAATTTGTTTTCAGCACATTTAACACTCTAAAAGAGCTATGTTTGGTATGGGCATCTCTATAGCAAGAGATCCAGTAGCAGGGATCTTCATGGGACTTCTTACATAGCCACCAACTTAGCAACTAATGTAATGTTACAAGCCGACTTGGAAAATATTTTGAAACAAGAATATTGAAACTAAATGGATATTTTACTTTCCATTCGTACTGTGTCTCAGTACGAACTGTTTTTTTTTTGACCGCTGTGAATGGAACACTGCATTTCAGTTGATCACTGGTTAGCGGTGTGAGCGGTGTAAAAAGAGAAGCCTACAAATTTAAAATTCTCTTCTGAAGGAAGACCTGATTGAGAAGTGTATCGACTCTACTTTTTTATGTCCAAGTTTTTCTGGGACTTCCACAATAGCCACCAACTTAGCAACTAATGTAATGTTACGCGCCTACTTGCAAAAATATTTTGAAACAAGAATATTGAAACTAAATGGATATTTTACTTTTCATTCGTACTGTGACTCAGTCATTTTTTGTTTAATGCATCCACTGTTTTTTAATGCACTTTGTGCAGCTATTCCGTGAAGTTGAGGGCCCACCTCGTAAGACATATGAGGACCCACACTGGGGAAACGCTTTTTGGCTGTCCTCAGTGTGGGTATGAATTCAATCGAAAAGACTCACTGAAGAGGTGCTTACATGCCATATATGTGGGAAAGTTGTGAAAAGGAAGGCGTACCTGGTGGAGCACACAAGGATTCACACGGGCGAGAGGCCTTTCAAATTAAGTTCCTACCCTTCAAATTTAAGTGATTTTGGATGATGCTGCTTGGCAACAATAAATTGACAATAAATTTAAATAATGTGCGCCAATTTGAAAGTTATTCAAACATTGTTTGAAGCCCTCTGGTTTTTTGTTAGAGTAAATAAATATTTCTAACAAGAGGGCCCATCGAATTTTGTCAAACTGGTGTGCAACTTCTGTGCACAAAGCAAGAAAGCCCAATGAGTTTTTCCAGTTGTGCCAGAGGAAGATGCATCTGTCCATCCACATGCACAAGCACACTGGCAATTCAATTCGCCTGCCAAAAGTTTGGGGAAAAGGTTAAACTCTCAATTAAAGTTGTCATGAACATTATTATAAAAGTAGAGTTTTTGAACGGTGTGCTATTTTTGGCCACTCAACAAGACCCAATTTAGTAAAAATGCGAGACATTCGCACAATTTTACAATTTAAAATACTAATTGCAAGATTTGTGTAAGAAATTTAAGGGTGCAGCCCTTCGGGGCGATGTCCACATTCAGCATCAGCCACTGCCATGAAGAAGAGCAAGACGAAAAGGAAATCGAAAAAGAAGAGGGAAAAAATGGAAGAAAAAAAGAAAGAAAAAAAAGAGGGGGAAATGTAAGAGGAACACATCTACATAAATTAAACTTCTTATTATTATTTTACACAAAGTGCCAAGATTGCGGGAAGCACTTGAAGATAAAGAATCACCTGGTGAAGCACATTAGGAGCAACACAGGGGCGCCCTTACAAATGCCCACACTGTGTGCAGTGGTTTAAAAGAGTGAAACACCTTGAAAACCACCTTGTGTACACAAATTCCCACAATGTGGGAACGTATTTAAGAGAGAAAATGATTTATAGATGCACATCCACAAAGTCCACAAAATAATTAAGTATTGAGTTATAATTTTATAACATTTTTCCAGTGAACCATTCACATGAGCCACATGAGCAGATGCCCTCGTGGTGTATGCCTCCCTGCTCAAAGATCCTTTTCAAGAGCTCCACTGCATTGCGTATTTTGGAGAATGTGATCAACAACAGCTAAACTTTCTATTTGAGATAACTTTTGCTGTTTGCAGTTTCTAAACACTTTAAAAGAGAAGTTTTCGAAAACTTCTTGCTTTCCTGAATAAGCAAAATGCAACCACTAAACTATTCGGTCTTATTGTTTGAGTTAATTCTAACAAGAGGGCCCATCCAATTTAAGGAGGTGTCCCACTTTTCCTTTCAGTCTTTTGCCCCATAATTTTTTAATGCCAAGAGTTTCGTAACGACCTAACTGATGATGTCATCACACAGTTATAATATTCACATGGTGTGCTGTCCTCTTAGAGTTGAAATTTACGGCAAAGATAATTGATTGGCCCTTGCACCTAACCTTACAGAATTGCAGTGATCATAAAAATTCGTTTTTCCAACAGAAGCCAGCAACACCTGCTGCACACGCTGGTTCACAGGACACTTTGAAAGCATTGTTTTTCTATGTCATCTTTTCTTCTTCCCTTTCTTATTTCTATTGTCATTATAATCCAATTTATTGTTTTATAGTTATAAAATTGCTGAAGGATCTATTTCAAGAGCTTCACTGATCTAGTAAGTTGTCAAACAAGATCTCACAGCAGAGGAAATCAGAGCAACATCTACTGTCCACACAACAATAAATTTAGAAAATGCGAGGCTATTAGTTTGGTCAAGAGAGATAAGAGCCATTAAATTATGTACAAATTTGCATTCTTTTGCTCATTTAAGAGGAAATGTATGATTTTTGCATCAAGCCTGCAGAAGCTGCAGAAACAACAGCGGAAACAGTAACAACAGCAGCTAAGGCAGCAGAACCAGAAGGACCAACAGCTGAAACAGCAAGAACACCACCAACAGAAGCTGAAGGAACAACAGCAACAACGGAAGCTGAAGGAAAAACAGCTCCAACAGAAGCAACGGCTGAGGCTGTAGAAGCTGCATGAAGAACAGTATCAACAGAAGCTGAAGGAACAACAGCAACAACGGAAGCTGAAGGAAAAACAGCAACAACACAGCCAATATGATGAGCTCCTAATTCACAGTATAATTTTAAAGGTATTAAAACATTGTCGCAACTCTTGTGCACTTAACAAAACAATTTATCATTATTAACATTACTTATGTTAAAAAACGAGACGCTTGTCCATTTGAACAATTTTCAATTTTTCATACAAGATTAAAGCAAAGAAATTAAGGGGTGCAGCCATTTGGGAGGAGGACCTAGAAATTTAGGGGTGCAGCTTAGAACTTTTCACCAGCAAGTGGACACTGTCTTGGCAATCAGCAAATGCACCAAACTGGACAGAAATTACAAATTAAAGGGCATTCTTGACAGTGCCTTGCAACTTCCACAAACAAAAGGAATACTAAAGTGGACCAAGGGTCGAATTGATCCATACAGAATTGTATTGATAATAAACAAAAATGTTTTTTTTTTTTCAACAGAAGCCAGCCACGCATGCCTAAACGGCACTCATATCTGTCATCCCCTAGGGATGAGACTTCGCCTCTCATGTGTACTTCTCAAAATTGTCCGGGTACTGTGACCCTGAACATGTTTTTAACAGTTAACAAAAGCTGTAATTAATGTGTATCTTACTGCAGTCTTCTCTGTTTTATTACGAGTATTTTCCCCCCAGCCAGATTGCGTCAATTAAAAATTCCAGAGAACAGATATGACATGAGCAGCACCCCTCGTGGAATAAGCCTCATCGTCAACAATGCAAACTTCCCATTGCGCAGGGACTACTTGTATGCAGCAGATCCTGATGAACAATTGCTCAAAGATCTATTTTAAGATCACTACAACAGGTCAGAAGCAAAACTGCTTAAAAGTCTAGATGAAGATGTGAATTAGACGTGTTTTGGCTTTAATACCAAACACGGGGAAATAAATGAAAAAGAAAGATTAATGTAACGTCTCCCCGCGCGCGCTTTCACCCTACGTTTGTCGTCAGAATTATGCCTGAACTCTCTAACTGGTCTGTCACTGTGCCCCTGACGAGAATGACAGGCTTCCTGAGTGCAGACTTGCGTGTTTTTTTTTCTTTATCAATCTATGCTGATAACTATTCTCTTAGTGAGCTCACTAAGCTATTATCACAATCAGCTGTACTTTTTATAGGCTGTTATTATTTACAGCAATAATAATAATAAAAGTATTAAAACTTGGACTCAATGGAGGCTTTGAACCCTTGTTTTAATATGAAAGGATGCAATAGACGTGTTTTGGCTTTAATACCAAACACGGGGAAATAAATGAAAAAGCATCACGCCTTAAGACCGAGAATCGATTTGTGCCTAAGGGACCAAAACCACTTTCTATGATGAGGTGTCCATAAAGAGAAGTGTTCCCTTTAAATTGGGTCATGCGTGTAATGATTGATCAATCTAAAAAATAATGAAACAAATTTTGGGGATGGTCAGGATAATGATTTAAATAGATATAAATTTTTGTGATTTGCTAAATGATATTTCTAATCTATAAATTTTACAAAATATTGTCATCATAATTTTTATATTTTTATTCAGTTCCATAGTGGGACATAAAAAAAAATGCTCTTAATGGAGACACTTAGGAGACACTTAGGGCCAGTTGGTGAGAAAATTTGGCCGTGCCATCCAAGCCAAAAATTGGCTCTGTGTTTGACACATGATCTTTATGCCCAGACTTGCCCTTGAAAGATAAGTAAAAACTAGTCACAGAGTTAAAGGAAAAAAATGACTCATCCTTTTTCAAAGTGAGTTACCTTCCTGAGCCAACAGGTAAAAAAACATGGAAATTCATAGTTTCTTCGTTGTAAAAAAAAGTGTAAAATTCTTTACTAAATGAAAAAAGTGACAAGTGATTAAAAGAAAGAAGAACGTCCTACATTCAAATTTTAGTGTGTTAGGTTAGCCTGTGCGACTTAGCCGGTGATTGCGTGACAACAGAGCCTCACACTAGGAGCTGAATGGAAGAAAGCAAAGGTAATAGGTAATGCAGGCAATGAGCTTGGGGGAATTAGTCACTGCAGACTCAGCACAGACTTTTTTGCACCACACAGGAGTGACCCACATTTATTTAAAAGCATATTTACCAACTTCATCTCCAAAGGGAAGAAAGGAGGGAAGGAAGGAAACAATTAAAATACTGAAATGCTAACTGCACTATACAACAGTAGACCAATTTAACTTAAAGAGACTGTCCGATTGACACTGACATTGTAATACTGGAGTTTTGCGCTAAAAAAGAACACAAGGTTAGCTTTTGAATTGTAATTATCGTAGCTTTGTATAAGGTCTCCAATTTTTTAGTTTATTTTTGTATATATGGAAATTTATAACATTACAGTGCAAATATGCATGTTGCCTTTACCGGTATATGTTGACTCGACAAACCCTTTCAGTCTCGGGCATAATCCCAAAAAGTGGTGTTTTATAGAGTATACAAGCATGCCTAAACGGCACTCATATCTGTCATCCCTTAGAGATGTCGTCTCTCATGTGTACTACTCAAAATTGTCCGGGTACTGTGACCCGAACATGTTTTTAACAGTTAACAAAAGTTGTAAGTCTTTTCCCCCAGCCAGATTTCGTTAATTAAAAATTCCAGAGAACAGATATGACATGAGCAGCACCCCTCGTGGAATAAGCCTCATCGTCAACAATGCAAACTTCCCATTGCGCAGGGACTACTTGTATGCAGCAGATCCTGATGAACAATTGCTCAAAGATCTATTTTAAGACCTTCACTTTGACATAGTGGTCAAAGGACAAGGTCAAATGAGATCTCACAAAAGACGAAATTGTTTTCAGCACACCAACTTAGCAACTTATGTAATGTTACGCGCCTACTTGCAAAAATATTTTGGAACAAGAATATTGAAATTAAATGGATATTTTACTTTCCATTCTGTGACTCAGTCGTTTTTTGTTTAATGCATCCACTGTTTTTTTAATGCACTTTGTGCAGCTATTCCGTGAAATGGAGGGCCCACCTCGTAAGACATATGAGGACCCACACTGAGGAAAAGCTTTATGGCTGTCCTCAGTGTGGGTATGATTTCAATCGAAAAGACTCACTGAAGAGGCATCTGAAAATAGCACATAAGAAAAGTAAGCCTTTGCTGAAGCAATAGCAACAACAGAAACCAGCTGCTGCAGAAGTAAAATTTGAAGAATGAGAAAGACGGGGGGCGGGGGAGGAGGAAGAACGAGAAGGAGAAGGATGAAAAGGAATTAAACAAATTAAGGAAGGAATTGGGAAGGAAGGTAGGTATGAAATATTTGCCAATAAAATTTGCCTCACAATAAATCTGGTTTCATTAACAATTTAAGTAGAACTCTCAATCTATTCAGTCCAGGACTTATCTACTGAATGAGTTTAAAAGATAATTATAACTTTGGATGTTTTGTTAAACAGTTGACTAAACCTAGCTATAGGAATACATGCATGGATGGAATCCATTTTAGGTAGGTCAATACATACATGTAGATTGATGTAATGTTATTTTTTGGTCACTGACAGATGCATTTTGATTAACCAAGTTTAAGATACCGTTTAGTTGTGAAGAATGCAGCCAGAAGTTCCTCAAAGATGGACAATGAGAAATTCATAGAAGAAAGCATACAGGCTAAAAACCTTTTCCCTGCCATTGTCAACAATGTACACTTGCCAGTTTCAGACTGCCTGCTTGCTGGGATGCTGAGGCAAAAGATCTACATGTATTTTGAGAGCTCCATTTCTTTCAATTTTATTGTTTTCAGCACAGTAACAATCTAAAAGAGCTATGTTTGGTATGGGCATTTCTAAAGCTAGAGAGCCAGTAGCAGACAAGCCAAGTTGTGTTATTTTTCGTTGCATGGTCCGGCCTGCATCCACTGTTTTTTTTAAACAGTTTTATGCTTGATTTTATTTTGTTAGGGAATGTTATTTTCTGGCCACTGACCAGTGTGTCTTTATTAACCGAGTTCAAATTAATTTAACTTTTTCTAATTCCTTTAAATGCCGTTCAGTTCTGGCAAAAGACCTTTTTCCTGCCACTGTCAAAACTTGCGCATCTCAGACCGCCTGCACAAAGATGATGCTGGTGCAAAATTGCTCAAAGATCTACTTCAAGAGCTCCACTGATATACTTGTCAAACAGGATCCCACAGCAGATGGAATCAGAGCAACAACAGCAGAGTTTGCAGCAATTAAAAGACCACAGCCAATATGATGAGCTCCTACTTCACATGATCATTTGAAGGCAATTCAAACATTGCTTAAAGCCCTTGGTTTATATAATTAATGTTAGAGTTTATACTAACAATAGGGCCCATCAAGTTTAATCAATTTTGGACATGTTGCTTGGAAATAATAAATTGACAATTTAGAAAATGTGCAGCTAATTTTGGTCACAAGAGATAAGAATTGTAAAATTATGCGCAACTTTTGTGCACTTAATAAGACAATTTATAAATTATTTTGCTCAATGACGTGAAAATGCGAGATTTTTGCTCACTGGAACAGTATTTCAAGATTTGTGAAAGAAAGTAAAGGGTGCAGCCCTTGCAGGGGAGAGACAACTTTGAGACATGACCATCACCACAACAAAGTGGGCATGTCTTGGCAATCAGCAGGCGTACCACAATTTCTTTCATAAAGAATGAGTTTTTCCAACAGAAGCCAGCTGTGCAGATGCTGTACACCATGAAAATAATTCAAACATTGTTTGAAGCCCTCTGGTTAATTGTTTAAGAGTTATTTCTAACAGGAGGGCTTATCAATTTTTTTACAACTGGTGTGCAACTTTTGTGCACAAAACAAGACGATTTAAAATTAGTTTTCAAGAACCCTTGTTAAAGTGTGTGTGTATGTATAAATTTATATTACAAAAAAGGAACTTACAAAAAATAGCACCCGAAAATGTGCAGATCCATAAGAAAACAGAACAATATACTTTCACATGATTTGAAAATGGTGCCCACAAGTTCACCAAAAATAGAAACAAAAAATGACTGAAAGGTTAACATAGAGTGAGTTTTATAAGAATATTCGGGAACATGTTTTTTTTTGGAACTAATATGTGTATCCAACTTTCCCTGCCAGTCTTTTCCTCCATAATTTTTTAATGCCAGGAGTTTCGAGTGACCTGACTGACTATGTCATCACACAGAGTTTTATACATTGCTTGACTTTTCAAATTCATATTGTTAAAGGTTCTTATTATTTTTTATAGATGGTGTACCAATGCAGTTTATGTAAAATTTCCGTCAGATGGCAGGGCCACTTGAAAAGACATAGAGAACCCACACTGGGGAAAAGGCTTTTGGCTGCCCTGAGTGTGGGTTGCAAGTAAATAGGAAGGACTCAATGAAGCGACACCTCAAAATAGTTCACAAGAAAAGTAAGCCTTTGCTGAAGCAACAGCAACAATAGAAACCAGCTGCTGCAGAAGTAAAATTTGAAGAATGAGAAAGAGGAGAGGAAGGAGGAAGAAAGAAAAGAGATTAGGACGAACAGATATAAAATGAGCAGCACCCCCTCGTGGAATGAGCCTCATCATCAACAATGCAAACTTCCCATTGCGCAGGGACTACTTGTATGCAGCAGATCCTGATAAAAAAATTGCTCAAAGATCTATTTTAAGACCTCCACTTTGACGAAGTGGTCAAATGAGATCTCACAAAAGGCGGAATTGTTTCGTCGAAGCTTGTAGAAGGCGACCTCAGCATTCAGCATCAGCATGTGCCATTTTTGACTCTGCCCTAAGAACTGCCAGTGCTTTGGAGGCTGACTTCCTCTTGGCTTTTTTAACTGCACCGGGGTATGTGGCTAACACTACAAATGAGGGGTCCTGGTTTACCAGGCCACGTATGTGCTGAAATACAAACCGGTCATGTAATGCTTTTTTTTATGAAATTAATTTTTTTTGTCAATTATAAGATGGAAGTTGATATGAGTGAAATATATCCTGTGTAAATTATTGATTGATTTAATAAGATTTAAGAAGCATAGGCTACTTTCTGACAAGTAGCCTATGACAATGAAGTTCTTAGATGGATGGATGGATGGATGGTATGCACATACTGTGGAGAAAACAAGTGGTCTAGTGGATGGAGACCATCAAAACCACAAAGAAGGTCTTGTACCCAAATGAAACAACAGTTCTCACATTTCTTCTTACATCATGAGAAAAGTCAAGACCTACATGTGCTCTACTACGAGAAGTGAGTGGCTCTCTGCTCTAGCACATAATTTATGCATGCTTAAAGAGACTGTCCGATTGACACTGACATTGTAATACTGGAGTTTTGCGCTAAAAAAGAACACAAGGTTAGCTTTTGAATTGTAATTATCGTAGCTTTGTATAAGGTCTCCAATTTTTTAGTTTATTTTTGTATATATGGAAATTTATAACATTACAGTGCAAATATGCATGTTGCCTTTACCGGTATATGTTGACTCGACAAACCCTTTCAGTCTCGGGCATAATCCCAAAAAGTGGTGTTTTATAGAGTATACAAGCATGCCTAAACGGCACTCATATCTGTCATCCCTTAGAGATGTCGTCTCTCATGTGTACTACTCAAAATTGTCCGGGTACTGTGACCCGAACATGTTTTTAACAGTTAACAAAAGTTGTAAGTCTTTTCCCCCAGCCAGATTTCGTTAATTAAAAATTCCAGAGAACAGATATGACATGAGCAGCACCCCTCGTGGAATAAGCCTCATCGTCAACAATGCAAACTTCCCATTGCGCAGGGACTACTTGTATGCAGCAGATCCTGATGAACAATTGCTCAAAGATCTATTTTAAGACCTTCACTTTGACATAGTGGTCAAAGGACAAGGTCAAATGAGATCTCACAAAAGACGAAATTGTTTTCAGCACACCAACTTAGCAACTTATGTAATGTTACACGCCTACTTGCAAAAATATTTTGGAACAAGAATATTGAAATTAAATGGATATTTTACTTTCCATTCTGTGACTCAGTCGTTTTTTGTTTTATGCATCCACTGTTTTTTTAATGCACTTTGTGCAGCTATTCCGTGAAATGGAGGGCCCACCTCGTAAGACATATGAGGACCCACACTGGGGAAAAGCTTTATGACTGTCCTCAGTGTGGGTATGATTTCAATCGAAAAGACTCACTGAAGTGGCATCTGAAAATAGCACATAAGAAAAGTAAGCCTTTGCTGAAGCAATAGCAACAACAGAAACCAGCTGCTGCAGAAGTAAAATTTGAAGAATGAGAAAGACGGGGGGCGGGGGAGGAGGAAGAACGAGAAGGAGAAGGATGAAAAGGAATTAAACAAATTAAGGAAGGAATTGGGAAGGAAGGTAGGTATGAAATATTTGCCAATAAAATTTGCCTCACAATAAATCTGGTTTCATTAACAATTTAAGTAGAACTCTCAATCTATTCAGTCCAGGACTTATCTACTGAATGAGTTTAAAAGATAATTATAACTTTGGATGTTTTGTTAAACAGTTGACTAAACCTAGCTATAGGAATACATGCATGGATGGAATCCATTTTAGGTAGGTCAATACATACATGTAGATTGATGTAATGTTATTTTTTGGTCACTGACAGATGCATTTTGATTAACCAAGTTTAAGATACCGTTTAGTTGTGAAGAATGCAGCCAGAAGTTCCTCAAAGATGGACAATGAGAAATTCATAGAAGAAAGCATACAGGCTAAAAACCTTTTCCCTGCCATTGTCAACAATGTACACTTGCCAGTTTCAGACTGCCTGCTTGCTGGGATGCTGAGGCAAAAGATCTACATGTATTTTGAGAGCTCCATTTCTTTCAATTTTATTGTTTTCAGCACAGTAACAATCTAAAAGAGCTATGTTTGGTATGGGCATTTCTAAAGCAAGAGAGCTAGTAGCAGACAAGCCAAGTTGTGTTATTTTTCGTTGCATGGTCCGGCCTGCATCCACTGTTTTTTTTTAAACAGTTTTATGCTTGATTTTATTTTGTTAGGGAATGTTATTTTCTGGCCACTGACCAGTGTGTCTTTATTAACCGAGTTCAAATTAATTTAACTTTTTCTAATTCCTTTAAATGCCGTTCAGTTCTGGCAAAAGACCTTTTTCCTGCCACTGTCAAAACTTGCGCATCTCAGACCGCCTGCACAAAGATGATGCTGGTGCAAAATTGCTCAAAGATCTACTTCAAGAGCTCCACTGATATACTTGTCAAACAGGATCCCACAGCAGATGGAATCAGAGCAACAACAGCAGAGTTTGCAGCAATTAAAAGACCACAGCCAATATGATGAGCTCCTACTTCACATGATCATTTGAAGGCAATTCAAACATTGCTTAAAGCCCTTGGTTTATATAATTAATGTTAGAGTTTATACTAACAATAGGGCCCATCAAGTTTAATCAATTTTGGACATGTTGCTTGGAAATAATAAATTGACAATTTAGAAAATGTGCAGCTAATTTTGGTCACAAGAGATAAGAATTGTAAAATTATGCGCAACTTTTGTGCACTTAATAAGACAATTTATAAATTATTTTGCTCAATGACGTGAAAATGCGAGATTTTTGCTCACTGGAACAGTATTTCAAGATTTGTGAAAGAAAGTAAAGGGTGCAGCCCTTGCAGGGGAGAGACAACTTTGAGACATATGATCATCACCACAACAAAGTGGGCATGTCTTGGCAATCAGCAGGTGTACCACAATTTTTTTCATTAAGAATGAGTTTTTCCAACAGAAGCCAGCTGTGCAGATGCTGTACACCATGAAAATAATTCAAACATTGTTTGAAGCCCTCTGGTTAATTGTTTAAGAGTTATTTCTAACAGGAGGGCTTATCAATTTTTGTACAACTGGTGTGCAACTTTTGTGCACAAAGCAAGACGATTTAAAATTAGTTTTCAAGAAGTTTAGTTTTCAAGAACCCTTGTTAAAGTGTGTGTGCATGTATAAATTTGTATTACAAAAAAAGGAACTTACAAAAAATAGCACCCGAAAATGTGCAGATCCATAAGAAAACAGAACAATATACTTTCACATAATTTGTAAATGGTGCCCACAGGTTCACCAAAATATATTATTATTGGTAAATCTACATACGTGAATAAAACAATATTTTACCACAAAATTTCTCCCGGAAATAACTTAACAAAAGAATTAAAAATCAAAAGATCAGTTCACTAAACCAAAACATTTTGTTATATTTTCCCCAGCAATCCATTTTTTAGTTCCTGCAATAGTTTGCTCGACTCTGAAACAGTCTTCTTGTGGTCGCCGGGCTGGCGACTTGGTTTACAGTTTTACGTTTATTCCTGTGATAGTTAAGTTGCCAGTTTCAAAATTCTAGTACCATGGCAACCAAAATGATTGCAACTTGGAAGATTGTTTTAATTATTATTATTTAGACTTACAGTTCTCCTGCCTGCCTTGAGGGAGACCAGTTCTTGATTCTGCTTGTACACACATTGACCAAACTCTGCTTGCACTACAACTCAACACAAAAGATCAGCATCAGAGAAGTACATGTATGAAGATCCTGGTGCAGGACCACCATCAACAAACACTCTTTTTAGGCACCTATTATACAGTACCGCTCAAAAGTAAGTTACCACCTCTCGTCTCGTTTCTCGCGAGACGAGTTTCTCGTCTCGCGAGACAAGATTCTCATCTCGCGAGAATCAACGAAGCGGAAATGTCTGGCATAAATTACGGCAATTATCTTACGAGAAAACGATTAATCTCTCGCGAGAGTTTTCGCCGTTTTGTCAACTAAAATTCGAAGTTTTTGCCTGATTGAAAGGTTGCTGATTTGTTGGCAACGATCGGTTTGTTTGTTTTTTTACTGGTAAGAAAAGTTCCATTTGAGATGAATGTGTGTGCTAGCGAACTCGAGAGAGCTTTTCAATCGAAAGTCGTCGCTTTGCTGTTCTTTACTATATTCTTTCTATCACAAATGCAAAAGGTGAATTAAAGCAACTCAAAAATCGAAAATCAAAAGCAGAGCACTTGCGTTACACTGCAACATCTTCACGGGTTTGTATTAAATGTTGCGTGCGTGCTAGCATGAGAAGCTGTTGAATCGAAACTTGTCGCGTCGCAAAAGAATTTATCTTATCAAAAATGCAAAACGTGAATGAAAGCACCATAAAAAAATCAGAGGTTAAGACGCCTGTTAAAAGCACTGCTCTCGCTTTAAACATGACCCGAAAATAAAGAAAGCGAAATCTTTCTGCCGTAGAGGTTTTCCTGTCTTTAGATCTTTAACTGTCTGATCTGACGGTGAATCTTCGCCGGTGTGTAAACAAAGGTCACGCTTGTTATGCTTTCTTGACTTTTCATCACGCTTGCCACCGAATCGTGGCTTGGAAGTTGTAATGTGAAGTTATGAAAAAGAACACATTAAGTGCGAGCGTTTATTAAAATAAAAGTTTCACAGAAGATTGAGGAATCGGCGACATTTTTTGCGGGGAATGTGTTATCTTTCAGGCGACGAACGCCGACAAAGTTGTGATTTATGCAAATGTCGGCTTGTAATCAATGAGAAGTTTATTTGCCGTTCAGCTAGATTTTTTTACCGATTAGTACTATTTTGAGCGGAATGAATGTCTCTTTTTCGCTCAATTCTAATTTTGACGCTGGATTCGTAATCAGTGTTACGATTTCTACGGCTCGAGTCCCGCCAACGTGCTCAAACGTCACAAACATAACTACAGTAATTTTACCGCCAACATCGCCGCTCACGTGTGAAAAATGTTAGCTGGAACTCGTGAAGCCAGTTATAAAGTTTTTCGTGGCTGTAATAGCTTAACATATCGTAAACAAGAAAAAAACCCCAAGTCTTCAACGCTAGCAAAACATGGATATAATTTTCAGTTCGAGAATGACGCGAATTCTCTCAGAGGTACCCAGACAATGCTGTGTAAATAAACAACTTGTCAACATTACTTGTAACTACGAATACGGAGTTCGCTTGCAGTTCGCTTGTTCTGTTTAGCCTTTTAAGTTCTTGGTAACGGTTAAATTTCAGTTTGGGATAGCATATGTAACAAGTATTCGAAAGTAGGCTTGTTGAACCAATCAAATATAATTTCTCTGGCCGCTACAGGGTTCAGACGAAATTTACCGCCAGAAAGCCGTGCAAAGATCGCTCGATAAATTTCGAAGCGTTACTTTACTTGATTGAAAACCGTGATTTAAGCCACGGACGAAATGATTTCGATTTAAAACATACAACTTTGACTAAGACTTTTGCTTTGGAATTCAAGCGATATTCGGGGAAGAAAGAACTCGCTTGAATGGTCGACATGTCAAACGACTCATTTTCTGTTTTCAACCACAGGTAATCTTTGCTAGGCGATGTTCGCTCGCTTATTTTTTCTACATGTATGGTTAACAATGGGTAATTAAAATCTCGAGAGAAGTTAGAGCCGTGAACTTGCAGTTTTTACCAGCGTCTCGCGAGACAAGTGTCTCGTCTCGAGAGACGAGAGCGAGACGAGAATCGAGTCTCGCGAGAGGGTGGTAACTTACTTTTGAGCGGTACTGTATAACACATATTTACATAACTTAACTTAACTTTATTATTATTTCTATAGCGCAAAATCCATGCATATATGATCTAATGCGCTTTACATAAATAGTAATCATAGTATTACAACAATAATGTACTAGATAATTATATAATTTTTTTTCTTTTATACAATTTTGCGTTCACGCACACATTTTAACGAGCGCTTGCGCTCCTAGGTGTCGCGTGGTTAAATAAAGTATCGGTGTTGTTATTGTTGGCTTACCACCGGATATCCTTGTGGCATATTGGTATATGTTGCTGTATTTCCCTGTGATAGTTGCTTGGTTGGTCTGTGGCTGTAAAACAGAACACACAGAATTGTTAAAGGAGCTATGTCACAGGGCTTTCGCAGATTTTTGGTCTATACTGTTCTGAAATTAGTGGTAGGCAACTTAACCCAAATAAACAATATCTTTGAATATCTAAAGGAGTATATAACCTTAATTTACAGGTAGGAATTGAGCTACAGCTGTAAATAATGATATTTCGAAAATGCATGGAATGCACTTAAAAACTGATTTGGAGTAATTGACAGTTATTCTTTAAGGACGCGACTGGATATGAGCTGATATACAGTACCGCTCGAAGATAAGCGAACCACTCAACGCGGAGCCAACGCGTTTGCATTTAGAGCTTGATGCGTGTGCGTTTATGTGCGTTTATTAAGCTCATTAGTAGATCACATTTTAAAACCATTTTGCATACCACAGGCCTAAACAAAGCTGACTTTTTTGGTCACCTTGCCCTTCGCATCTCCGTGGTCTGTGTATTCTCGAAAACAAGTGTTATCCAAGGATCTGTTTCTAATGAAAAAATAAGTTTGCAGACAACTTTGAAATCTCGAATCCAAACTTATTCTTATCGATTGACCTTGTGTTTATATGCCTTATGTCTGAAAATTTATCAAACAACTGTCGCTACTTTAGCAACGCCATGAAATTCTAGCCGTGGTAAATTTGCCAAAAACTTTGAAATACTTGAATCCAAATTAATTCTTATCAATTGATATTGTGTTAATATGCTTTGTAAATCACGATCACAAGCAAAATAAAAGTTCGCTCACAAAGAAACCCTTGAAAGATACAAAATAATTTGGTCACGTGCTAGGCAACGCATTGAGGATGAAACTTGTGACTCCTATTCCGTCCGTAATTTGCGACAGATACTTTGCATTGGCCTTTATGTTGTTCGCTTTGGTTTTTCGAATATCTGCTTTGCAATACATTTATTATTCAGTTAAATTCTCAATTTGTTATCATATACAACACAGTTTGCTGAAAGCGAGGTACAAAGCAGCAGAACGTAAACAAAAGCGCAACAGATTAAATGTTCATTCAATTAAGGCCGTAAATAATGAAACCTTTTGCCTTGTTTTGGCTACTGGTTGAGCCGCCTGATAGTGAATCTGAATAAATACAAATCACAACTTACAACAAACCTTGCTGTCATTTCTCTAAAAGCAATAATAAAGTTAGCAAATGCAAGTTGAAAAAAGATTTATTTGGAATAAAACGAAAGAAAGAGTCACGCTCGTTTGGTAATCGATGACTAATACTATTAGTCCTCTTGAGGCGTAGCCAATCAAAATGCAGGATTTGCATTAGTCCACTAGTTGGTTGATACTCATTAAGATTTATCCTTTGAAGATCCCAGCAACTTCATAAACGGCTGCCTTTGATATCGTAACTGGAAACATCTTCGTAATGCATCGACCACGTTCGTCCAAAGTTATTTTACTAGCTGAGCAGCCAGGCCTTCTGGAAGGTTGAGCAAAAGTGACCCAAGAAAACTTGTGGAAAATTAAAAAAAAAAAGATCGCTCTTGTCGTGAAAAAACATACCCTTTAGAAAAGAACCTGTTACCAAACTTTTCCAATGCAGCAATAGCGATACTAAAATCAAACTTAGGTTTAGAAAACTCCATACGTCTTCTATATGTCGAAGCAAAAACGAGACAACAGTGGGAGTCTGGGGATGAGTTTCGCCTGTCACTTCCGCCATTTTGACTCAGTCGCGAAGAATAACAAAGTGCTTTTGGAATTGTAGCGCTAGCAAACGCTTGGAAACTCAAATTGGAAACAGAAACATTAAAGCTTATGATGTAAACCTGACCTCAATGGAAAGGAACTTTTTTTTACAAAACTCCTTACGCAAGTATTTACTTTGTGCTTCAGATCGATTGTGTGTTACTATAAATTTTTTTAATGTTCTTTACCCTCTGGAAAAGAAGCTTGAACCCTCCCCTTCCCTCGGAAATTTCTGGGTTTAAATCCCCCTCCCCCTCGGAATTTCCAGTGACTATCCGTGGGGGGTAGGGATATTTTCTGGAACCACACATTTTTATTCGAGTGTCTTTAAATGAATTAAACAGATGCTCTTTTTCTGCCCGAACTTGTGTGGCTTTTTGTGTTTGACGTTGCCACTTTTTCCAAAATTTTTTAATTTCTTGGCGCGAAACTTGGCGTGAATCACGAAATTATTTCCGTCTGCTAACAAGGAAAAATTAGGTCAACTTAAGGATAATGGCTCAGATTCGTAGCAGAGGGAGCCAATCAGAGAGCTAGAAAATCATTAACCAGAGGTAAAAACTTACTAATTCACAATATCTTAGTGCTTTTGAATGCATTACTTCCAAACTCAGGGGTTAGGTTGTCCGGCATTTGCCATAAGGACAATCTGGATTTTTTTTTCTAAATTCGAGCACTGTATCAGATATAGTAAACAAGAGAAACTACTAAGTTAATAATAAAAAGTAAAGGGAATGTTTCATGTCCGGATTTCTATTAAAAAATAGAGGGGACAGGCGTTTTCTTTTTTTGGTTATTTGTTATTTCCTCAATCGTCAAATTCTCAAGAGCGAACTTGCAAATAAATCCTGACCACTCCAGTACGGACCTAGTGTGCCGAGGTTTTGAAATTTTGGCCCAAGTTCGTATTAAAACGCAGACAAAAGTCATGTCTTAAAGAATTCCAACTTTTCCATTAACAAAAACTTAAAAAAGAGCAGCCCCAAAAAATGAAGTGGGCGGGGACGAGAAACATTTGGTTTTTACTTGGCCTGATAAACACAGTGACAAAAATTGTCAGAACTTTCCCACGTCCTGTTTCGTATAAAATGAATGTTTTTGAGCGGCAAAAGCTTTCGACCTTCGAACTAAAAGCTTTAGAAACTCTTAGTGTGCTTCCCTTTTTAATACAAACAAATAAGGAGCTATAAACTGCAAGCAAACGAGGCTGGAACTAATACACCTATCAATGTAAATCCCGCGGGGGGGGGGGGGGGGGGAGAGCGGGCAAAGGCACGGGATTTGACAACAAGAACGATCCCCTCTGTCGGGCATTTGACTGCGAGTCGCGTCCCGGGGGTTGGGACATTTGACTTTGACCGGGAAGCGCCTGGATCCAATCTTCAGACGCGGTTACCAAGTTCTTCCTTCTCGTGGCTTTGGAAATCATATGCTTCTTTGCAAGGTACGATTCTGAGTTTTTCATCGGCATTTATCTGCCACTTTTAACGCCATTTAGTCATAAAATAGCGATTTTAAGAATATTTTACTTTCAAGTACATTTGGAGTAGGAATCCTGAGGGAAATCTAAGACGTCCGTGACCTTTTATTGTTTTCAATATGAATACTGAAACGGTTGGATTAACACACTGATTGACAGAAAATAAAGGTATGTAGAAAGTACTTGTTAGTTTGTTTTAGAATTCTGCCCCTGGGTGGGTCTTCTTAGGTACATTTGAACAAAAATATTTTTCCCACCCTCAGGAACTTGACTGCAATTTTTACTTTTCTGTCAAATCCCCACCCCTGGCCCGCACTCCCCCCCCCCCCCGCGGGATATACATTAGGTGCATAATAAATTTATTAAAACCGAGAGCAAGCCAGAGTGGAACTAACCGCCAAATATACCGGACAAAAATTTAGTCAGCAATTAATAAACACGTTGTATTCTATTAAACAACCTTCTTAAACAAAATTTTCGTGAAATAGTGAAAACTTACCACGGAAATGTAAAGTCGTCTGACAAGGTCTTACGTCAAGTGCCGAGACTGTCAACGAAGGCGCCATTGCCACTTCGAAAACTCTGGGCCATCTCTTCTGAGAAGGGCGACGGTTCTCTTGAAAAACTCCTCTGCTTTGCGTAGTAGAAGCCTGTTACTGCTCAGCCTTCTGTCTTTGAAGAGAAGAAGGTTTTTCTACAAGTACAGAAAACAGAAATGAAATTAGTCCGTCGCCTTCCGTTCGCGCGCTAACAGGACAACTTTGTTCGCTCATTACATACATTATTCGTCCCAAATGTGCAAGGAAAACAAATTCAAACAAACCACCATTCACTAGAGCTACTAAAGAAAAGAATAATGAAGAGGTAGTGGGAAATATTTAGCAAAAATACTCACAAAAAGTCTCCAGGCAAGAGCTGTCTGTCGCCAACAGCTGACGTTCCACGTGCAAGTGTTTTGCTCGTTTTGCTCGGCAGTGGTCAAAACAAGCAAATATCCAATCACTGCGCTCATTTGCACGTGATACACATCTCCTTCAGCTGTGGGGCGGACGCTGTATTTTTAGCAGGGCTTGGCAGAAGGGGGAGGGGAGAGAGAGGCAAAAAGTGTAACCTGCTAATACTACCGCGCAGCCAAAGCACTACCACATATTTTTAGATTGTTTTATACTTATACAGAAAAAAATTCCGCAATCGAAAATTTCAAGCCCCAAAAGATCCTTTGATCATCCTTCCCTACCCCTCCCGACCCACCTGTCGTGTCCGCGCCAAGTCCCCTACCCCTCAAGAGAAAGTTATGACAGCTTGATACCGCATACGCATGTAACGACGGAAAGCTAACGAAGCGGTCATATTTGTTTCTGGACAATGAAAGAACTTTCAGTAGCCGACCCAGCAGGCATTTATTGACTGTGCAATACAGTTTTGCTGTCTTCTGTGGATCGTCGGGGAGATCTTTACGCCTGGCGCGTTTTAGAACGACAAGCAGCTTAACTTGGCAACATCATGTTACATGGCGGTCTCCAAACTTCAGTTATAAACAGGCGAGTGAAAAAAAAAACATTCAAAGTTCAAAGTGTATATAACTTACCACAGGCGGCCCAAGCTCACAATTAGAGGAGTTAAAATATTCAACATAATCTATCTTGTAACCGTATGCGAAACGTGACTCTCGACCGGCAGCATATGGAGGTGTTGTGTTCCCGGGTGTGTTGGTTTTTAGGTAAAATGTGTTACAACGGTTCTCATTTATGAAGGTTTGTATGGGAGAATACGCTTTCGAATTTATAGCTAAATATAATGAGATTTTGACAATAAAATCAACTTACCTCAATGTCCTGTCGTTATGTCTGTTGTTATCTCGGTTCTCAGGCCGATCCGAGGCGTTTTAAGCGAGTTATGCAATTTTTGGTTTCCACTGCTAAGAAGATGTGTGTAAAGCGCTGCATAATTACAGTTTCTTTATCTGCAAAATGTGTTTCGTTGACAATTTGTTGAATAATAAAACAATTATCCTGCTCAATCTTCAGAATATCGTCTGATTTTAGCCAACTCGGCTAAAATAAGTATCGCTAAGTATCAGGCGATATTCCGCGTGATTTCGCAGGATAATTGTTAAATAGTTGATTGTATAATAGTCTATTTAAGTTAAACAATTTATTTTGAAGATCTCAGATGTGCTGTCAGGCTTGTTTAAGTTGATAATTAATGGAGTTAAAAGAATTTGAAGTGTATTATTAAGTTTTAATACAAATATAATGGTTATTTTTTTAAGTAATGAGTTGAGAGGTTTTTTGAAGGATTTAAAAGAAATAAAGACCACAAATTTGATCTTTACTTTGAGTTATTATTGTATACTTGCAGGGACTACCATTTAGCAGTCGGCATATTTTGAGGTATTGAGCGGGGCTCCGTCATGGAAGGTTGTGCCGGGTAGCTAAGTCATAGACCTACCAGCCCTAGGGGTCAGGCATCGAACTGCTGGCTTTCTGGGGGGGGGGGGGCATAGTCAAGTTTTGGGACAGTTTCACCAGACTTTGCCAGTCAGAGCAATGACATGGTATTTTTCTCATGATTGGCATGTTTTTGGCCACTGCAGCTATGGCAGCTTGGCTGTCATCGAGAGTAACTAGGCACTCTGCCTAGCCCTGTGGTCTAGCCAAGCACCCTCAGGGGGAGGGTGGGTGGCTGTTACTAAATTTTAACAAACAAGATTGCAGGGCTTATCATACTACCTGAAGAGTAGACTTTGTGAGACACCAAGAAACAATTCAGGAGAATTGCAACCGCAGAGAGCTGTTTGGTCCTTATTGAGACTCATCAGCGCGGTGTAGCCTGAAGTCTGAATATGGACGAAACAGCTGTCCGCGGAACCTTGCATTCCTCCTGTATTGGTTCTTGTTGTGTTGGTGTCACGCAAAGTCTACTTTTCACGTAGTATGATCAGCATTGCAGTCTTGTTTGTTATTTCATTTTAATTGCTGATCAGATCTCTCAGCAGATCCCACGAATCACAGCATTATCGTTTGCGGCCACTTGCTGTTTTAGGTCTTTTTGTCAGCCTGCTGGGAACCTTTTGTTGAAACAAGGCAGATTTACAATAGCAATTGGTGAATACATTTAGGCATATGTTACCTCATAAACATAGGATGGTAAGCCTGTGCTCTGATGCATTTATGTTGAGTTTACAACCGAAAGTTTCAAGCACCAAATAGTATGTACCCGCCAAATATAACTTTCGTCTTTGTTGCCAAAATATGAACCAAAAACAGTGAAGTCTGTAAACATGCTGTATTCATTATTTTACTGTACGCTGGGTTTTCCATCAGCTGAAAACGAAAAAATATATGTTCATTGATAGTTTCTCACTGTGATGATGCCTTGAGCTTTCTAATTTGCACTGAGAAATTTCCTTTAAACCTAATTTTAAATTAGTCGTTTTCCAACTAAAAATGCAAATTGGAAAGTGATGACACCATATTGTTCCAATAGAAGACAGATCACAAAATCAGGGATCTTTGAAAATACCGTACTAATTTTTCTCAATTAAATGCCCCTGTTGTTTATTTCAAAGTTGGATTGGTGGACCCAGTGTTTATTTGATTCAGCATTTAATCAGGGTGCAGCGCTTATTATCGGACTACAATTTTCTGTCAATTTTTCAGATTAATTTATTGTTACACACCTCCAGGGACAAGGGTAGTTTGTCAAGGTGGGACGAGTTTTCTCTTCGCTCCACCCCCAAAAACTGTCCCTGGGTATCTAAAGTTGATTATTACCAAAATTATTAGTAGATTGAACATGTTCATGTTGCAATCACGATTTATGACAAACAGAACATAAACGGTATATGAACAATAAAGGAGCATGCAAGTAGTGATAGATACAAAGTTTTATATTTTTCATAAACTGATATAGATACCCGGGGGGGGGGGGGGGTACTCCCATATATGTGCTATATAGGTATGTGCCGCCCGATAGGGTATGGTTTTTGAGGTTCTCAGTCCTTAAATAGGCTATCTTTTTTGCTCCTTTTGGCAATGTGTTCCCGGTGTGATCCTTAGATAGGGTACCTAAATTCTATCAGCTAAAAAAACGCCCAGCTAAACGTAAAAAAGCATCCGTTCAAGTGTTAGTAAAGCGATTTTGATTTTATAAAAATTTGTGTTTTGCTGTGCGCGGTTAGCCGTTATTTGTGTCGTCACGGAACGTTTCTTCCTCCCTTAAATAGGGTGTCATTTTTCAGTTTTGGGCCTTAAAAAGGGTATCAATTTTCGCTTTCTTTATCCTTAAATAGGGTCAGGGTTTAAGAACCTGGGCGGCACACCCCTATCCGAAATTTATCACTCAAACACAATAATGTAAATATCTCTTTACAGAGGCAGCGTGGCCGAGTGGTTTAGGGCCCTGGTGTTGTAATTCGGAGGTCCCGGGTTCAAAACCTCCACCCTGCCACTAGCTGGATTTGTTTCTCGGTCGTCCCGAGTTCAAATCCTCGGACATGCTTTGTATATAGCCAACTGGTCTGCCCCCTGCCAGTTGGGATTTTTAATCATGTTATTATGTTCATTTAGAATATTTGTTTGCTGTTTCAGTGCATGCCTGCAAACTAGCTATCTTGAAGCTAAAGTGCATGACCACTATAAACAACATTAATAATTAATAATAATAATCTCAATATATATTTCAATATAATTATTGTTATAAAAGTTTTGAAAAGTTTTTAGAATAAGAAGTAATTATTTTTTACTCTAAACTTAAAAAAAAAGGTATCATAAGCAATGAAAGCAGAAAGTTTTATAAACGTCTGGCATTAAAAATATATACTACCGGTATATGCAGAGAAAGTAAGTAGCCAATCACATTGCTGGAAACTTGAATATCCTATGGACTTGTATATTACTCTTCCATGTAAAACTGCGTATTTTAATGCGATAGCAGCTCTTGAAAGGGATCTGTGTTTTAGTTTGGCCTAAAAATAAGGTGGGACCCCCCCCCCCCTAGATCTGCCACTGCACTAACAGAAAAAAAAGCACTACAGTTGAATCCCGATAACTTGAACCCTCGCGTAACTCAAACCTTTTTCGATTCCCCTCCAGGTCATTTTCTTACTAATTTTACCCTTGATAACTCGAACTCCCGATATCTTGAACCTTTTTCGATTTCCCTTGAAGGTTCGATTTATCAGGATTCAACTGTATTTATTTTCTCTAAATAATGTATATACTCTAATCTTGTCTACTTTTCAATTTTATTTAGTTTTCAAAGAAATAACTTAGGAAAGGGGCATTTATTAGGGGTAGGGAATGGTAAAATCTGAGAATCATCAAGCTGTTGAAAAAAGTCTTTAGAATACGACCTAATGGATTTTAGACAAAAAGATAGAAAAAACTCAGAAACTTATCACAAACTTAAGCACTGGCCAAACGGTAACACAAGTGGACGGAAATTGTCACAAGTTCAACTTGTGTACAAACTTGCATTTGGTGGCCAAACGGACACGCAAGTTTAGTTGCAAGTGCATTCAAGTTTGCATAAAGCCATTTAAAATGCTACGAGGTGCAATTCAGTATTTGAAGTAAACTGCAAAAAAGCATTGACTTGCAATGGGTGGTCAAACGGTCAAAACATTGCATTTACTTAAAGAAGAAGTTCACTCCAGAATGGCCAGTTATTTTCTTTATGCCAATAAAAGTTTATACAAAGATATGTTATTCACCAAAATTTCAGCCTCCAACGTGCACTAAAACCCTACAAAATATTTCCCAAAACTCAACATTACTGAACGCCGCCATCTAAGAGAGGATCTTGGAGCTGGTAATGTATGCGTGACGTCAAAGAGCTCAGCCTGAAGTTTGGCGGGAAAATTTAAATACTCGAAACTTTTTGTTTGCGACTGCGCACATGTACATAGAGGACGAAGGATAATCCGAATAAGTTCATTGTCTCCAATATCAGAGATCTTCATTTGTGGTTTGAATTGTTGGACACAATGAACTTATTCGGATTATCCTTCGTCCTCTATGTACTGAAACTGTCATCAGGTACTGGGTTCTGCGCACATGTTTATGTGCCCAGTAAGGATGCACATAAAAAATTCGCGCGAGGACAAACAAGGTTTCAGTGTCATGTTGTGGAAGCGGTCTGGGTACAAAAAGAAATCCAGTGCATTGATAACCTCTTTCGTGCAAGCAGGATTCTTACTTATTAACTCTTCATTGAGAATTACTCGCAGATTGTACTTCGATATAGAGATCAGAAGAATATTTAACAATATTCTACTTCGATATAAAGATCAGAAGAATATTTAACAATATTCTTCTTTGGCATTTTAAGTACTGTTGCTTGTAGGTATGAACGACAAAATTCATAGGGCATAAGAATGGATATGAGATTCCATTTGTAACTCCTTATATCAAGACACTCCACTGCATCCACAAGGCCAAATTGATTTTGTCCTCCAAACAGGTAAACCATGTCCCCTATACTCGCAGCACTACAGGCTGCCCGAGGGAAACCAGGACTAGACACCAGGCTCCACTGGTTTGTACTTGGTTCATAGATTTCACACGAAGGTTCCACATTTCTGCACACCCACCCTGCTCCATTGCTTGAATCATCTGTAAGGTCACGCAATCCTCCAACAACAACAATTTTTCCAGCTGCCGTTGCACATGCAGCTTGCATTCGAGCTTTTGAGATATTTGAAACCTCATCCCATTGGTCAGTTAATGGATTGTAACACTCCACGCTGTTCAGACAAACTTCATTATTATGACCAGCAATTACATAAATATGATCTTGCAGCACAACTGCACTATGACCAGCACGACAAGTTTTCATTGGTGCAGCTTTCCTCCATTCATCAAGTACTGGATTGTATATTTGAACATCTGAGCTTAATTTCGTGTCAAATTCATTCATTACATCACCACCAATCAAATAAAGTTCTTCATTGAAACATGTGACTGAACAGTCTCTTACATCAAATGTATTTCTCTGGGACATCCATTTATTTTGTTCAGTGTTAAAAATAAACATTGATGGTTGATCCAATTCGTTGTCCTCGCCCAATATGTACAAGAGTCCACCACAAACTGCAGCTGCCGCAGCACCGCCCTCAGATCCACCGCGAGGCATCTTGGGTAGGGATCCCCATGTCATAGTGGAGGGTACAAAACACTGAGTATCTAGCTTAAAGCCAGTGGAGTTTACACCACCTGTAAGCATCACCACGTGCTCATATTTATCTAAGGACAAACGAGGTTTAAGTGTCATGTCGTGGAAGCGGTCTGGGAACAAAAAGAAATCCAGAGCATTGATAACCTCTATCATGCAAGCGGGATTCTTACTGATTAACTCTTCATTGAGAATTTCTCGCAGATTGTACTTCGACATTGAGAACAGTCTTACACATTTTAATAATTCAGGAAGTAAACATTCCCTTGATGGCAGGTCATGTTCAACCCAAGCAATTACTGCTTCGTATACTTCCTCCTCTCTCGATACATTTAAATCGTCCTTGCAAATGAGTTCTTTGAGTTTCTCTGAATCCAGCCCTCTGAAATCTTCAGTTTTTGAAAAAACTACAAAGTTTTTCAATTTATAAGTGCCTACAGCCTGCTTTAGTGTCTCACAGTTATACTGAGAAGCAAAAAATTCCAAAGCCAAGCAGTTGGAAGCATCTATTGAGCCCTGCAGGAAAAGTGATGCTTCTGTTTTTAAACTTGGAATTATCAAGTAGTCCGCGATGATTACCAAGTCTTGTGCGTTAGTAGAATCGATATTTGCTTTACCAGTGTAAATAAATTGAATGACATTGCTAACCGTCGTTGATTTTGTCCCTTGTAACTCCACAACATTGCTTTCCGTTTCTTTCATTTGACTGGCAAACATGGCTCGGAAGTACTCGCTTGCAGCAGACAAAACATGTTTGTGAGCGGCGAAATCCTGGCCTTCAGCTCGGATTGTCGTATCGCAGAGAATGTCCTTCGCTCTAAGCATATTTAGGACTGGATATAGCAACTCGTTTTTGAAAACTTCGCCTGAAGTCATCTCAAGGTCTCTCGAGTTCTTGCCAGCGCACGTGGACAGGTTCGGGGCGGAGGGCAGATACTTCATGTACATGCACATGTTTTATACCGGTCAGTCGTACCGTATTTACTCGAATAAGCGCCGCGGCGCTTATTAAATTTTTCGCGCGTCAAGTGCGGCGCTTACCGTATTTACTCGAATAAGCGCCGCCCCCGAATAAGCGCCGCCCTCGAATAAGCGCCGCATTTGAGACAAAAAAGTTTATAAGCGCCGCCCCCGAATAAGCGCCGCAGACCCGATGCGGTGCTAGCTTGTTCGAAGAATTCCGTATAACTGAAAATGGCACTAGATTGCAACTCTGAAACAGCCTTGGAAATTCCTTTTCATTAAAAGCAATGTTTTGCAGTTCAAGTTATTGTTTGCCCCTCGACCATTCTTTTTTTTTTTCTATCCAAAATTCTTACAATACGCAGTTCTGTTAACGTTTTGAAGGCCGTGAACTTTGTCGGGACAGCAAGCGCAACTACTTTCTTCCGTAAGAAGACGAATACTGACAATCAAAATGCCCTTCTTTTAGTCACTGTAGAAGTTTCGTCTAGATGGCATTGTTTGTGGCGTGCAATTTTTAAATAAGCGCCGCCCTCGAATAAGCGCCGCACTTGAGGTGCGAAAAATTTAATAAGCGCCGCGGCGCTTATTCGAGTAAATACGGTATTTAAAATTTGGACGCCACAAAGAATCTAACCTTTCACAGTAATTGAAAATAGCGTCATATAGATTATCAGTATTCGTCTCTTGCTAAAGAGAGAAGTGGCGCTAGTAAGAAGTTTGCGGCCTTCACAACATTTACAGAACTGCGTATTGATAAGAATGTTGGATAGAAAAACTGGGCGAGCTGTAAAACAATCACGTTGAACTGCAAATCATCGCCTTTGATGGATAGAAATGTCCAAGTTTGTTTTATAGTTTATTTTAGTGCTGTTTTTAGTTAGACGGAATGCCTCGAATAAGCGCCGCATCGGGACTGCGGCGCTTATTCCGGGGCGGCGCTTATTAACTTTTTTAACCCAAATGCGGCGCTTATTCGAGGGCGGCGCTTATTCGAGTAAATACGGTATGCGTCAACCGCTGGCCCATGATGATGTGTACCGGAATGCATTTCTCGTAATAAATCATAACGTTATTAAATTAAAGTTGTGTTTTGTTTGTAATGCGAGGCTTGTGGCTTTGCTACGAGGGGAATATTTAAGTTGATAATCCCCTAGGGGAATATTAGATATCAGCCCCGCTCTCCCCTGTTACAATCAAAGCCGCCCCCAGCTTTTCAGACAGTTGCTAATAAGCGGGGTTTATTCAATATAATTAGCCTGGAAGAACAAAGGAAAACGAGCCATGTGAAAAATAAGTTTAGCTATTTTTTGCTATGTAGGACTATGTATGACAATGAATGTTCATGTAGACTGTTTCCAGCCCTCTATTTTTCTTATTTTTTCGATCTAAGAGCGCGTTTAAAAATAGTGTGTCGAAGAGAGGCTGTTGACAGTCTAATGTTAATGTACATGAAGGGCTATATAGGGCTGGGAAGGCTGTGTATGGCCGGCGGCTTACAATGTATGTAAATATATTAAAATATGCTTATATTGCTTGAAGTCAAACTACTTTATGATATTCGAAAATAAATAAAGGAAATAAAAAATGATTGCTACCTCTTTGTCCTATTCGCTATGACTTTATATGAGACAACGTTTTAAAATTTTTTTGTTTGCTGCCGTTTTTGTAGTGGAAACTGATAAATATTTGTAGCACTGACCTATCAAAGGTGATACAAGTTGGAATGTTTTAAAACTATTTTGAGCCTCCTTAACATGGCTGGCGTAAGTAGAGCTGTCCGCTTTCGACCTTCTATTGTGTTTAGCAGCAATAATTAAAATAAAATTTCAACTTATCGTAGCGAACCTAATTGCAGTCGAAGCTCTCGTAAGAGGACACCCTCGGGACGCGAAAAGTGTCCGTAACTGGAGCTGGCCGCTTACGAGGGACATGAAACGGACGGGAATGCTCGTCGGAATTTTTTAAAAGAACACCTAAAAGAGACCAATCTGGGTGCGACTCAACCTTTTTCTTTCAAAAAACTAAGAATGCAATTTATATTTGTATATTTTTTTCTGTGTAACCTTAAACGAGACTATTATGGCTAACAATGATGGCGTTTTCCGGGAACACCCTATAAAGCGAGAATCTAAAATCTGAATCTAAAATTTACACCCCTAAGCGAGACGACGAGCGTCCCCGTCACTTTAATATGAGAGTCCCCCCCGGGAGGGAATGGTTTTCGTGAGCGGCCACTAGAGGTGTAGTCTCCCTTGCAGCCGTTTTTAGTGTCGTGGGGACGAATGTTGCGTGACGACACTAAAAACGGCTGCAAGGGAAACTACTAGAGGTGTAATATTGGATTCCGCCAATTATCTGTTATGTGTGCATTAAAGCAATGTTTGAATCACCTGCTGCTCATAAATTTTCAAGGAATGAAAACTTAACTTAAGACCTTGATGAAAAAAATTCAGTAGTAGCTTAGCAACAAACGCCTGCAACTGCACCGGATGACAAAAAAGTCTTTGCATTTTGCCGTACGTCAACGGAACTACGGAACCAATCAAGCGAGTTATAAGCAATTATAATATCAAAGTTGCTTTAAAACCACACCAAACCATCGGCAATTTGTTTCCCAAAGCAAAAGACCCGATTCCAAAAGATCAGACTCGTGGCGCAATTTATTCAATTCCATGCCAGTTTTGTGACAAACGCTACATCGGAGAAACGAAACGAAAATTTTCCACCCGACTCAAAGAGCATCAAAAACCGAATGAAAACAAACACTCACACAAATCAGCTTAGCGGAAGATTGTTTGCATTCTGTCCACACCATCTCTCGGGAATCGTCAAAGCCCTATGTACAAGCACAAATTGGCGCTTAGGAAATTAATACTTGCAAGAATACGCTAAATCGCGATGATGGGATACATTTCTAAATTTAGCCTTCAGGGACAGGACATAATTAGCTAGAGCTTCCTATTTGCATATTATAACAACCTGCTTTTTACAAATTCCCTTAATGTCCGGCGGCTAGAGAGTTATATTGGAAGAATCCCTGGCCAAATAAGCATCAGTGAACTACAGAAGATAACCTTGCTGGGTACAGCGCATATTGTGAGGAGGGTGTTGTCAAGCTAAAAACTGTGTCCTTTTTGAAAACGCATTGTTCTCACCATAAAAGCGTGGAATATAATTACCATAATTACATCTCTCCTTGGCAAAATGATCGTATTTAGGTCGGGACACCTTCGGAAATCTCAAAGTTTGGACTTTTCCGACAATTTTGTGGCAGAGAATACAGCGCGGATACAGAACTTCATAACTTGCCACTGCAGATAGGTAAACTATGAATACTGTAGTGTGTCATAACAGAAGCGGAATTTTAAAAGAGCGCTTTTTGAAAGAGGAAGAAGACATTAAATTCAAATTTGCGCACTTAAACCGCCATAACTTGCTGGCAAACTTTAAATTAAAAAATCTGCTTCTGTTATGACACTCTAGAGGTATTGACTGATTAGTTTTTGACAAAATCGCAGTGTGCTGTCTTCTACTCGTTCCGCAAACTCTGCCAGAAAATCATGTTCTTCCCAATTTGGCACTAACGAGGCTATAACATCGCCGTAAAATGCAATCTACCAAATAAAAGATGACATTCACAATCTTTCATCATTTCGTTATGTCTCTGTAAATTTTGAGCTTAATCGCACCCATAACAGCCGAGAAATAAGCGTTTTAAAAGATGCAGGTCAAGCAAATTTTCCCTTCATGAATTTATTCATGCTGTTGGTATCCCCCGCGACCTTAAATCTCCTCTGGTCGATAGGGCCTTCAAGGTGACATATGGTCAGCGGTAAAAGCAGCATAAGAAGAATGCCGACGAATTTAAGTCTCTCTTTTCGCAAGGAAACGTTCAGGGTAAGTCACACTTGTAAGTTTATAGGCGGTATTCTTATTAGCCAAGTTTTATTCGGCACCCCACATTAGCCTCAACAACAGCTTGTACGTCGACGTGAAAACGGATTTATACACCAATATGTTTCCAACTTTAAACCGTGTTTTGCGAATACGCGAATTTAAAACATTGCAAGACATGTTGTTCTTGCTCCAGATAAAAGTCGATAAAATGTGGATTAAATTTATATTATACTCAGGGATCTCGGCTTTACCTAGATTAATTAAGTGTGTTTTTCGGTTAAAGAACTATTTTCAGATAAATTTGTTAAGACACATGTAGAATTCGCTGTGTTTTTCCCACTGACTTGAAAAATGTTTTATGCTGCAAATGAGCCGTAAAGAAACGTTCGAGGATTTATTTCACACGTGGTCCAACTCCCTGAAGACAAACCAAAAAAAGTACGACAAAGAATTTTTTAAATCATAAGCAAAGTTTTCGCGGTCTTATTTTTAGCATTTTTGCACCCCTGTGAGTTAATGCCGGGTACTAAAACAATTCTTCATCGCATAAAAATACAAGAAAATGAATCTTTCTTTTGAGCATATTACTGGGACTACAGCAGCAATAGCAATCGCCAACTTCAAGCGAATGCAGCATTGTACAACATCAGTAAATATGAATAACGAATTCGCAATATATAACGAACATTTGTACCGGTAATTTGGAAAAATACCATGGTTTGTTAGAAGGAATTCACACTTTTTGACAAGTTAGGTGACAGTTGTTGCAAAAAAGTGCGAACTGCGTTTAAAAAACAAGTGCGAACTTGATTGGACTGGGACAAATTTTGTCAAAACGGGCAAAACTTCAAAGTGGCCGTCGTCCTAAACGAAGACAGGATCCGGAGAACTCAGTCCGCATGTTCGAACTCTCGGAAACAATAAGTTATTGATTAGCCATTGTGCTTTTCTTTGAGAATCGTTTCACCGATTTTTCTCGTTGTTGAAAATAGTTAAGGCTGGTTCTCATATGATCGCCCCGATCGTCTCTGTCGCCTCTGTCGCTTCAAAAAGTTTGCTTGCGATCGGGGCGATCATATGAGAACATTACAGAGACGTCTGCGACGATCGGGGCGATCGCGATCGCTTCGATCGCCCGTGTTCTATCCGGGCGATCGGTCGCAGACCGCGGCGATCGCGAACGATTATATGAAAACTACTTTCGCAGAGGGAGACGATCGAAGCGATCCAAACTGTCCCATGGTGCATCAGTATTACCCAGAACTAAGTTTCCGTTTGGCCTCCCTTTTGCTTCTTCGCCGTAAAACGGCAATAACGAGAAGATAGGAGGCCACGAGGTTTGCTCTTGCATCGAATGCTGCCATAAGCGATATCGAAGTTTTGAAAAAACACTCGTGCGTCGAACGGAATAAAATTGAATATTCATATGCGGGAACAAAGAAAAGATCATGAATTATTATCTTGCTTGATTAACCCTATTTTGCATATACCAGACGATCGGGGCGATCATATAAGAACCCCCTGATCGCTTCCAATCGCTTCGATCGTCTCAGAATTTGCAAACGACAGAAGCGACAGCGACGATCGGGGCGATCATATGAGAACCAGCCTTTAAGCAAACCACGACGGTAACGTGAACGAGAACGTCACCAAACAAAAGGTTTAATGAGCAGAATGACAGCTATGCACGTGCATTTTCAATCCTGGTACATTTCTTGGCCGTACTCTGCAAAACAACAACGTGTGAAATCACCAAGTTTTGCGAATTTAGGAAAACTGAACGACAACGGCTAAATTTTCTATTTGAGTTGAACGCTCTCTCAACATATTCAGCTAGAGCTAGTTCCAAAACCAACAGATACACTGAATACGTCTGGATAATCGCGAGAAATTTGTTTATTTTTCACTAGGCGTTGTCCTCGGCGTCGCCGACTCGCCGTCGCCATAACATATTTAAGCTCCCTAAGTAATTGTTTTATAGCATTTGTAACAACGATTGCGATTTAGCTACTACGAATATAAAAAATAACGAAATAAAAACGAATACTAATGTCTCTCAACGTCTAACACGGATATTCGAATTCTGCCTTCATAATGTTTTCTTGTTTTTTTTCTTCTAGTACTATTAAGGACAACATAAGGGCCCCCAGGGGTACTCAAAAAAGCTTTGTACGGGGAGACTCCGCCCCTGAGCTTTAACCCCTTACTTTTTTATATACCATTTTGACAGAAATTGTACCCCTTTCGTATACTTTTTAATGAAAAAAAACATGTTTTTAGCGCGTGCGTTCACAGGTAGATGCAATCGACGGTATGCCTGAAAGACATGGTATAGACTTAGAATTAAAGGCCCTTTGAAAAACCTAAATGAGAGATTTTGCTCCCCTTTCGTATACCTAAACTTGTGAAATCCCTATACTTTTATATACCTGAAGCCTGAAAAAGTACCCCTTTCGGGCGGAGCCTTCCCGTATAGGCCATTATAGGGCGTGGCATAAGCCATCCCAAAAGCCAGAATTTATTTTTGTACTTGCATGCCAAGAGCAAATGTAAAGGTATCGTACTGTCATTTAATTCACCGTTTGTTATGTTCAAGATTTCTCTCAAAACTTTTCGCCCTTTTCTTCTCAAAATTGTCAGGATATGTGAAAACTTGTCCGTTTCTGCAAATAGGCCCTTAAAATTACTTGGTTTTCCGGTGCACTGGAGCGTGGCATGTCCAACCCTGTCCTGCGAATATAGCCTGCGTAGCAGGCTACTGCGAATACAGCCGCCTCTTATTCGCTCCCGCTACTACGTGCGAAACGCGTTTCGCTATTCGTAGCGGGAACGAATGAGAGGCGGCTGTATTCGCAGGCTAGTCCAACCCTACATCTTAATACGTTTAATTGTCTGATTAGGCAAATCTGTTATTTTAACAAACATTGACAAAGAAGCGTACGATCTCGCAATTTTTTCGCTCTTTTTCATTTTCTTAAAAAAATAAGGTAGCCAGGTCTTCAGCCTGCTGGAATAAAACTGATTGGCTAATCAGTTGAACAATTGAACCTACGGCTAAAAGCTGCTAAAGATACAGAGGAAAACGTTGAATTGAATCCAAAAATGTTAAATGTGAACGCATTATTGTAAGCCCTCTCACGATCATGTATGGGACTTGCATGGAAAGAAAAAAAACATTGCGTCTACAGAACAAAACTTTTCTTTTAGATCTATGTGACATATACAATTTTCGGTCGAAAACTAAACTGACCCTAAACTCGTAAAACTGATATCGAACGCTGTTTATTGACTGAAACAGCTGCTCAGTTAAGAAGCTGCTTTTTACCAATGCCTTAAATGGCGACCTCTAAGAACATATGGGATTCAAAATGATAAGCTGTAGTCTGAACGTAGTAAAAGTTATGAAGCTGAATCATTGCGGCGTAATCGGCGAAATAATTATTAAGAATTACTGAAAGATATCCAGATAAAAACCTAAGTGCCAGACCTTTGTTGAAACAGGGAAAAGGATTGAAACAAACACCTTCTAACCAAGCGTATATTAAATGGTATACATCTGCAGAGTGGAGAAAGTTATGATGTAATAAATTTTCGAGGTTAGAAAAACTCCCGGGCTTGAGCTCAAGTCAATTTTTACACTAGCCTGTTCCAGGCGTTCGGTTAGTTGGGAAGCGCGAAAAACGGCGAGCGAAAAAAAATAAGGGGAGGGGGGCGGGGAGGAGGGCGAGCGCCCCCTCGCCTTAGTCCCCTCCCCATTTTTTCGCTCGCCGCTCCTCGCGCCGCTTCCCAACTAACCGAACGCCTGGAACAGGCTACTTATTATGAGCGATTAACTTGTTTACTACTCTGTCTTGCGTAATGCATATCACTGGTTGCGAAAGGACCAATCAAAAGCTTTATACGCCGCGCGAAAGTCGAATATTAATATACGCCTGTTTTTTCGGTCACGTATATGAAATATTAACTCAATAGAACATAACTCCAAGAAAAATGTTTGGGAGGAGAAAGTTTGCCTCAAAGGATTGGTAAAATTTAGAGTAATAAGAAAAATTGGAGACAAATTTGACATTAAAAATTGTATTTTTACAAGTGCTCGCATGCTCGCCGAAAGTAAAACGCTGTGTTAACATGCTCTTTTACTATTCATTCCTTCAAAAAGTCATTTCGAGCCCGAAGATAAAGATTGAAGTTGTATCAGGAGCCACAATCATTTGCTCCTCGTTGTATGTATTTAAAAATTCAGTCAGTAGAAAAGCGTCCCTGCAGACATTTTCACCCACCCACCCTTCCCCACCAAACCTCCCTACCCCGCCCGTGAAAGTTATGCCTGTGTATATCCTGATAGCGAGGCTGCCAGCAAACAAACATGGCGGACATTTCAAACGAAAACTTCTGTTAAAAGCCGACCTCGCAGCCATTTTTTTGACTGCGGAACACAGTTTTGCTGTCTTATGTAGTTCTTTGGGAATATCTTAACTTCTGGCACGTTTTAGTTTAGAGAGAGAACGGCAAACAGGGCTTTCTGTTTTGTGCAGCTCAACTTGGTCATAGTTGGTGAATCGTGCAGCCTGAAGTACAAGCTTGAAGCTAAAGCCAACCCTCAGGTTTTATTGGTGAGTAAAACAGTGTTTATAAAGCTCACATAGTTTAAATTTAGTAAACAAATATTCTGGTTAAGTTAATTTGTGCTTATGCAAGAAAACATAAACTAAATGCATGCTTTAATATTACACTGAATGTCTGTAAGCTTCAACACACGTGTATATAAATGCCCAGGGGGGGGGGGGGGGGGGTATTCTGGGTTTGAAAGTTTAGTATCTGGGATTTTTGGGAGTAGGACAATTTTGTATTATTATTTGAGTAGGGATTTTTTGGCTATTGCAAGCAATCTAAAGATTCATGGTAATGCCTTGGCTGCATAGTTCTGCGAATAAAGTACAAACAAACATGTTTTGCTGTTGATTTTTTGGTGGGCTTATTTTGGTCTAGGGTTTTTTGGGGGTTTTATTAGAAGCCCTATGGATTTTTTTGGGTCTTGATTTTTACCACCATTTGATCATCCTCGTCACTTGAAATCCGGAGTACCCCCCACCCCCCCAGGTATAAATGCAACAAAATGGATCATGTTTATCCAGAAAAGGAAACTGCTAAGCTCTACCAGACTCTGAAGTTAAATGTACATATCTGCATTGTCTTTAATTTTGCATGTCTTCATCCATTCTCCCCTCAACACCCCCCCCCCCCTCTATCCTCAGCCACTTTACCCCCTTATATTTACCTTAACAACAAGGAGTTAGCTCTAAGCTGCTCAGTAGTTGGCATGGTGTTATTATGGTGTGGCCTTAGCATTTATTAGCATTTTTGGGAGCAAGCTGGTATCCAATGCTCTGGCACTAACCAGTTTAATTTGTGGTATTGTCCGAGGCCTGTTTCTGGGGAATTTCCATTACCCACATGGGGTCAGCCTGGGTTTACTGTGGCACAGGGATGTCGCTAAGGGCGTGCTGCCAGCTAATTTAACCAAGTGAAATACTGAGAACTTAAGTCGGCTGAAATTGTATTTTCACATGAAATCAAAGTTTACATTTAGAGCTGCTAAGACCAGAAAAGCCAACTGGGCTTGTTGATGAGCCGGCTTAGCGTTTTCTTAGCTACATCCCTGGTTGCAGTTACCTGCATGTACCCTTACATGAAACCCTGGCAGTCTTACTGCGCTTAAATCAACCAATCAATAAAGCGAATAAATGAAATAAATCAACTATAATAAGAGTAGTTTTTTTTTATTTTTCAAGCAGTCTTGTGACAAATCTGTGGACCTCGAATTTCCATTCCAATTGGAGTTTAGAGCTGTTGTTTCTTGAGGCAACACATGCATAGTAAAGCCAGATGGTTAAAAGTTTGTGTCTTTTATCTCTAGAAATGCATATTCCTTACTGACCAGAAAAGACAACAGCCAGAATGAGAACAGACCAAGACAAACAGAACCACATGAAGGATTTAAACCAGTCTTCAAATGGACAGGGTGAATTTATTTTTTTTTCATATACCTATAATTTTCGTGCATGTTTAATTTCATGAGTATTAAGTTTCGCAAAATTTTGCGATTTTGTCAGTGTTTTAGTGATCAGTCGTTAATTAGCACTGAGTTGGCTATAACGATCTCATATTCAACAAGTGTGAGTGGAATAATTGCTTTATAAAAATGCCCAAAGAATTGAAATATTTGAGCTCCCAAGCTGTTTTTGTTGACGTGTATCAGCTACATTTTTGTGGTCAATGGTATATGAGCTCATCATTGCCTGTTATATGTATAACCAAATAACCAATCAAAGCTCAGGAATATTTGTACTCTACGAAGCAGAGTTATGTAAAAAATCAGTTCATTTACCAGTGTCAAAAATTAAAATTAAAGTTACAAAATAATGTAGATTCAAGCCTGTGTCTTTTATCTCTAGGAACCTACATGTATGATAAAAATTTGGTTTGTATCTGATCTTAAAATCGGTTTAAAAAGGTGGTAAAAAACCTTTTTAAACCGCCAACCGGTTAGCTCAGTTGGTTGAGCGCCGGACTGCTGTGCGGGAGGTCGTGGGTTTGAACCCCAGACCAGACCAAAAAAAATAACTGAGGAGAATGTGCTGCCTTTGTAATTACATCTGCAAGTGGTTAGACATTCTAGTCTTCTCGGATAAGGACGATAAACCGTAGGTCCCATCTCCTGTATCTTCAGTCTTCTAACAGGGGACGTTAAAGAACCCACACACTATTCGCAAAGAGTAGGGCACGAAGCTCCCGGTGTTGTGGTCTGGCCTTTACAATTGTATCTTAAATTACATATGTGCAAGGCGCATTTGTACATATAAATATGGAAAATGCGCTATATAAATGCATTTTCATTATCATTATCATTTCAAGATCAGATACAAACCAAATTTTTGTTATGTCAAACACTGATCGCCCTAATAACACCTACATGTATATTCCTGACTAGGGGAAGACATCGGACAAAGACAGACAAAACGACAGGAAGGATTTCAAACCAGACTTCTCATGAATCACTTGGTGAGTGGATTTTTTTCATGGTCATGATGATTGATATACATGTGTAGTTATTGCACTAAACACATAAGTTACAGTTGTCAGTTCCGACAGTTTCAAGTACACTAGGAAGAAGGCGAGTCTGAAAATGAAGGTCATTGCAAAACCAAGTTCTGGTCACTTCACGATTTAGAGCCAATTATTTTATTCTATTTCAGCCCAGGTTTTTGAAACATCATTTGCCTGTCCAGTGTCAGTCATTCACCCAGCGGCACTGATGGGTAATAAATTTCATTCCGTGGCCACAATCCTTTATCATGCAGTTAAGAGTGCCCTTGCATTCATAAAAATTATTAATCAAACGTGTCACAACAAGGGTGAAAAATTGAATTTTGCTAATATTTTTTACTTAATGTTAGGTAGGCAAAGGTGCAACTAAAATCACTGAATAGTAATTTTGGTCAAATATCCTAGTTCAGGAAAAAATATAAATAATTATTGTTTTATTATTCAACAAATCGTCAACAACACAATTGGTAGATAGAAAAACTGTAATTGTGCAGTGCTTTACAAGACTCATGTCAGATGAATCAGACTTCGCAACCTACATATATCGCAGGATATCCGTTACGTACGGATGACAGATAACATAGATGACCATACTTGTATGGGTAGACAGCGCATTTGTTGAATAATAATGTGAGATATTTGTACCCTGGGAAGCATAGTTGGGTAAAACTTAAAGCAGTTCCTAAAGTTTAAAATGTAGATTCAAGCCTGTGTCTTTTATCTCTAGGAACCTACAGTGATGTTTATTCCTGAGTAGCAGAGAACATCAGACCACGACAGACAAAACCACATGAAGGATTAAAACAAGACTTCACATGGATCACCTGGTGAGTGGATTTTTTCATGGTCCCATTATTGATATACCGTAAAATTCCGCTTATAAGCCCCCTGGTTATAAGCCCCCTGGTTATAGGCCCATCAACCTGGAAACAAAAAAATACATCTGGTTATAAGCCCCCCCCCCCGGATATAAGCACCCCTCTACCGGATGACAGTACTGAACAGGGATAAATGTTGCTTTTTTGTGCGTTTTTAACTTAAAAACGTATTTCGATCAACACTCCTGAGGCTCGATTCAAAACGTTTTTTCCTTCCGCTTATAAGCCCTCCCGAATATAAGCCCCTCTGCTTTTAAGCCCACCCAAAAACCCTTACGAAGTTGTATAAGCCCAGGGCTTATAACCGGAATTCTACGGTATTATGTGTCATGATTGATACATGTATACCTGTGCAGTTTGCACAATACTATTATAAGTAACAGTTGTTCTGACAGTTTCAAGTAATCAAGGGTGGAAAATTCAATTTCTCTCGTATTTGAATGTTTAACTTGTTGCAAGAGATTGAACCCTCATGTAGTAAAGCACTGCCATTTATAAAAAAAATAAATCAAACCTATAGCGACAAGGGTGGAAAATTCAATTTCTCTCGTATTTGAATGTTTAACATGTTGCAAGAGATTGAACCCTCATGTAGTAAAGCACTGTCTTTATAAAAAAAATAAATCAATGAAATCTTTAGCGACAAGGGTGGAAAAGTCAATTTCTCTCGTATTTAAATGTTTAACTTGTTGCAAGAGATTGAATCCTCATGTAGTAAAGCACTGTCTTTATAAAAAAATAAATCAAACCTATAGCGACAAGGGTGGAAAATTCAATTTCTCTCGTATTTGAATGTTTAACTTGTTGCAAGAGAATGAACCCTCATGTAGTAAAGCACTGTCTTTATAAAAAAAATAAATCAATGAAACCTTTAGCGACAAGGGTGGAAAATTCAATTTCTCTCGTATTTGAATGTTTAACTTGTTGCAAGAGATTGAATCCTCATGTAGTAAAGCACTGTCTTTATAAAAAAAAATAAATCAATGAAACACCTTTAGCGACAAGGGTGGAAAAGTCAATTTCTCTCGTATTTGAATGTTAAACACGTTGCGAGAGATTGAACCGTCATGTAGTAAAGGATTTTATAAAAAATTAATCAAACCTATAGCGACAAGGGTGGAAAATTCAATTTCTCTCGTATTTGAATGTTTAATATGTTGCTAGAGATTGAACCCTCATGTTAGTAGTAAAGCACTCCCATTTATAAAAAATAAATCAAACCTATAGCGACAAGGGTGTAAAATTCAATTATTCAATTTCTCTCGTATTTGAATGTTTAACATGATGAAAGATATTGAACCGTCATGTAATAAAGAACTGCCATTTATAAAAAAATTAATCAAACCTAAAGCGACAAGGGTGGAAAATTCAATTTCACTCATATTTGAATGTTTAACTTGTTGCGAGAGATTGAACCCTCGTGTAGTAAAGGATTTTATAAAAATTTAATCAAACCCATAGTACCAAGGGTGGAAAATTCAATTTCTCTCATATTTGAATGTTTAACACGTTGCGAGAGATTGAACCGTCATGTAGTAAAGCACTCCCATTTATAAAAAAAAATCAAACCTATAGCGACAAGAGTGGAAAATTCAATTTCTCTCCTCTTTGAATGTTTAACACATTGCGAGTTCCCTCTAGCACCATGTTGACTTCCATTTTAAAATGTTGTGTCAGAGTAACGGCCATGTACATGTAGCTACATTTAGGTGTAGAAAAAGAAAAAACCAAATTGCTGAAAAAGGGTCATCAACATCATCCAATGGCCAATTCCTTCTATAGCGCGCGCCTGAAGGGAATCACGGTAGTTGTATTCATCAAACCATGCGCGAGACTCGGCAACGATTCACGCTGCTGAGTCTCGCGCATGGTTTGATGAATGCAGCTACCGTGATTCCCTTCAGGCGCGCGCTATAGAGGGAATCGCGTATTCAATCTTCAAGCCAAAATCCTTGGTGCTAAATTTAACTCATCGTTCATCCAAATCTAGTCCATCTCAGAGGGCTGGCTCAGCTAATGTGTAACCAGGCTGGTGTGGAAGTCTTTTCAGCAAACCAAGCCAGCCCAGCTCATTATAATCAGGCTCTTAATCTCTTTATCTACTTCCAGTTTATTTTATTTATTTATTTATTTTAAATCTATTTTGTTTTATTGCATTTATAGGAAAATCAACAGTTACACTGTCTGAAGCAGTCATTACCGACACTTCCAACGAACCAGTCTGCACTAAAACAGATAACATCGATGACACCATCCCATACAATGAGGGTGATGATAAGTTTAAGAACGTTGTTTTCCGTCTAGGTAAGATATTTATTTATCAGAAATAACAAGTTGTAGAAAACTAATATATACTCAGTGAGCCAGCTCGCAGTGACAGCGTCAGTAATGACGACACTGATGACAGTGACGAGACTACAGATACCGTTCTTCCAAGGTATTACGGGGGGAGAAAACGGTATCTGTAGACTCAGATTTTTTATTATTATTATTATTATTTGCTCCAAAAATTACAACTTACAGTACTATACATAACACGAACAACCGTACCTTAGTTACAACACGTGCTTTCTTTCTAAATATACACAATAAAGGCTATTATTGGTACAGGATAATTGGATATCAGCTATTTCTTATATTAAACTTCCAGTTTATAATCAGCATAGGTGTTTCACATGAAGCACTGGACTCTGGATTAACCAGTCCATGTTTGAGCCCTGGCCAAGGTCACTGTGTTGTGTTCTTCAGCAAGACACTTTATCCTTATAGTACCTCTCTCCAACCAGGGGTATAAATAGGTACCGGCAAACTAATGGTGGGGGGTAACCCCGCGATGGACTAGCATCCCATCCAGGGGTGAGTAGAAATACTCCTAGTCACTTTATGGTACAGAAACCGGGATAAGTTTGGGCTTGATGCAGAAGTTACCTTACTGTTCTGTTATAAATGGGTACCGGCGACATAATGCTGGGAGGGAACCCTGCAATGGACTAGCATCCCATTTAGGGGGGAGTAGTAATATTCCTAGCCGCTTAATGCTATGGAAACCGGGATAAGCTCCGGCAGTGTGGGCCGCTTGGCTTGTGGCTTCTCCTTCTATCTTTGTTGGGAAAAACAAAAGAAATATCTTTGAGAAAATTTCTTTCTGAATTATCATTCAGTATTTCAAGACAAACAGACGAGAGTTTTTGTTTACATTAACAGGACTACAAGATCTAGCCGCTCATAAACATAAGCTTCCAGTGTCTATGCTTTTATTCCATAACAAATCGATTAAAATAATTGTCAGTTGAATGGTTTCACAAAACCTTAAACTCAACCTACTCCAGTCTTAAGGTAAAAGGCAAAGTCTGCATTGAGTCAAGCGGCTTATGACACCAGAGCTTATCCTAGTTTCTGTAGCATTAAATATTAGGAATATTTTTACTTCCACTTGGATGTAAAGCTAGTCCATCCTAGGATTACCCCCAGCATTATACAGTGGAACCCCGATACAACGATATGCAAAGGGGGCAGTAAAATTATATTGTTATATCGAGGAATCGTTATATCGGGGTTCCGTCCCATACATTTTACTATTGCCAGGACATAACATATTCATCGTTATATCGGGAATATCGTTATATCTAAGATCGTTATATTGGGGTTCCACTGTAATTCATAGGTACCTATTTATACACCTTGGTGAAGACAAGCACTATGAGAGTGAGGTGTCTTGCCCAAGAACAAAACACAAATGACTCAGCCAGGACTTGAACCAAGACCGCTTGATCCGGAGTCCAGCATGTTAGGCCATCCAGTTTCTGAATCGGCCCATGTTTCTAAAACGCTTTTTTGAAACAAAAACTGTGCCTTGAGTCCCTCTGAGTCTTGCCTGAGTCATGACGTCACTCGCACACTTCACTATTTTGCAAACTTATGCCTCTTATGTTGTGGCAGTAATATTGTCTGATGTGGTCAATTTTATCTTTTTTTCCTCTTCAGGGACAATGGCTGAACAAAACATCTCTCACCATCATTTTCAAATGTCCTGTCTCTTAAGGATTAAGGAAGGAGGTAAGTTCTCATCTTGAGTTAAAGATTGTTAATGCTGCATATGTTACCAGAAAATATACATAATCCAGATTTTTTTGATTTGAACTACTACCCCCCCCCCCCCCACCCTTGAAAAATTCCGGTTTACATGTAGCAGCTTCCTCTCCTTCAGAATCTCCAAAGAGCTTTCTTGGGATGGGGTGGGTAGGGATATCCTCAGAGGCACACAATCCTTTTATGATCAATTATGGTTCCAGCCTGGATGGTGGAGGTGGACTGGGGATGGGAGCCAGGGAGTAAAAGGGGGGAGGATATAGGAGAAGAGGGGACGGGAAGCAGGAGAAAATGGGTAAAATTGTACAACAATGTCATTTTGTTATATTTCGCAATAGATATGGGACAGAGATGGGAACCACCACATAAAGGGGGGGGGGGGGGGGGGGGGGTTTTATTTGATTTAAGATATTTTTTATTTTTGTGCGATACAGGCTTGATAAAAAGCGATTTTATATATTAGCTAAAATGGTTTATATACTTGTTAAAACAGTGGCTGTGATATGTCCATTTGTTCTCGGAGCGATTCCTGGTATATCCTACGTGACGATTCTTCCGAAACAATGTTTTGTACGCACCGCAACAGTGGCGTTTTGTTGACGCAGGTACTCTCGTTGAGTCGTGTTCAGATCGTCAAGATTCTGCTAAGTCTCACTTTCAGGTCAAAAATATATTACTTTCGCGGCAAAAACGGATAAGAATTATCATGCTGATCTTAATTACGTGGATGTTAACAAATATGATTTAAATAATTCGAAGATTATTTAACAATAGCCTATAAAAAGTACAGATAATAGTGATAATAGCTTAGTGAGCTCGCCAAGAGAATAGTTTTCGGTATAGATTGATAAAGAAAAAAACACGCATGTCTGCACTCAGGTACCAGAGTCGGGAGGTTTAGACCCCCCTATCCCCTCCCACTAGATCTGTATCATGTTATATTGTGCACATGTACCATTGCTTTTCGCTGCAGCTTGGCCGTTTTGGCTTTAAACAAAGCATTCCTCGCAGGAATAAAGTGACGGAAATGAAAATACCTGATTATGTTTCAACTAAAAACTATATTCTTTTCAAAATCACAGCCTCGGGTTTATTCTTTAAATATTTTTTAAAAATTCGCAAATTTCAGCCTCGATATTCTTATAAACTAGATTGTTATAAAATAAAAATCAAAGTGCCCGTTGGGCTGTCTCGTGTTACAGATCAGTAAAGTAGCACCCGTTGCTAACAATCATATAAGCTCAGAAAAACCATCTCCGGATTCTACAATATTAATTCTCAAATTTCATTCTCAAGCATTTGCAACAGCTTGTGCTATACCAGCATCGCACCATGTGCCCTTTCTTCACATTCTACTCAAATAGTCAAACCTGTCCAACTGTCCTTCCAAAAACTCAACAAAATCTTCGCAATGATGTTAAGCTTGGAGCAGACGAGCACAGAATACTTAACGTTACGTTGCTAGTGTAACAGAGACCATACCACAAGCACACAAAACAAAATGCTCTTTTTCATAAACTGAAAGATGGCGACTTGAGTTGAAAAAAGAAATTAAGTCTTTGCTAGTCTATGAACAAAGTTTTTTTAAGATTGAAAAATATTTTGCCTGATTGTGGTTTACAGAACTTCTGCTGTGATATTGAATCGTTAAAAGAAATCCAGACAGAACTGTTCAACATTTACGCTGCAAACTGAGAACCAGGTACCCAATCGCTATATAAAATGCAGGCAAGAATTCCATGAGTTGAACAGCAAATAGTTCTTAAGTTAAATGATCGACAGAAAAAAAAATATAAAATAGCTAAGCTGCTTCTTAGAGCTTGCAGTTGAAATTTTCATCAAATATACACGTGTAGTTCATGAAAAACGTTGCTGTTACTGGAATTTTCCAGCCCGCACTTTAAATGTTTTTATCTCTCCACAGGACTAACCATTAGTTCTAACAGAGTCGTTTGTAAAACAGCATAACTCAACAATACACTTTATAATTATATAGATAGATATATCACTGTTGTACAGCAAAGTTTTGTACAGATAACTAAGGTAACTTTAACTTGTTTAATAGATGGGCTTCCAATATGTAAAAGAAGTGTTCTATATACACCTCTGCACAAACATGTTACCCTACCGTTCACTCACCTTGCAACTAAAATTATTCTCAGTGAAAATAAACTAGAACTGTGCATGAAAAGCCCTCAGTCACATATAATAACCTTGATTAAATTATTAATTCTCAATACGCTTTTTAGAACTTCCAGCGCAACTTGTTGATACAGGTACCTAATTAGTAAGACATAAGTACACTGAACAAAGCAAATTTGTTTCCCGTTTCGCAGATAACGATATTCGCACTTCCCTTAATGGTTTTATTCTGTATCTACCGCGTATTCAATATACTGCTTTCCTATTATGGCCTGAATGAAGTTTCAACCTACCAAAACGCAAAATGAGATACCACTTCAATTTTTCTGTTTGCGTGATAACTTCACTTAATATTCTCCTTTTGACACATCATTTGACATACATGTATCTGAAAAGTGCTCTGGCGCCAACAACCCTCGACCCGATTGTACACTACCCCCCGACTACCCACTACACAGTATCTTCGACAGATGTTGCCCGAACATTCAGTCTTTGTTTAGCAAGAACGTCACCTGACACTACACTTGAAATCTAAAGCCGAAGTGGTGAAAAGCAAAGCAAATTAGTTTCCTGAGAAGGTTTTTCGACGTAATTTGCTTCTCACTTCTTTCTAATGGGGATCTGTTTTATCTGGAGGCATTATGTATTAAATAGAGCCGTAAGATTGTGGCCAAGGAAATGTCTAGAGGTCATTGCATAAATAGTCTGCGCTGCGTGGTTTCCTGTTTGTTTCACACTTCTTTGCCACATGTTTTGCTAGTTTAGTTTGTTTTTGCTCAAGTCTATTTGTAAAATACGCTTTAAACTCTCGAAATTTACGCCGTGGAAGGACAAGATATATGTTCCGTGAAAACGTTGATTACTTGCATTTTGTTGATACTGTTGCAAGATGTATTGTGTATTACACTTAATATATCTTGGTCCGGCTTCGCAAGTGACAACCGGAAATGAATTTGATTGCTTGACGCTTAAAAGACTTTATCCCTGGTCCTCTTCGTGCCAAATTTCGAGTTTAGTGCTCGCCTTATTTCATCCCAGACCTTTCGTGCTTCTCTGCTCTTCAGGCGATCGAAATTATCAGCCCAAAGACGAATTAGCATTTTCTGATCATCGTCGGACCCATTTGTCGTAAGTTCTCTTTACCGGTCCGGATTCGGGAGAAGATGCTGTACTTGCAACAGCAACGGGACTCGTCGGGGAGCTCGTTATATCGCTCGATGCGCTCCCTGGCCTGCTTTGACTGCCTTCACCCACGTTTAACTGCGAATGCAGTTCATTCATAAAAGGGCCAAACTGCTGTTGCTGCTGCTGCTGCTGATCAAAAAAGTAACCGGATAAAATGGTGTTGAACTGAGAAAAAAGCCACCTCCATCCATGATCGAGTGTTCTAGCGAAGTTCCCGCGCTTTGTGTCATGACCTTCAATGTCATTTCCCTGACAGGTTCTGTTATCACTGGAGACGGCTTCCTTTGTTATTAAAGACAAAATTTTGGAAAATCGGTTCGCCTTTTTTTTTTAAGTGGAGGTCGCACTTAAAAATCTCGCGTGTTGATAGATTTTCACCGCAAAGTAAACAAATTCTTCCAAAAAATTTTTTAGTGCGACCCGGCCCTAAGAAAAACAAACAAAAAGGAATTATGAATTTGACTTTGTGACCTTAGTGTCTTCAAAATATCATATCACGTTCTGGAAAGCGTATACAATTAACAAAGCAAAGCAAATTAATTTCCTGTTTCTCAGATAACGATAATCGCACTTCCCTTAATCCTTTTATTCTGTTTCTACACTATTCGTAATACGCCCTTCCTATTCTTTACTGAATAAAGTTTAAAGAAACGAACAAAGCCGAAGATGAGATACCACATCAATATTTTTGTTTGCGTGGTAACTTCACTTAATATTCTCCTTTTGACACATCATTTGACATATCTGAAAACTGCTCTGACTTCAACAACCCTCGACCCTAACACGCACCAAAATGGCTTTCTTGTAACGCAAACAGAAATTTAACAACAGCTTTTCTGCCAGCCGCATACTTTAACAATACCCACCGCAAATATAATATCAAAACACAAACCTACCGTAAAGATAAATTCATTTTCCATGTAAAAAACTACCTATTTAAGCAACATATGTGAGATAAAATCTCCTTATCAGATTTGGCGGTATTACTAAAGATGATACTTCATGTAATATATTACATTATTCACATACCTTAGCAATCCAAACATTTACACCATGTCTCACACGTGTAAATAAGCACGTTTAAAACTCGACAAGAGAAAACGCGCAATACGAAGAACAGCATCCCGATGCATCTTATCAGCAAAATGTATCTATGTAAATATGCCTATTTCTTACCTTGTTTCCTTGCTACTTTATCACTTCGTTACCTTACGAGAGGTCTTACACAAAGCACTATCCTGAGCTACCAAGTTCCCTCGGATAATCTCGTGTTACGTCACGGTCACGTCGTTCACGACGTGACCGCGACGTAACACGAGACAAAAAGTGTATACGTACAGCCAATAGGCGCACCCAAAAAGGAAAAAAAAAATAAAGAAAAAAAAGGTCCCACACTGGATTCGAACCTTAATATTCTTGGATTGTGAGGCGGTAATGATCTCCATTTCGCCACGCAGTACCAACTAAAAATTTTACCAAAAAAAATAATCAAGTATCGTTTTCTTGCATCTATTCAATTTACATTCCTTTCATTACAATTCAAAATACGCGTGATAAAGTGTGTATGAGTGATAATTGGTTATTATCTGCACCACAAGAAAATTTTGCTGTAAATCGTTCATTTGTGGCTCAACAGAGTTTGCGACGGTGGAAAAAATGCAATTGAAAAATGTTACTCTTCGTTCCTTTTCGTAACACTTCGATATGTCCGCAATTTTTTCTCATACAGCTGGCCGTTTTTTGTTATTTTTCGTGCAACCACTTTTTCAGTTTTCTCTGTCGTGGAGACATTTTGTAGTCCATTACTTCGAAATGAGCTTTTATCCCCTTTGTGAGACCTAAATTTATTTTTTCTTATGTTAATTTCAAACGCGGAAGATTATTTTATGTTGATGTTTTCGTAGAGTTTTAAAGCCGGTCAACTGAACTCTTAGAAATCAAATGACTCATGGATTCTCATTTTTAAGCCTTTTCACGCATGTTTACTGGGGCCTGGCATGGCCAAAATACGAAGGCTCTGAGATCAACAATGGTGCAACACTAATTTCAAAAGATCAAAAAAACGGCAAGTGCGGTGCCATTTGTCTTACAAGGGCGCATGTATGCCAACTCTTCTGGTGGGAGTTGGGGGCAGCTGGACTTACCGTTTTCTCTCGCTTTATTCTCGGTTTACGCCCCTTCCTTTAAGCCTAGTTTTCACTAGCGACGCAAGCACAAGCGCGATAACGCAAAAAGGACAAATTTTGACTCTTGTGCATCCAAATGCAATGTGCTTGTGCTGTTGCTTGAGTCGAAGTCGTTTCCATGGAGAAGTAAGAGCTGTTATCCTTGCGCTTGTGCTTGCGTCGGGTTGCGTCGCTAGTGAAAACCAGGCTTTACGGCTCCTGCCTTTTTGTGTAATTTCTATTTTAAAATCCTATACAATGTTGCAAAATTTTCCCAATTTCTCTTGGTTCCCGCCACCTCCAATATCCCGCATCCCGCCTTCTTCTCCCGTCCACACTAAGAATGACAACTTCGAGAGAAACCAGATTTTTTATCGTTTCCTCTTGTGTTTGATTAACCAGCCAGTCTGATTCGAGAGCAAATCGAGGCTGGTTAGAGGTCGCTCAGTGGAGCATCCCTTGGGGCGTATGGAAGATTAAGCCTGATTTTCACTAGCGACTCAAGCACAAGCGCAAACATTTACCAGCTCTTATTTTACCGTGAAAGCGGCCTCGACGCAATCATAAGCACACGCGCAAGCACAAGGATCAGAATTAATGTTTTCCTTTTCTTTGCATGCGTTTGCGTTATGCTGTGTGAAAACGAAACACCACATAACCACAAGGAAATTTACGACGTCTCGCCCTGTCTTAAACACTTGTTCTAGATTCCCCCGTGTCTGAGCATTTGAAATTAGCAAACATATGTTTTACTTAAAATAAACTACTTAATATGCTCGCGCTTGTGCTTGCGTCGCTAGTGAAAACCAGGCTTTAAAGTCGTAGTGATTGTCTTGTAGGGGCCATATCTTGTAGGGGCCATATCTTAGCGCCGTTTATGGGAGTTTTTGAATTCCCCTGCATCACTCATTTCATCTTTGCTTTTGAACCCTGTGTGAAAATACCAATTATCGTCAAGTAATGTCATGTAATATTACTGTAACTGGATGTTAATAAACTCTGTGACTTTTTTGTTCCAGGCTCGACGCCATTACGTTCAAGAAGTGCAGTGATTGGTTCCGAACTGTTTACCATCTCCATGCGGACTGATCGTGTACCATACACCACGGATCCATTATGCTCTCATTTCCACCAGTGACAGGTTAGATAGACTTACCTCTAAACAAAAATGTGAGCGTTCTAAAGGAGCTTTAACCGTGATATTTAATGTCAAATTTTATTAAGGGCACCAAAACTCGAAAAGGATTATGATCGGCCAATGTGATAAAACGTTCAGCATAATTGGTTTATTCTTCTTCACAGCCGTTGTTTGGGGCCCGTCACACAACGATTTTCCAGAGGAAGAGTTACGTGACGGCTTCGAACTGGGAAAAATTGGTATTCAATTTCACTATAAATTTGCTCAGTACTTAATATGCTTGCGTCGCTAGTGAAAACCAGGCTTTAAGTCGTAGTGATTGTCTTGTATGGGCCATATCTTGTAGGGGCCATTTCATTTGCATTTATGGGAGGTGCACGAGGTGTACGTAAGCATAGGTTACCAGGTGGATCGATAGGATTAGCGCCTCTGGGGACATGAATGAATCACTTGCTGCATTATTAAGTTTTAAATTCCCCAGCTTAACTCGTCTTATCTTTGCTGTTGAACCCTGTGTGAAAATACCAATTATAGTCAAATTTTGGCAGGTATAAATATTACTGTAGCTGGATGTTAGTTAACACTGTGACTTGTTTGTTCCAGATTCGACGCCATTACATAAGTGCATTGATAAGTGAACTGTTAAAGGTCTCCATGCGGACTGATCGTGTACCATACACCACGGATGGCAGCCATTATGCTTTCATTTCCACCAGTGACAGGTTAGATAGTCTCACCTCTAAACAAAAATGTGAGCGTTCTAAAGGAGCTTTGCCCGTGATATTTAAAATCAGTTTTTATTTAGGACACCAAAAATCGGAAAGGATTACAATCGGCCATTGCACCATAAAACTTTTAGCAGAATTGGTCAATTCACAGCTTGTGTTCTCCTTCGCAGCCGTTGTTTGGAGCCCGTCACGCAACGGATGAGTTGCGCGACGCGCCTACTCGTCACGCAACGATCTCTCGGAGGGAGAGTTGTGTAACAAGTCCAAGTAACGGCTTCAAACTGGGAAACTTAAGCTTTTTGGATGGTATTCCATCTCACTAAAAATTTGCGCAGTGCTTTGAAGAAGTCAGGTTTTAGCCAGTGTTTTTGACAATCTTGAAAATTGACATTGAAAATTTTGACGTGGTTGAAAGATGACAGTTAATTATTTTAGTATCGATGTATTTTTTTTTATTGAAAAGGGTAACATTTTTCTTTTTCTTGCTTTTCCCTATCGAGCAAAGAAAAGCTAACGTTTCTCTGTAGTGTACTTTGGTGTGTGCAGCTTGTAAAGAAAACGACACAATATTTTCACACTTAACGTACATGTTGCCCATACGGAAAGCGTTCAAATTATATACTTCAAGTTCCAGTGTTGTTCTTGTACGTTATATTTTTGCGGTACATTGCCCAGTGTCTATTATTATAAAGAGTCTTCGGAAAGCAGCGGAGTTTAAATTTTTTAACTTTCCTTGTGATAATCTTATCTAGTTTATAATCTATTTATGTCATATCAAAAAGGAAAAACCTTATTTGCATTTACTTCCAACACACATTTCCGTACGTGTGAAAATGTGTGTTGAAAGTAAATGCAAATGAGTTTCTCCTTTTCAATATGATATTCAGAATACTTTCTTGGCTATGGCGAAAAGAATTTCATAATCATCTATTTATATTTTATTTTCTATTTTCTACAGCTGTGACCAAAAGCAACCGAGTGTTGTTACGACAAAAGGCAGAGAGATGTTTCACCGGATAGTTTTTATTCTGTGGTACACAACAAGGTAGTCGACATCAGAGTAGAACAACGCAAGGTTTGTAAACAAAGGGATTCATTTCAATCAAGTCATCTTCAGAGTAAAGCGGTTTTACGAGGAAGTCGTATGAACTTTGCATTGTTCGACTCTGATATTGATTACTGTGTTGTTTATTGTTTGCAAAAGATATTTACACTGAAACTGTTGTATTAATGTGACATTGTTTTATTGATTTGTCTGTATTAAGGTAATATTACGGAATAAATTGCTTTGTTTCTGTACAGAGTTGTTTCAACATTGCTATCTTTACTAGACTTTTTGCAGGTGCCTTTGAAATGGCGAGTCACAGAAAAATAAGATATCAATCTTGGAAGGAAGAAAAAAGTTGAGAGAGCCAGCCAGCCATCATTAAGTAGCATTTCTCTTATACTTTCAGCAAGAGTTTGCTGTTAGCATCTTTGCGGTACAGTGAACTCTAATTTGCATGCGTCTTGTTCAAGTATGTCGTATTTGTAAGAAGTGAGATGTACTGTACGTCGTGACTGGAAGTAAAGCTACTTACAGTTACGACATACAGTACACCTCACTTCATACAACAACGAAATACTCGTCCACGACGCATGCGCATTAGAGTACACTGTACCACAAGGATGAGAACGCCAAACTCTCGCTATAAGTATATAAGAAATGGTAGTTAGTGGTGGCTGGTGGGGAGGTGGTGTATTGTACATACACTTTTTATCTTACTTCCAAGGTTGATATTTTGCTACGGCCGTTTTTCAAACTGGTCATTTTCAAGGCATCTGAAAAAGAGATATATAATGTTTGAGCATTGCACATACAAGCGTTTCCCGCCAAAAGACTTAGAAAAAAACTTGACTCAAAATAGACGCGCAGCATGCGTTTGTAGAAAGTCATACCACAACGATGAGAACTCAAAAAGACTTAGAAAAATTTTACTCAAAAAATGGTACGAAATGCGCATGCGTGTACAAAGTTGTACCACAAGGATGAGAGCGCCAAACTCTCGCTATAAGTATAAAAGAAATGGTAGTTAGTGGTGGCTGGCGGGGAGGCTTGGGATTGTACCCCCACTTTTTTCATTTTTTTCCTTGGCTGATATTTTTATTTTGGTCGTCTCTCAATCACTAGTTCTGGTCGTTTGCAAGGCATCTGCAAGAGAAATAGAACGAAAAGACATAAGAAACATTTGACAAAAAAATATCATACCAGACGCGCATGCGTATATATAAACTTTTACCACAAGGATGAGAACTCAAAAAGACTTTGAAAAATTTTACTCAAAAACGGTACAACCTAATAACCCTCACCCAAACAACGGCACACATACGCCCTGTTGCATAAAAATCCTGTTTTATTCTAAACCGAAGGTGGAAAAGCTTCGTTCAAGTTTGCTGATGTATTTTCTTCACTGAAAATGTTTAAATAAAACTTACTTGGCCCATACGTTCACAGAAAAATGCCCGTGAAAGGAACTTTGATGACGGCGTTTGTAATCCTCTCGAAATCCATCCCAAACTTCGAAGATGCTCGCTGTTCCTGTTGATACCTAGCCTCTCCGGAAAGCCTGTTCGCAGGCTAGTTGATACCTAAACAAAAACGAAAAAAAAACTTACCAAAACTGTTTCTTGACTACAATGTCAACTTTCGTAGACGCCATTTATTATTTACTATGCAAGTTTAATTTCGAAGGTGAGAATATAAGATGCAAATTGCGCTATTAATTAGCAGACGTAAACAAAACATTTCATTTCAATTTTATTGGGACGCAATAAACTTTGGAAAGCGCAACAAAACACGATTGGATTTATAGACTGAAGAAGGTTCTGTTTACACGTGAAAAGAGTATCAATTTAAATTACTACATGTATTTGTATTTTGGCTTTTTCCCAAACCTAATAGTTCTTATCGCTGATTTGTAAGACATTTCAATGAAATTAGACTGCGTTGCGGACGAAACTGTCCCGAGATAAATAAAATTTCAAACACAAACACGTAGAAGAAAAACAATTTTTGAACGCACTGTCGATGTACTTACGGCTGACCGTATGCGAGTTAAGGTGGCTTAATACAGTTTTGAGAGGGCAAATCAGTCCAATCTTTAACTTTCTTATACAATCTCCAGAAAAGTTTTTTCTTTTTCTTCTCACTGTTTGTTAAATCCTAAAACCATCTAATGCGATATTTGGAAAATAAAAATGCTTATAAACAGCTTAAATGAACGGCCGAGTGCTTGAGAGGGGACTGGCACTAGTAGTTTAAACGGCGTTTTTCTCAAAATCCACCCGTACGACCTTACCTTAAAATTTCAGAAATAAGATTGCTTTGATATATCATTCATGCAAAATAATATAAAAATCTGTAAGAAGATTTTTCGCAAAATAGGAAAATTGATATTTTGCCGATTATTAAAATAGCTCAAAATCTGTCTTACAGATTTTTTCAAAATTCTGTGATTTTCACCCCTTGAATGTAATTTAAAATTTTCGTAATAGGTTTAATCGAGAAAATTGAAAAACGCGACGAATGGCGTGCGAGCGCGCGCTAATATGACGCCATGCGTCGCGAGCGATAATGAAAGAAAAATTAGAACTTCTCTTCGGTTGATTATCCACCTTTTTTGGCATATTTTTTTCTATCCCAGGTTTCAAGACCTATCTGGAAGTATTTTGAAGTTTTCTTTTGTATACAAATTTGGTAAAGCGCGGTGAAACAGATGGAACTCCTTTTCGTTTCTGTTTAGAGTTGCTTGCGCCATTTTAGCCCGCGCGAGCAATAATGACGTCAAGCAGAAAATCGTAGCGCGCGCCTTTGAGCCACGTAAAAACTGTATTCGGCCACCTTAAGCTGAATTTTCATCAAATTTAAATGTACAAAACCGGATGGCGCAATGGTTTGGTGCGCGCCTGTCCCGCGTAAAACTCGGGGCTAGCAAGCACAAGTTCAAGCCTCTGTCCTGGCGTATAAATAGTTCTTTTTTATAATGAAAAAAATAAATAAATTCGCCATATGGATGAATTTTATTTTTCAAACTGTTTTTAGTACCAAATCCGATCATCTTCAAGGAAAAAAAATTGGGACGAATCTAGATAGCAACACAACGGAAAGAATACTTCCAGTTGAAAAAAATCCTGTGTTGAAATCGCCCTTTTTGTACTGAAAATGTTTAAATTATTACAATTAGGCTTCCGCTCAAATTTATTTTTTATCGCTTATTGACTTAACCTGACAAGGAAGTGTGAATCTGGCCAAAGAAAGTTTTCTCATAAATTTTAAATTTCAAATTCGAATCAACAGTAAACATGTTAACAATAAAACTTACTCGAGCTTGCCTCTTCCGTTCAGAGAAAAATGTCAATGAGAGGAACTTTGATGGCGGCGTTAATGATCCTTTCGAAATTCATCCCAAACTTTAAAGCTGCTCGCTGTTCCTGTTGATACCTAAACGAAAACAAAACATATCATTACCTTACAAAATTGTTTCTTGATTTCAATGTCAACTTTCCCACTAAAGTTGCGATGTACGTTTTAGCAAGTTTTGGTTAAACTTGCGATGTAAGTGTATCTTTTATGGCTAGATTTGTAAGATAGTTCAATGTAATATCGCGAGATAATTAAAATTTAGAACCCGCTGATAGTTTCAAACAGAATAAAATAAAGGCTTATCCGACAAAATGCATTTTCTTGACTAAAATTATTTGCGCCACAATTGAGGTGAGTTTCAGCTGACCGCGCAGAAAGTTGGTAGTTCAATTAACACCAGGGTAAGTGTCTGAAACAGGTTGGCGCAGTGGTTTGGTGCGTGCCTTGTTCGCGTTTATCTTGGGGCTTGCAATCACAAGTTCATCCCACTGTCCGTGCACAAGAATTTTTTTTTTTTACTTTTATAAAAAATAAATTCATCATTTTTTTCATAATCTTTTTTAAAGTACCAAATACGGCGGCCAATAAATAGAGTTAATCCGAGAGGTGCGCGCGACAAAACTGAAAGGTAGTAAGGCAGCACGTGCTTTGTGATTTTATCCGAGAACCTTTATCAAATTAGCTGGATACAGTTTGTTAAACCAAGAGCGCGACTTGAAAGAACTGCCTCCTTCCAGTATAATAAAAACCCTGACGTATGGTATTTATTATTATTATATTATTATCAACTTACGTTGGTCATTTGGTGAGCTCCAGTAGTTTCCTTAAAAGTTCCGGAAGTTGTGCCCAGTTTCCGCTAAGATGGCGTCGGCCACGTTGTCATCTGAAATAGACAAGAACTTACAGTCAGTTACAAACCAAACAAGCAGGTCAGGAGGCAGTCAGTTGACTGGCTGCAACATTAATAGTTCGACAGTGGTCGCTCGAATGCTGGTAAAAAAGTATGAGCCAAAGTATGTTGGCTTGTATGCATCCTTAATATGGAAGGTATCAGCCGACCCCCTCCTTTCCACTTTGATCAATTATATCTAATTTTCTAAAGGTGCGTTCACATCTTAGGCCGAAACATGACTAGTTTTATCACGAATGAATCATGATTCATTGTGAAAAGTGTTCACATCAGGCAGTGCATTGCGCGAATCATGATTGAAACTACCTTCTGAGGTAGTTTCAATCATGATCAGACTAAACAAGTTAAAAATGGCGGAAAAAATATGGGCTGAAACAGGTTGGCGCAGTGGTTTGGTGCGCGCTTTGCTCGTGTTTATCTTGGGCCTTGCAGCCACAAGTTCACCTCACTGTCCCTGCACAAGAATTGTTCTTTTTTTTTTTACTTTTATAAAAAAAATCAATTCATTATTTTTTTCATACTCTTAAATTTAAGTAAGTAAAAATGGCGGCCAATAAATAGAGTTAATCCGCGAGGTACGCGCGACAAGACTGAAAGGTAGTAAGGCAGCACGTGCTTTGTACTTTACCCAAGAACCTTTCTTAAAATAGCTGGATACAGTTTGTTAAACCAAGAGCGCGAATTTAAAAAACTGGCTCCTTCCAGTACACATGTATCATGAAAACGCTTGGCTCCGACGTATCACATTTACGTTATATACGTAAAAGATTATATAGTTCAAAAAGAGTATATAGTATATAGTTCAGTCATCTTTTATTTTATTTTTGTGAAAATCAAATGTTATGTTCATGACAAATGTTAGAAAGCATCTCTTTTACTTACGTTGGTCATTTGGTGAACTCCAGTAGTTTCCTTAAAAGTTCCGGAAGTTGTGCCCAGTTTCCGCTAAGATGGCGTCGGCCACGTTGTCATCTAAAAAAGACGAGAACTTACAGTCAGTTACAAACCAAACAAACAGGTCAGGAGGCAGTCAGTTGACAAGCTGCTGCATTGATAGTTCGACAGTTTTGTTATTTGTTGGAAATCACACGTAAGACCTTAAAACAATTTTGAAAAATGGGCATGATTGATGTTTGATCGGGAAGAGCCTACACTCTCTGATTAGTTGGCCGCGTTTTGTTTACTCGTACAGTGATTAGACTGCCTACTAGAGGCGTGCCGTAATGGCAGAACTGCGTATTCTGTTTGCACAACGTGCTAGCCTGCTTAGCAGGCGTCTGTGTACGTTTTTTAGCCCGTTTAAAAGAGGGCGCGGTCGCGAGAAGGCCGCGCGAGGAAAAAAAATCAATTTTTTCCTCGCGTGCCTCCCTCGCGCCTTTCGCGTTTCCCATACGCGAGCTCGAAACTACGGCGCCTGCTACGCAGGCTATAACGTGCGATTTGATGGGATGATCAAGATTTTGGCCATATTACACTAATCCATCAACTTTATTGGTCTTAAAATTTTACAAATAAAAGAAAAGAAAAGGACCAAAAAGGAATTGCGCGAACGGGAAAATAGTATCCCATGCGGGGCGCAACCCTAAAAACTAAAAAGAATGGCGATAAAAATCTTAAATTAAAAAATATATGTATATACAATAAATCTAATTAATTACTATAGTTAAAAATTATAGTTATAAAATCTAGTTAATTACTTATAGCTAAAGTTATAAAACAAGATGCAGATAATATTAATATTACAAAAATTAAGAGCGGTGGCAAGGGCAGTTACGGAAGAGGAACCAGGTGCAGGGCATGTCAATATCATAGGTAGTGTCCAGTAGAGTAAAATAAGTGACGCGCAGAAAATATTTGAATAAACTTGGGCTAGAAAATTTGTTGTGAGGGGCAAGGTTACAGATAGTGTTCCTAGGTTTTACAATTCTATTGAAAAAAGAAGCTTGAAAAGTTGCGGTTTTACAATAAGCAGGTTTAAGTACGAGGGTGGGGTTCTTAGAGCGGGACCGGCCATGCGTGACAAAAGTAACATATTGATCAATATTTAGGTCAGTGTATCCAGAAATACAGTTATAGAGAAATAAAAGATCTCTCAGTTCCCTGTCATATGTCACTCACTCCGATTGGATGATAGGTGCTTGGCTATATAGTATATAGCGCATGCTGGTATGCAAGCTCTATCTGGAAGGGCGAGTAATCAATAGATACTTCACAAATGTGCGCATACTGAGGTTGTTAAGGGATCCAGGGGGACTCCTATATAAAAAGGAAAAGGAGTGTTCCTCGGAAGATTGGAATGAAACGCCGCAAGTAGACCAATCTGGGCATGGTAAGAGCTATTTTGATCGCTCAAAGAAACCACTTCATGCCTGATCAATCTGGACTGCTGTCACAGTATGACTCATACCGTAAAATTCCGGTTATAAGCCCCCCCCCTTCCCCGTTCAAAAAAATTTCCCCCCCCCCTTTTTTTTTTTTTTTTTTTTTCCCCCTGGTCACGTGACTCACATGCAATCCCAAACAAGACCTCAACTAGTATAAATTTTGGAGTTTTGTCATGAACAATGGTCGCCTCAAAAGTGTCAGTAAACCAGGCAGAGGGAAGGGGGTCAGATGGATTCCACCATATTAGTGTTGCATACAGGCCCTACCCAACTAGTAACCATGGTAACATTTTTTTGTTGATTGACTTTGTTGCTTTTGAGAACACCCCCCCCCCCCCCCCCCCCCCCCCAGAGGGGGGCCCCCGTTGCTAAAGTCTATCAAAGTACAAGTTGAATCTGTTGGTTAAATATATTTAGTGATACAAACTGCTAAAGTTGATCTAAAATCACAACTTTTGTCATGCCAAATGGACTACCGGTACTTCTTAGGGGGGTGATCTGTTCTTAACAAACAACAAAATCAGTTAACTAAAAAATGTTACCATGGTTACAAGTTGGGTAGGCAGGGATCAGTCGACCCCCTTCTTTCCACTTTGATCAATTATGCCTAGTTTTCTAAGACATACATGTTCACTCTTAATTTACCGTACACCCCCAAGTCAGACAAGGAGCATCCCCACCCTTTCACATATATGGGAGCTTAAGGATACATCTGTTTATCCAGTGGGATTTACAGATTATTGCACACCACCAAAAACTATTGCACATTTTCCTTTAGCATGAAACCACAGCCGGAAATTCGCCTGCACTTGTGGCTTCGAAGGAATAGAAATGGAGCTCACCTGTTTACTGGCATTAGTGGAATATCATCCCGTTAAACAGCTGCAATGGTTTCACCTGTAAAAGAGAAAAAATATATTATTTTGAGAAGAATGTCTTCTTCAATTTGCTCAGACCAGGGTCTGAAGACGGCAAGTTTTAATTTTCAGCAACTTCGATTCTGAATTAAAATCAGTCTTTGCTTCACATGCAAATTTATGGGGAAATTTACCTATAGCAAAAACACCATAGCCATTTCAGATCCATTCAGTGCAGGTCCAAATACCAAATGAATTAACAATTTTTGGAGGAATTTTCCTTTAGTGAAATACTATGGAATCTCTCATCCATTCAGTACTTATCCAAATACCAAATTAATTAACAATTTTTTGCTTCTCTTAATTTTAATGTAGGACCAGTCTTTGCTTTACAGATCAAGAAACTTAGTAAGAGATTTTGTTGGGTGGAGCCAGCTCCCTTGTGGGCCAGTTCTTACACCCATCTCTTGTACAAAAGTCCAAGATCCGTTCAGCGCATGCAGACAGTCAAAATTCTAAACATGTTTTTTATTTTAATAAATTTTGATGTAAGACTTATTTTTGCTTCACAGATCAAGTATTTCAGGAAGAGATTTACAGGTGGAACTAACCCCTTATCAGGTCAACTCTTACACCCATCTCTTGTACAAAGTTCAAGATCCATTTAGCACATGCAGATAGTCAAAATTCCAACATTTTTTTATTATTTTGTAAGACCAGTCTTTGTCTCACAGATCGAGAAACTCAGGAAGAGATTTACAGGTGGAGCTAACCCCTTATCAGGTCAACTCTTACACCCATCTCTTGTACAAAGTCCAAGATCCATTCAGCGCATGCAGACAGTCCAACCCGGGCCGTTTGACTCGGAGTCGAGAGCCCTAACCATTAGGCCACCGCCCCTCCCTTGTGGGGCATGGGTACCAAATTTCACAGCAAATTTTTTGCCAAGTAATCTATTTATTTAACTGAATAAAGTTTGTCCAGTACTTAACTGACTGCATATCTGTGATCTGCACATCAAGAGCGAACAGCAGTACAATATTTTGCTCTTTGTTCCTGAAGAAAAAAAATTGTTTTGTGTTAACTAACACAGTTTAATCTTTTTATGATTCTCTAGTGGACTACTAAAGTGGCAGAAACTTTTAGGGAACAAAATCTCATTGCTAATTTTGCCCACTTTTATGTTTTTAGCAATTTAAACTTGCAGAGAATTCTTACAAACTACAGACTGTATTTTTTTCCAGACAATCAGCGAATTTAAACTGAGAGAATAAGTAACTCAAGTAACTCAGCAAGAGATTTACAGGTGGAGCTAACCCCTTATCAGGTCAACTCTTACACCCATCTCTTGTTAAAAGTTCAGTCTAGCGCATGCAGACATTCCAATTCCTTTTTTTGGGGCCCCCCCCAAGATCCATTCAGCGCATGCAGACAGTCCAAATCCCAAAAAATTTTTGAAACAATTTTTAGACTTTATCATGGTAGTTTTAGTCACAGAGGTGGCAATTGCAGCATTCATTGTTTAAAAAGATACTGAAGTCACGTTTCTGAATCGTTTTCTTAAATGTCTTTAGTGACTGACAGTTTCTTTTGCTTCAGGATCATTTGCTTCAGTGTTAGGGACGGTTCATTTTTTATGAGATAGGGGGGGGGGGGCTGGTGGGATTTGAGGGGGGGTCATCCGAAAAAATTTGGCTTTAAAGGGGGGGCCAGCCAAAAAAAATGGTCTGTAAGGGGGGGTTCACTAAATAATTGTACTTTTAAGTGTTGTAAAGAGGCTTCTGAAAGAGTAAAAAAGTCTTGCCAGAATGCCCAAAATAACATTCCTGAGGTTCTCAAAATTTAATTTTTTCCGGGGGAGTATGCCCCCCGAAACCCCCTACTTTGTTATGTACCAAATGCCATTAACTCAACCCAACAGCTTATTGGTTACAAGTGCAGACAACCCATACTAACAGACAACATCCACAATAAACAGTTGAGGCAATGCCAGCTATTTGGAATGTGTTTTTTGTACACTGATAAATTCTTTATTCACAAGGCTCGATATATTTTAATTTCACTTGATTATTGTTTTGTGGGTTTTTTTTTTTTATTTATTTATTTTTTTTTTTGGGGGGGGGGGGTCATCGAAAAAAAAAATTGATTTTGAGGGGGGACCAGGCAAAAATTTTCGATGAAGAAGGGGGGGCCATTATATATAACAGTGACTATCTATCAAATCCCACCAGCCCCCCCTACCCCATAAAAAATGAACGGTCCCTTAGATCAGAAAACTCTTTAAAGAGACTTTGGTGAAAGTAATCATTATACCCCTGAAGTAAAAAAATGCATTAATGTTGTCGCTGCTTCTTTAATTAGTTTATCACTTTTAGAAAACAAGTATTTAACCTGAACACTCCCAGAAATAAAGGAATGACCAGCTTACTTATAAAATCATTATTCTTGTCATTAAACAAAGAAGTGTCATTGACAACTTTAGAATCAGCCTCAAAGTTTTTTGTGGGAAATGAATACCAAAAATCATCACAGTAAATGTTATTGTGCTGAGTAATCTATCTATTAAATATAGAACTGAATAAAGTTTGTCCAGTACTTAACTGACTGCATGTCTGTGATCTGCACATCAAGAGTAAACAGCATGTTAGATAATTGAGCTCTTTGTTCCTGAAGAAAAATAAAGTCATTTATTGGTTGGATAAATAAATGTGAATTTTAGTGTGAACACAATTAGTAATGGTAAAGTCTGTGTCCGAGCCAAGTGGCCCATACAGCCGGAGCTTATCCCGGTTTCCATAGCATTAAGTGACTAGGAATATTGCTACTCCCCCCTGGATGGGATGCTAGTCCATCGCAGGGTTACCCCCAGCAGTCAATTCGCCGGTACCCATTTATACACCTGGGTGGAGAGAGGCACTGTGAGAGTAAAGTGTCTTGCCCAAGAACACAACGCAGTGCTGGCCAGGCCGAACCCGGGCCGTTTGACTCGGAGTCGAGCGCGCTAACCATTAGGCCACCGTGAACACAATTAAGCCCATAAATTTACCAATCATCTGGAAGGGGATGGCAAGCTCTATCTGGAAGGGCGAGTAATCAATAGATACTTCACAAATGTGCGCATACTGAGGTTGTTAAGGGATCCAGGGGGACTCCTATATAAAAAGGAAAAGGAGTGTTCCTCGGAAGATTGGAATGAAACGCCGCAAGTAGACCAATCTGGGCGTGGTAAGAGCTATTTTGATCGCTCAAAGAAACCACTTCATGCCTGATCAATCTGGACTGCTGTCACAGTATGACTCATATGGTCACGTGACTCACATGCAATCCCAAACAAGACCTCAACTAGTATAAATTTTGGAGTTTTGTCATGAACAACCTCAAAAGTGTCAGTAAACCAGGCAGAGGGAAGGGGGTCAGATGGATTCCACCATATTAGTGTTGCATACAGGCCCTACCCAACTAGTAACCATGGTAACATTTTTTTGTTGATTGACTTTGTTGCTTTTGAGAACACCCCCCGTTGCTAAAGTCTATCAAAGTACAAGTTGAATCTGTTGGTTAAATATATTTAGTGATACAAACTGCTAAAGTTGATCTAAAATCACAACTTTTGTCATGCCAAATGGACTACCGGTACTTCTTAGGGGGTGATCTGTTCTTAACAAACAACAAAATCAGTTAACTAAAAAATGTTACCATGGTTACAAGTTGGGTAGGCAGGGATCAGTCGACCCCCTTCTTTCCACTTTGATCAATTATGCCTAGTTTTCTAAGACATACATGTTCACTCTTAATTTACCGTACACCCCCAAGTCAGACAAGGAGCATCCCCACCCTTTCACATATATGGGAGCTTAAGGATACATCTGTTTATCCAGTGGGATTTACAGATTATTGCACACCACCAAAAACTATTGCACATTTTCCTTTAGCATGAAACCACAGCCGGAAATTCGCCTGCACTTGTGGCTTCGAAGGAATAGAAATGGAGCTCACCTGTTTACTGGCATTAGTGGAATATCATCCCGTTAAACAGCTGCAATGGTTTCACCTGTAAAAGAGAAAAAATATATTATTTTGAGAAGAATGTCTTCTTCAATTTGCTCAGACCAGGGTCTGAAGACGGCAAGTTTTAATTTTCAGCAACTTCGATTCTGAATTAAAATCAGTCTTTGCTTCACATGCAAATTTATGGGGAAATTTACCTATAGCAAAAACACCATAGCCATTTCAGATCCATTCAGTGCAGGTCCAAATACCAAATGAATTAACAATTTTTGGAGGAATTTTCCTTTAGTGAAATACTATGGAATCTCTCATCCATTCAGTACTTATCCAAATACCAAATTAATTAACAATTTTTTGCTTCTCTTAATTTTAATGTAGGACCAGTCTTTGCTTTACAGATCAAGAAACTTAGTAAGAGATTTTGTTGGGTGGAGCCAGCTCCCTTGTGGGCCAGTTCTTACACCCATCTCTTGTACAAAAGTCCAAGATCCGTTCAGCGCATGCAGACAGTCAAAATTCTAAACATGTTTTTTATTTTAATAAATTTTGATGTAAGACTTATTTTTGCTTCACAGATCAAGTATTTCAGGAAGAGATTTACAGGTGGAACTAACCCCTTATCAGGTCAACTCTTACACCCATCTCTTGTACAAAGTTCAAGATCCATTTAGCACATGCAGATAGTCAAAATTCCAACATTTTTTTATTATTTTGTAAGACCAGTCTTTGTCTCACAGATTGAGAAACTCAGGAAGAGATTTACAGGTGGAGCTAACCCCTTATCAGGTCAACTCTTACACCCATCTCTTGTACAAAGTCCAAGATCCATTCAGCGCATGCAGACAGTCCAACCCGGGCCGTTTGACTCGGAGTCGAGAGCCCTAACCATTAGGCCACCGCCCCTCCCTTGTGGGGCATGGGTACCAAAAATTGTCACAGCAAATGTTATTGTGCCAAGTAATCTATTTATTTAACTGAATAAAGTTTGTCCAGTACTTAACTGACTGCATATCTGTGATCTGCACATCAAGAGCGAACAGCATGTACAATGATTTTGCTCTTTGTTCCTGAAGAAAAAAAATTGTTTTGTGTTAACTAACACAGTTTAATCTTTTTATGATTCTCTAGTGGACTACTAAAGTGGCAGAAACTTTTAGGGAACAAAATCTCATTGCTTAATTTTGCCCACTTTTATGTTTTTAGCAATTTAAACTTGCAGAGAATTCTTACAAACTACAGACTGTATTTTTTTCCAGACAATCAGCGAATTTAAACTGAGAGAATAAGTAACTCAAGTAACTCAGCAAGAGATTTACAGGTGGAGCTAACCCCTTATCAGGTCAACTCTTACACCCATCTCTTGTTAAAAGTTCAAGATCCATTCAGCGCATGCAGACAGTCCAAATCCCAAAAAATTTTTGAAACAATTTTTTTTTAGTCACAGAGGTGGCAATTGCAGCATTCATTGTTTAAAAAGATACTGAAGTCACGTTTCCGAATCGTTTTCTTAAATGTCTTTAGTGACTGACAGTTTCTTTTGCTTCAGGATCATTTGCTTCAGTGTTAGGGACGGTTCATTTTTTATGAGATAGGGGGGGGGGCTGGTGGGATTTGAGGGGGGGTCATCCGAAAAAATTTGGCTTTAAAGGGGGGGCCAGCCAAAAAAAATGGTCTGTAAGGGGGGGTTCACTAAATAATTGTACTTTTAAGTGTTGTAAAGAGGCTTCTGAAAGAGTAAAAAAGTCTTGCCAGAATGCCCAAAATAACATTCCTGAGGTTCTCAAAATTTAATTTTTTCCGGGGGAGTATGCCCCCCGAACCCCCCTACTTTGTTATGTACCAAATGCCATTAACTCAACCCAACAGCTTATTGGTTACAAGTGCAGACAACCCATACTAACAGACAACATCCACAATAAACAGTTGAGGCAATGCCAGCTATTTGGAATGTGTTTTTTGTACACTGATAAATTCTTTATTCACAAGGCTCGATATATTTTAATTTCACTTGATTATTGTTTTGTGGGTTTTTTTTTTTTATTTATTTATTTTTTTTTTTGGGGGGGGGGGTCATCGAAAAAAAAAATTGATTTTGAGGGGGGGCCAGGCAAAAATTTTCGATGAAGAAGGGGGGGCCATTATATATAACAGTGACTATCTATCAAATCCCACCAGCCCCCCTACCCCATAAAAAATGAACGGTCCCTTAGATCAGAAAACTCTTTAAAGAGACTTTGGTGAAAGTAATCATTATACCCCTGAAGTAAAAAAATGCATTAATGTTGTCGCTGCTTCTTTAATTAGTTTATCACTTTTAGAAAACAAGTATTTAACCTGAACACTCCCAGAAATAAAGGAATGACCAGCTTACTTATAAAATCATTATTCTTGTCATTAAACAAAGAAGTGTCATTGACAACTTTAGAATCAGCCTCAAAGTTTTTTGTGGGAAATGAATACCAAAAATCATCACAGTAAATGTTATTGTGCTGAGTAATCTATCTATTAAATATAGAACTGAATAAAGTTTGTCCAGTACTTAACTGACTGCATGTCTGTGATCTGCACATCAAGAGTAAACAGCATGTTAGATAATTGAGCTCTTTGTTCCTGAAGAAAAATAAAGTCATTTATTGGTTGGATAAATAAATGTGAATTTTAGTGTGAACACAATTAGTAATGGTAAAGTCTGTGTCCGAGCCAAGTGGCCCATACAGCCGGAGCTTATCCCGGTTTCCATAGCATTAAGTGACTAGGAATATTGCTACTCCCCCCTGGATGGGATGCTAGTCCATCGCAGGGTTACCCCCAGCAGTCAATTCGCCGGTACCCATTTATACACCTGGGTGGAGAGAGGCACTGTGAGAGTAAAGTGTCTTGCCCAAGAACACAACGCAGTGCTGGCCAGGCCGAACCCGGGCCGTTTGACTCGGAGTCGAGCGCGCTAACCATTAGGCCACCGTGAACACAATTAAGCCCATAAATTTACCAATCATCTGGAAGGGGATGGCAAGCTCTATCTGGAAGGGCGAGTAATCAATAGATACTTCACAAATGTGCGCATACTGAGGTTGTTAAGGGATCCAGGGGGACTCCTATATAAAAAGGAAAAGGAGTGTTCCTCGGAAGATTGGAATGAAACGCCGCAAGTAGACCAATCTGGGCATGGTAAGAGCTATTTTGATCGCTCAAAGAAACCACTTCATGCCTGATCAATCTGGACTGCTGTCACAGTATGACTCATATGGTCACGTGACTCACATGCAATCCCAAACAAGACCTCAACTAGTATAAATTTTGGAGTTTTGTCATGAACAACCTCAAAAGTGTCAGTAAACCAGGCAGAGGGAAGGGGGTCAGATGGATTCCACCATATTAGTGTTGCATACAGGCCCTACCCAACTAGTAACCATGGTAACATTTTTTTGTTGATTGACTTTGTTGCTTTTGAGAACACCCCCCGTTGCTAAAGTCTATCAAAGTACAAGTTGAATCTGTTGGTTAAATATATTTAGTGATACAAACTGCTAAAGTTGATCTAAAATCACAACTTTTGTCATGCCAAATGGACTACCGGTACTTCTTAGGGGGTGATCTGTTCTTAACAAACAACAAAATCAGTTAACTAAAAAATGTTACCATGGTTACAAGTTGGGTAGGCAGGGATCAGTCGACCCCCTTCTTTCCACTTTGATCAATTATGCCTAGTTTTCTAAGACATACATGTTCACTCTTAATTTACCGTACACCCCCAAGTCAGACAAGGAGCATCCCCACCCTTTCACATATATGGGAGCTTAAGGATACATCTGTTTATCCAGTGGGATTTACAGATTATTGCATACAACCAAAAACTATTGCACATTTTCCTTTAGCATGAAACCACAGCCGGAAATTCGCCTGCACTTGTGGCTTCTAAGGAATAGAAATGGAGCTCACCTGTTTACTGGCATTAGTGGAATATCATCCTGTTAAACAGCTGCAATGGTTTCACCTGTAAAAGAGAAAAAATATATTATTTTGAGAAGAATGTCTCCTTCAATTTGCTCAGACCAGGGTCTGAAGACGGCAAGTTTTAATTTTCAGCAACTTCGATTCTGAATTAAAATCAGTCTTTGCTTCACATGCAAATTTATGGGGAAATTTACCTATAGCAAAAACACCATAGCCATTTCAGATCCATTCAGTGCAGGTCCAAATACCAAATGAATTAACAATTTTTGGAGGAATTTTCCTTTAGTGAAATACTATGGAATCTCTCATCCATTCAGTACCTATCCAAATACCAAATTAATTAACAGTTTTTTGCTTCTCTTGATTTTAATGTAGGACCAGTCTTTGCTTTACAGATCAAGAAACCTAGTAAGAGATTTTGTTGGGTGGAGCCAGCTCCCTTGTGGGCCAGTTCTTACACCCATCTCTTGTACAAAAGTCCAAGATCCGTTCAGCGCATGCAGACAGTCACAATTCTAAACATGTTTTTTATTTTAATAAATTTTGATGTAAGACTTATTTTTGCTTCACAGATCAAGTATTTCAGGAAGAGATTTACGGGTGGAACTAACCCCTTATCAGGTCAACTCTTACACCCATCTCTTGTAAAAAGTTCAAGATCCATTTAGCACATGCAGATAGTCAAAATTCCAACATTTTTTTATTATTTTGTAAGACCAGTCTTTGTCTCACAGATCGAGAAACTCAGGAAGAGATTTACAGGTGGAGCTAACCCCTTATCAGGTCAACTCTTACACCCATCTCTTGTACAAAGTCCAAGATCCATTCAGCGCATGCAGACAGTCCAACCCGGGCCGTTTGACTCGGAGTCGAGAGCCCTAACCATTAGGCCACCGCCCCTCCCTTGTGGGGCATGGGTACCAAAAATTGTCACAGCAAATGTTATTGTGCCAAGTAATCTATTTATTTAACTGAATAAAGTTTGTCCAGTACTTAACTGACTGCATATCTGTGATCTGCACATCAAGAGCGAACAGCATGTACAATGATTTTGCTCTTTGTTCCTGAAGAAAAAAAATTGTTTTGTGTTAACTAACACAGTTTAATCTTTTTATGATTCTCTAGTGGACTACTAAAGTGGCAGAAACTTTTAGGGAACAAAATCTCATTGCTTAATTTTGCCCACTTTTATGTTTTTAGCAATTTAAACTTGCAGAGAATTCTTACAAACTACAGACTGTATTTTTTTCCAGACAATCAGCGAATTTAAACTGAGAGAATAAGTAACTCAAGTAACTCAGCAAGAGATTTACAGGTGGAGCTAACCCCTTATCAGGTCAACTCTTACACCCATCTCTTGTTAAAAGTTCAAGATCCATTCAGCGCATGCAGACAGTCCAAATCCCAAAAAATTTTTGAAACAATTTTTAAAGACTTTATACATGGTTAGTATTAATAGTCACAGAGGTGGCAATTGCAGCATTCATTGTTTAAAAAGATACTGAAGTCACGTTTCCGAATCGTTTTCTTAAATGTCTTTAGTGACTGACAGTTTCTTTTGCTTCAGGATCATTTGCTTCAGTGTTAGGGACGGTTCATTTTTTATGAGATAGGGGGGGGGCTGGTGGGATTTGAGGGGGGGTCATCCGAAAAAATTTGGCTTTAAAGGGGAACCCAGCCAAAAAAAAATGGTCTGTAAGGGGGGGTTCACTAAATAATTGTACTTTTAAGTGTTGTAAAGAGGCTTCTGAAAGAGTAAAAAAGTCTTGCCAGAATGCCCAAAATAACATTCCTGAGGTTCTCAAAATTTAATTTTTTCCGGGGGAGTATGCCCCCGAACCCCCCTACTTGGTTATGTACCAAATGCCATTAACTCAACCCAACAGCTTATTGGTTACAAGTGCAGACAACCCATACTAACAGACAACATCCACAATAAACAGTTGAGGCAATGCCAGCTATTTGGAATGTGTTTTTTGTACACTGATAAATTCTTTATTCACAAGGCTCGATATATTTTAATTTCACTTGATTATTGTTTTTTGGTTTTTTTTTTTTTATTATTTTTTTTTTTTTTGGGGGGGGGGGGTCATCGAAAAAAAATTTGATTTCGAGGGGGGGCCAGGCAAAAATTTTCGATGAAGAAGGGGGGCCATTATATATAACAGTGACTATCTATCAAATCCCACCAGCCCCCCCTACCCCATAAAAAATGAACGGTCCCTTAGATCAGAAAACTCTTTAAAGAGACTTTGGTGAAAGTAATCATTATACCCCTGAAGTAAAAAAATGCATTAATGTTGTCGCTGCTTCTTTAATTAGTTTATCACTTTTAGAAAACAAGTATTTAACCTGAACACTCCCAGAAATAAAGGAATGACCAGCTTACTTATAAAATCATTATTCTTGTCATTAAACAAAGAAGTGTCATTGACAACTTTAGAATCAGCCTCAAAGTTTTTTGTGGGAAATGAATACCAAAAATCATCACAGTAAATGTTATTGTGCTGAGTAATCTATCTATTAAATATAGAACTGAATAAAGTTTGTCCAGTACTTAACTGACTGCATGTCTGTGATCTGCACATCAAGAGTAAACAGCATGTTAGATAATTGAGCTCTTTGTTCCTGAAGAAAAATAAAGTCATTTATTGGTTGGATAAATAAATGTGAATTTTAGTGTGAACACAATTAGTAATGGTAAAGTCTGTGTCTGAGCCAAGTGGCCCATACAGCCGGAGCTTATCCCGGTTTCCATAGCATTAAGCGACTAGGAATATTGCTACTCCCCCCTGGATGGGATGCTAGTCCATCGCAGGGATACCCCCAGCAGTCAATTCGCCGGTACCCATTTATACACCTGGGTAGAGAGAGGCACTGTGAGAGTAAAGTGTCTTGCCCAAGAACACAACGCAGTGCTGGCCAGGCCGAACCCGGGCCGTTTGACTCGGAGTCGAGCGCGCTAACCATTAGGCCACCGTGAACACAATTAAGCCCATAAATTTACCAATCATCTGGAAGGGGATGGTACAGACCTTGGTTGCATTATTAGAAGAAATAAAAAAACTTTAGAAACACTCTTACTACACTGTTTGTTCTTTTTTATGTTTGATATCCTGACTACAAGCTTCCCCGAACCTCCACTTACTCTTAAATATATATATGGAGTGAGAAATTTATTGAACCATGCCCTTCTCTCTTCAGGAGCACCCAATGAGGAAATTTAGTCAAAAGTTTTGGAATGTTGTTACAAGTACTGTTTTGTGTTAACTAACTCTAGTCGACTGTTCAAGTGGCAGAAACTTTTAGGGAACAAAAACTCATTGCCCAATATTGCCCATTTTTATGTTTTTAGCAATTTTAAACTTGTAGAGAATTCTTCAACTCTTCAGACTGTATTTTTTCTAAGATAATCAGCGAATTTAAACTGAGAGAATAAATTGAAGGCGATTTTATGTTTGAGAGATAGAACAGACATTGTTCTTTAGATTTTTGTTGCTAGGTTGCCAAGTGAAGGGGTGCCAAGAATATAGCCCCAAGTGACTTCTGATCAATTCTAGATTCTCTTTTCAAATTGCACTATGTATGTTTATTAATCAAAGAGAGAATTTCATATTGGATCAGAAGTCACTTGGGACCTTATTTCACACACCCTTCAAATGCACAATGGCCCATGTTTGTTGAAATAGAATTTAGAAAAAAATACAGCCAAAATGGGGTATTGAAAAAAACTTAGCCAAACAATAGACAGGAATCACATCATACACTTATTCCTTCAGCAAAAGTACAGGAAGAACATCACTCTAAAACTAAACTTATGGCAAAGTTTTTGACATTTCTGACAGCTTCGGACTCCGGGATCTCAAAAACTCCTGCCTATGTCTACCCCCTAACTTTTGGCCATTTGTCATTTCTTAAGATTTGAAATTTTCCAATTGAACAGGGACAATTTGAATCATGGTTTTTGTGTATTTTTCAAAAATTCACTTGTCAAAGGAATGAAAATTGTAAAGGGATAAAGCCTGTTTGTAGTATTGGAGATTTGGCATATCAAAAAATTACCTCACCTAATGAACTATTGCATACATGAGCACAAGGGAAAAATTTTAGTTTTTTCATGAATTTATCAATAATTCCCTTTAATCCCTTTAATAATTTCACGTTTCAAAGTATTGAAAATCGAGTACTTGTAAATAAATTTAATCCCTTTGATACAAGTAGTTGAATAGCAAAAAAGATTAAATTTAATTTTTTTTAATTCAATTATGTGTGCACGTTTGGCAAAATGTTAAAACTTGTCTTTTTGTAACTCAAGCTGAAGGTATAAAGCGTAAAAGAATTTTTAAATTTAAAAAAAGTCACATTTATACACATGGGCAATTGACTGCAAAAGTTCGCGTTAAGGTCTGCTTAACTTCAAAGTTTGACACTTGATCACCCCGTGAACGCACGCAATAAAAACATATTTTCACGTGATATCAAACGTCTGCTTTTCAGGTGTTAAACTTTTGCTCTCAAAATGCTCACCAAGAGCACTGAGTATGGACAAATCTTTACACTAGAAATGATTCAAATTAACCTGTGTGTGCATATCAACACAGATCAGCATCAATAAGAAGAAGTCTCTATATCTAATGTTGCCTCCATTTCAAAACCGGAATGGGTTGAACTTTTGGCACGAAAGTTGCTGTTACATGCAGTTTGATAAACTTCAAAGTTTGACACCTGAAACGCAGACATTTGACCTCACATGAAAACATGTTTTTAACTCGCGCATTCACAGGTAGATGCAATCAACAGTAATTACAAGAAACACAGGCATGCATGAAGCAAAGCCATTGTTACATTTTGCTAAAAGTGAACACTTATTGGGAATAATTCCCCCAAATTTAAATTCTTTGTCTGTTTTAAAAGTTGTACCAGTAGTGTCAGTCTTGGAGGGTGGAGAGGAAAGGGGGGGGGGGGGGAAATTGACATTCTATTTGGCCCTACCCTCATTCCCTATTCCATTTTATTTTGCCCCAAACTGTAAACTCTTGTTTTGATTTGAATAGAAGATGATTGCGTAGGGGTGAATTTGTGTCTCACAGAGAAATTCCCCCCAAGGGGTGCAGGACCAGCAAGGGTGGTACGGGGGATGGGAGGGGTGTATTGACATTCTATTTGGCCCTCCTTGATGCCCTATTCCAATTTCTTTCGTCCCTAGCTGTCAATTCTTGTTTTGAGAGAAATTCCCTCTGGTGGTGGGGTACCTGGAAGTCTAAATTTCTGCATTTTCTTAAATTCTTCCCCTCTCACAATGGACCCTTTTTGTGTATATTCCTATGCAATGCTGCACAGCAAATTTTCATTTTTCTTCATCTTCCAATTTCCTTCATAGACTTGACCCACCGTCCTAAATCAAGGTTTTAAGCTCCCAATCCCACTAATTTCAGGTATAATATGACCCCCCCCCCCCTGACCCCCATCCCAATATCAGAGTGCAAAGAAATCCAATATCCAGACAAGCTGTATCCAGGATGTTCAAGCCCTATGTTCCAAGTCCTCAAAATTTTCCCAAATTTTCAATGTCAGGCCAGTGAAAGATAAAATCCACTAGCCCCACTGCAAAATCCACTAGCTAGAGCTGGGGTATCAGACATGCACTTCTCTGCACACTGAATATATTACTATAGTCAGTTTCATATTTCATTTTTCTGGAATGTTTAATGTATCAGTCAATTCCAAGCGAGATCATGCCCCCCCCCCGGGCAAACCCCCGAGCATTTGACTTTTTTCAAAATGTCTGATCAAATTCCCCACTATGTGGGCCAGATGCACGGTCAAATGCCCCACCGGTCGGGGCTGAAATGTCATTGTGAGTCGGTTTTCTCGTTGAATTACGGCCGTTTTGCCTACGAGTACCAGCGGATTTGCTAACGACCAGTTACCTTCTCGTTAACACTTGGTCTAAACGGACACTCATGCCTCATTTATCGGTCAATTTTGATAGGAAAAGATAGATACGTTGAAATTAGGTACTTGCATTAGCGTAACCAAATACTAACTTCACGCGCTTGAACTCGCTAGCGGTTTTAGTGCAGAATGCACTTTTGTGATGGTTTGGTGGGCAGTCGTGTGATAAACCCCTAAACCCCTCAAGCGCTAAAGCACTATGGTGTAAACTTTTAATCAGCAATTAATTAATTAATATCAATTAATTAATTATTCCTTGTGGAGGGGGTGGGGGTGGGGAGCACCTGACCGTACCCCTAGGTAAAACCTGGAGCACATCTATGTTACTTTCATATGAAGATCTCAAACGTATATATTTGTTTCAGAAAACGCTTTGCTCTCCTTGTGGTACTACTCAACGTTCTAGGGCAACGTTCTTTACGCCAAACGCATGCGCAGTTTAGTCTACATTTTTTGCTGGAACTCTCATGAACATCTGTTGTATTGCGTGTTTGTGGTAGGATTCCTGCAGACTTCGTGGCGCCAAGTAAAAACCGCAAATTAATTAAATTAGATTTTGAGACTTTCACAGCGCTTTCATAATTAGGTATGCAAAAACTTGCACCGGAATTTTCGGCGTGAACACCTGATAACCAGGAAACAAATATCCTAGCTGTACTGCGTTTTAAAAAACCTGTCGAAAAAGATGTTTTTTGATTAGATTTGTTTCTTTAGTTTTTGAGAATCGTCTTTTGTGCAGTCTAAACCGTAACTTAATTAAATTAAACAAATGTCATCGATGCCGCCGTAAAACAAACAAAAAACAAAAGTTTCATGTTATCGCATTTTTAAGGAAGACAAAAGTATTTTGTTACAAACGAACAAAAGTGTCGTGTTACGTTTGCAAAGATTAGCGTAAGGAACACCTGGGAAAGAGTACAAGTAGCCTGTGAACAGTTTTTCGGAGTAAAATAAAGCAAATAAACACGAACATATATAAAACATCATACTTTCAATTGTTCCATATTGCATTCTGCACTCACCAAATCATCGAGATTTTTATACTTCATGACTCATTTTGTCAACGGTCACATGCCTGACCATGCGGGCTTCTGTTCGATCAAATTCCCCACTATCTAAGCCTCAGTAGCGGTCAAATGCCCGGGGGTTGCCCGGGGGGGGGGGGGGTGATCTCGCTTGGAATTGACTGATACATAAGAACGACTTAACTGTGTGGGTGATTGCATTCACAGGGAGAGTGAACACTCTGAGTTGCATCAATGTTTACATGTAAACACAGACTGAAACCCTTCCGACAAACCTATCAATAATCGGTTAACCCCTGACCAGCCAGCCAAAATCTACTTTTTCACCTTAAAAGTTTCCTGCTTTTTATCAGGAGATGCATAGTTTTGTTTGTTGTTGATAAAACAATCAGCACAGTAGTACATGTATATGTAACTGTATGTCCATGACTTGGGATTATTTTACAAGTCTCTCTGCAAACTACATGAACATGCAGCCCCCTTGATTACAGTGGAACCCCGCTTTACGGACACCCCGGTATTACGGACAGTTTCGTCGGTCCAGACGAAAACCTCATACATTTTCTCTTAAATTAACCCGCTTAATACGGACACCCGTTAATACGGACAAAGGACACTTTTCCGTGTCCCGAGTAACAAACTCTTATACATTTTAAACCCCGCTTTACGGACATTGTTTATCTGTGCACCGACAATTTTCATTGTCGCGATTATTTGCTAACTTGAAGACACTGGACCCTAGACAAAAAATTACAGAATTCGAAGAGTTAAACCCATTTTATTTTAAAGAGTAGCTTGATAGCGTGACTTACGGTGTTTGAACCTTGTACTGTTTTCCGGCTGACTGCTATTCCTATTTAAAAGTTTCACTTTCTTTGCTTAAAGCTTCCGTGCAAAGTAAAGTTATGGACTCTTTTAAATGAGTTTGTAGAGTTTGAGAACGGTTAGGGTCAGAGTTTTAGTTACAAAGGAAATTTTATAGAAAACGTTCTGTTGTTGCTGAAATGCGTTTTATTTCTTGTATATAGTAAAGTTGCTGAGTTCATTAATAGTTCGAGTGTATCACTAGATTGTAGGTTTTTTGTAAAAACTATAAATTTTAGTCAGAGAGTTCACAGTTTGCATTTGTTACAGTTACAGTACAATTAAATAACGTTTTGTTGCCGATAAAACATGTATCAGTGACTTTTTTCGGAGACCCCGCTTAATACGGACACCCCGTTAATACGGACAATTTGGCCTGTCCCCTTTGGTGTCCGTATTAACGGGGTTCCACTGTTTTCTCAACCATGCCGGCTGTATGCCCCAGCCTTATCCCCCACCCTCAATCCTATCCCCTACCCCAGCACATTTCCCCAACCCCCTGGTACTATCCCCAACCCCCACCCCAGACATTATGCCCCCACACTATCCCGCACCCCTGCACTATTCCCCAACTGAGCCCCGGCACTATCCACCATCACCAGCCCTATCCCCCACCCCCGGCACTATCCCCTGGCCCTATCGCCCACCCAGGGTGGGCGAGTGGTGCTCAGATGAACCCCCTTGATTTGTGAATATTAAACCCTCCTTCCCTTAACATACAATCATGTGTTTCCGCTTTAAGTATCAGTTTGATTACTTAAAAATTTTAACCACCCATGAAGCAAGGTCAACAGAGGAAATACAGTAAGATAAATTATAAACATCTTATCCACTTTTTAAACATTTGGAGGATTTGATTACTAGTAAGTTGCCAATTATAGTTAAAATTCAAAAAATATTGCAAGTATTAGTAACCCTGTCTGTGGTCTTGCCTTATCTTACACATAAATTAAAGCAGAACTTGATTTACGTCATACAGTGCAATGATCAAATCCAAACTTTTTAAGTGGAATTAAATATTAATTGAGTTTAATGGGGAGTGGTACGGTACGCTAGGATCAGGTTTCCAGTTTGTACTTTCATTATCTTCGCTCGGTCACCGTTCGCTACGGTCGAAACAAGTAAATCGTATATTTCTTTTCTCATTTCGTTGGGAAAGAGACATGTCTTCGAAAAGAAAAATAAGCGCACTTCTTCTTGCCCTGGATGTCATCTCCCGAAAACAGAACACGGTTTTGGGACCATGAATAAACATTGTAATGGCCCTGATGTCAGCGACGCGGAGGAAAGTATGGACGAAATCGACGCCGCTGCTCCGTCGCCGTCGTCAAAGTCGAAGTCTCCACTAAGTCAAGCCAATACGGAGCTTCTTCAGGCCGTGAGGGCACTCTCCGATCAAGTGGTCGCGCTACAGCTAGAGCAAAAATCTCTTCGGGAGATGGTGGAGAAAAAAGCGGGGCGGATCCCCAAACAAGGACACGAGCACCGCAACATCGCAAGATTCAACAGAAACAGGTAACGTTCAGCATATTAAACCTCGTGTGTATGTTGATCTTACTACGCTTCTCCCTCGGGTCAAGACTGAAAAGTCCTCCGAAACCGGATCTGGCGATACCAAACGAAAAGTGACCATCGAGTCGTTCGATCAATGGCTGGAAGCGTGGTCTGCTTACGAAGAAAAGCTGATGACGGCTAACCCGGATCGATATATCGAGCTTGCTCACTACAGAAGCATTATTCAGAAAGCCAACCGTAAATTCCAAAAATATTGCAAGTATTAGTAACCCTGTCTGTGGTCTTGCCTTATCATACACATAAATTAAAGCAGAACTTGATTTACGTCATACAGTGCAATGATCATATCCAAACTTTTTAACCTGGGCAAAACTGAAAATTCCCCTAAATTAGAAGAGAGGCAGAGGTGGATGCATTAAGAGTAAATAATTTAAACCCAGGAGTGTTAGAAGTTAATTAAGGACCGTGCTCTGTAGAATTGTTATTGGTGAATGTGAATCGTTATGAAGTGAGTGGAAGTCATAAAATTATCAGAGTCAAGTGAAAAGTTGTTTGTCATCTGGTCAAAAGTCTGAAATCTTTGCAGGTCGCCGGCTGCAGTGATTGGCCTGTGTTATGCCAATAAACATTTAATAGTTGTTTAAAGTCATGGTGTTAGTTTCAATCCAGTTAAGGTTTAGTCAAATTTGTGTCAAAAAAGCTGTTTAAAGTAATGGCATTGGTTGTATATGCACTGTAGATATGTGAAGTCCGCTGTTGAATGTGTATGTGTGTCAGTCAACGATGTTATGGTAATGAGAAATTGCTTTTGTGAAGTTAAATAACATCCCTTAATTTTACCTGATATTTCAGGAAAAAATTCCAGGCTGTTTCCTGGAGGTATGGTGCCCTGCAGCACCCTTGCAGAAGCCAGGTTAAGTTTTGATTTGATCAATGCATAAGAACACAAGTGTTTACCTGACTCCTGGATTGCAATAAATCATCAACTAGAATATGCTAATGGATAATATAGTTGTCATCTTCTCCCAAAGCAGCTGCCTCTTCCTGTTTATAAAGAAGAAAAAGTAGAATAATTTAGACAAGAGCATTTGCCAGGTGTGTCAAAATTAATTATGAGTACTGCGCATGCCCACAATCTTTTACAATAATTTCATTACTGGATTGATCAGACTTATATCCAAGGGGAATAGGCATACCAGAGGTCAGTTACCATGGCTGCAAATAGTTTTTGTGACTACTGCGCATGCGCCAGTAGTCACTATTGCTGTCATGTCCGTCCCGAAAGTAAGTAAGTAACAATAGAGTATACTTCGGAGCCAATCAGCACAAAGAAATACAGATATGTGAGTCTCTTCGGTAACACTTCGTAACAACGATGGCCTACCGATGGTCTACGATGACAAACTAACATCTTTGTAGTGTTCGATTGCGAGGTCTGTGTTTTATATTTTACAACATTCACCTCTCACAGCTTTCGTATTTTGTTTCTAACCGAACAGATGAAAAGTTTCGTGAGAATTTTTCAGCTTTTAGGTCGGTATAGAAAGTATACGACAAATTTCTCGGCTTCGCTTCGCTCTCAGCTTTGGAACGGATTGTTCGATCGCGAGTTAAGTGTTTTATATTTTACAACATCACACAGCGTTCTCATTTGCTTCCAACCGATCAGATAAAAGGTTTGGTGAGTACATTTATGCCTTTAGCTCGACCAGTTATTAGTGTGCGACGAATGTGTATTGTATTTTAACCTGATTTGACCACGCGTGATAAACAACACGTGCGCTTGCCGATACTCCAACTCCATAATTGTAAAGTACATTAGCCTCGTGTGAAGAAATTGAACACCTCTTTAGGAGAATTCAGCCACTGCGGATGAATATTTCGCGCTTAAGTTTTAGGGGAATACATGATCCCCTCTCCCACTATGGTAATAATATAATATTGTGTCCGTTTACGTAGCAAACAAATCTGAATAAGTGCCTGCTATTGACCTCTACTGTCGAATTAAATCTTCTAGTGATCGAGAAACTATCGATGTGAAAGCTGTGGTGAATCATTACAAAAATTCTTTTTTAAAAAATAATTACTCCAGAACTGTGATTTGTTAGATGTATTAAAACATAATGATCGTAAACCGTGGTAGTTCGATCAAATAAGCGATAAACTACAGTGTTCATCATTCAAGCCCTCGCAGCCTAAAGTTCAAGTCACGCAATCGCTTTAATACAAGTACTTTTACATATATACAACTCCACAGTACGCTTTTATTTGAGATTTTAGTCTTTATATCCGCTTTTTAATTGTAATTCTAATTGTAATATTTTACTAATATTGCAATCTTTATTTACTATATTCAGCAATAATTATTTCTTTATTGCAAATCATTTAAGTTAAGTATTTACAGGTAATTAAACAACTTCCAGGCATAGAAGATGAATGAAAGTTTCCCGTTACAAACACAGTTTTTCTCCTGTGTATACAATGAAAAAAGTCCTTTGATTGCCAATTACAAGGAAATGAACAAACAAATAACCTGCAGAGCAGTGTGCCTCTCACCAAGAAAGTGTGAAGTTTTGACCGATTACAGTAAAAAGAAGAACCCATTTGTATATAAGTTAAAAAGTTCAACGCGGACACCTTTTCGAACACCCTAAACCACACAACCAAAACACACATAGGTTTGGGTCTAAGGCAGCCTTTATTGACAACTGTTAAAATGTAACTTTCAATAACAACATAGAAAATAAAATACTAAATTACACTCCGAGGAACAATAGACAAACTACTATATCAAAATAAAACAGAAATAAAGATAATACACAAGGCTGCCTGTACAAACAAAGCCCACCAAGAATAAAACCAAAAACTGGGAGGGCAGGGAGGGAAAATAACTGCGAAATACACTGGCTGCTTGCTTAACGTATGTACTTGCTGCAAGAGCATTAGCAACTAGCCTATCTAAGACATGCGACACTGAAGTATTGCTATGATTGTACTTCTACTTGCATGCTGGAAACTCACTAGTACTACTTGTCTAAAGTAATATTACAGCTAACAAGGTAATTGCGAAATAGGAATGACCTATACAATAGTTGGCAGACTGGGCAAGACTGCCTTGGCCCCAATACCTAGTTTGTGATTTAGACAAGCATCACCATCCGCCGATGCTTCCCCTAAACCACACAACCAAAACACACATAGGTTTGGGTCTAAGGCAGCCTTTATTGACAACTGTTAAAATGTAACTTTCAATAACAACATAGAAAATAAAATACTAAATTACACTCCAAACCCAACGTGTGGAATGTGGAGTCATATTGATGTGTTTGAGATAATAGCCTTAGCAAGGATATTAACTGACTGAAGTCTGATAGTAAGTGGAACCGTAAGGTATAGGAGAACGGCATCTGAATGCCAGTCACCCAGAATCTTAATAAGATCTACAGGAATACCTGCTTGAAAAGCAAAGGAGGCCCCACCCCTACGGAAAGAGTGGCAGGCATAATCTTTGGCTGGCAGACCTAGGGATAAAAGAACCGCCCTAAGTTTTTTTAAAAACATAGCGTACGTAAAAATTTTTTGTTGTAGGTCAGGCGAGCTGAGAAACAAAAAGGCCTGTGAGCTGGGGTTAGCCTGATGGGTAAAGTACATAGCCCGGGTTATAGCCCTAGCGGGACAAAGGGGGGAGTCTGGAATAAGGGGAAGAGGAAGTTGGACAACCCTTTCGCGAAATTGGATAGTCTTACTCCAGCGAATGGACATTAAGTAGCCCCAGGGGAAGGACTGGAAATCTGAGCGTAAAAGGTGCTGGGATGTATTGAAAGCCCCGGGGGAACTGGCTAGCAGGTGGCTCTTGCGTAACATGCCAAAGAAAGAAACCAAACAAATGGCCCAGAACGAAGCATCAAAACTAGAGCGCATGTCTAGCTGAGAGTGAATACGCAGCAAAATATCTGGGGTGATAGGTAACTTTTGGGCAGGTGGTTCCCCTTTAACCCGTTTAATACCTGTAAGGAGGGATTGTAAGGACCAGTTGTCTATTAGGGGATTGGGTAAGTTGAACTCCTTGTGAATAAGGCCGATAATGTTTAAATAATTTGGAATAGAGGATGGCTTTAGGGATCTAGCTAGGAAAGCTGCATATTGGCAGAGGTGGGCAGGCTGTGCAGGAAAAGGTGGGTATCCCATGCGTGCACAAAACCGGAGATAGCTGGCACGGTGAGTGCGGTAGGTTGCCTTTGTGTTGTCTGCAAAAGTATGGAAGCGGTACTGGAAGATTTCGTCTTCAAGTTCCTTGGCAAGCTCTGGTTCTTGTGAATCTGGAAAGAAGGAAAATACCACTGTTCAGGGACATGTGATTGACCAAAGGTGTTGAATAGACTTGCTGAATAGGTTGATACTGCAGCAGGAGGCGGGAAAAGGCGATGGCTTTGTCCGGTTGGTGTTTTTTTTTTTAACTGCGAACTACACTATAACTGCGAAATACACTGGCTGCTTGCTTAACGTATGTACTTGCTGCAAGAGCATTAGCAACTAGCCTATCTAAGACATGCGACACTGAAGTATTGCTATGATTGTACTTCTACTTGCATGCTGGAAACTCACTAGTACTACTTGTCTAAAGTAATATTACAGCTAACAAGGTAATTGCGAAATAGGAATGACCTATACAATAGTTGGCAGACTGGGCAAGACTGCCTTGGCCCCAATACCTAGTTTGTGATTTAGACAAGCATCACCATCCGCCGATGCTTCCCAATAATATCTTGATGGGTACAGTTGTAGATACTATGATATGTAGCTGAACACTATCCACTTGACTTCTCAAGATCAGAAAATGAGAAATTCAAACATATTGTGCTTCTATTAAAGGCAAACCAAAAGCAAATATGAATTGTTCTGCAATGCTTTGAATAATTATGTTCTGTTCTTGTTATATAGATATACAAAATAACGATGTAGCAACTCCTGTTAAATAGATCTCACTAAGTTGTTGTATCATTCTTGTTTGATATTAAAGTTTATTAAATTAATTGAAACTGTTTTTGATTATCCAATAATTTTTGGGTTGTATTTTGGAGCCGATTTCTGGTTACTTTTGTGGGAGGCGCAGTGGCCTAATGGTTAGTGTGCTGAACTACTGATCAATTGCAAGCAGTCGGGGTTCGAGCTCTGGTGCGGCGTTTTGTTCTTGGGCAGGAAACGTAACTCTCATGGTGTCTCACTTCACCCAGGTGTTTAATGAAATGGGAACTGGCAAATTGACTGCTAGGGGGTAACCCTGCAATAGACTTGCATTCCATCCAGGGGGAATAGAAACACTTCTAGTTTTAAAAATGCTAAGGAAACCGGGATAAGCTTCAGCCTGATGGGCTACTTAGCTCATATGCAGTCTCTTCCTATTATCTTCTTGATTAGCACTGATTTATACACCATATAACACTCTGACCGACAGTTTTACAATAAATATAGCCGCATATATATGCCAATTCTACTTTCGTAATTTTCATCGTCTTAGCAGTAGTCACACGCGCCTGTAGGCGCCTATTTTTTACACTTGAAAAGACGTATATTCCGGTATATCCTACTAATTAAGACACCACCTTAATCGGGCAAAACAAAATTGTGGTCAGACAGATTTTTATTTATCCTTGTAAAATTCATTAACTATTCATGAGGGTGCAAACCAATCCCAGCACACTATTCAGATCACATGTACACAACTGTAAACCCCAAATTATACAAATCAAACAAGAGCATTAAATTTTGATACAAACTCCTGCTCAGCTAATTAGTATTCATTAACTTTTGATATGTACACATCTCGACTGATTCACATAACAATACTTTGCATTCAATTTATTGTTTTCATTTCACAAGTAGAATAAAATATTCGCGTCCGATCTGTATGGCCGTTTACAATGGCTCGCCTATTGGCTCGCCATTGTAAATGTCCATACAGATCTCCCGCTCATTTTTTATCTACTACTTGCTGTAGAATAAATTACCATGAAAAAACTGTCCTTTCTAACAAAGGTAAGAAATAAGCTGCGAGGACGAAGTCCTGGCAAAGTCTCAAAGAACTTCAATTGCCATTAAACTTCACACAAAGCAAAACAAACATCACTTTACATTCTTGGACTGTTAAAAGTTCCGAAATAGTTACAGCAGTTAGCCTGACGTTGTCCGCTTTTTTGTCAAGGGTCAAAGAGCCATGTATTTCAAGGCCATTTGCAAGTTCTCCAAAGTTATAGAATAATTTATTTTCCGGCATAGCAAAAGAATGGATTGGAGCAATATGACTTCTTTTCTGGTTTTGAATATTTTAGAAGCAAATAAGATCTTCCGATATAATTTTCTGGATAGACACAATGCCTGAGAAGGTGGGGCACCCTGTTATTCATCGATCTTAACACAGAAATGTGGTTGCCACATTGGCGACTAAACATAAAACCAGAGTGAAATTTTGGTCACATTAGTGACTAGTGAGTTGCACTTTCTAGCCCTGTGGCTGCTTTATTGTCTTCTAAGAAATGTTTACTTTTACTTAACATTACAGCAACTTTAATTTCAGTTGGCCAATCAAGGCATGATATTTTCTATTTCTTCAGTGAAAAGTAGCCGACAAGTGTCGTCGAAGTGCCAGCTACTGCCAGCAACAGGCTGCTATTTTGAACGAAGGGTGTAATTTGCAGGTTGCAGGTTGCAGGTCACGATTTCACTTATATGTGAAATGGGTAAAAATGTGCGTTGGGTAGCTTTTTTTGTTTTGTTGTTTCACACTAGTTACGCGACAGCGCAAAAAAAAAACAGAAGTTAAGATTTCCGGAAGTGTATTGGTTGACGTTAATGATCAACTCTGTACGTGGTCCTTCGACAGCGTCGATTTGTGAAGACTGTAAAGATGGACATCATGGAACAGTATTTGTAAGTGAGCCGGCCGTTTATGTTTTCTTGCCAATTAAATGGATTTATCAATGCATGATTGAGTTTTTCACATGTTTTGTAATGATTTCTAAATGATTTATTTTGCAGATATGGAAGTAGCGATGAGCATACCGATGATAAACCAGCTGATCTCACGTCGGGGGGGTATGTAAACTGTTCTAATATTTGCGTTCTACATTGTCTATCAAGGGTGCCCATTGAGGTATAAGGCCAAAAAAGTATCTTTTGCGGGCGATAGTTAAGTGGAATTCCTATCTGGAACGATTAAGAAGGCCATTCATTTGCTTCCCGCAGAATAACAAAAGGGCCTATCATGGTAGGCTATATAGTCACCCGGGCTCTCAGCGTCCCGACACATGTAACTTGGATATTTCGCAATTTTTCCCTTGTAGATGTTTCTATTATTGTATGTTGCAGAAATTTCTGCAACCTGTTACCTGCAACCTGCAACCTGCAAATTACACCCTCCGTATTTTGAACCTGTAGTAACCTGCGTAAGGGTTGGGAGGGAGAGTTGGAAAGAGAGAGGGAGAGGGAAAAAACAGAGGGGGGAGTGGGGATGAGAAGGGGAGGGACACCTGCTCTAAGAACCCCTTTTTGTTCATTTCTGATTGGCTAGGAAACAATGGGTATTGTAAAATACAAGTTTTTTTTTCACAAACAGGCGGCGGAAATGGACGTATTAGCAAGTGCTTTAAGAGACTTTTAATCGTGCTAATGGAATATTGTCTTGAAACCGAAGCAAGAATCTGCTGTCCAGGCTCTTCTAGCCGCAGAGATGTCCTGGCAGTTTTGCCTACTGGTTACGGCAAGAGTTTGATTTATCAAATGTAAGTGCGTGCAAAGAACCACGAACTATTAAACGAAAATCGTTATCACTGAAGAGCATTATCGAAGATCAGCTCCAAGAATTGGAATCATTGGGCTTCCCTGCGGCTGACTTGTCCAAATTATCAAGCGATCATTTTGAATTTGATCCTTTGTTGCCTTTTTGGCTTCAGCTGTGTCTTCGATTTCCCCAATTGTACTTTCAACAGAAAACTGCAGCGAGAGACTCGCGCCTAAGGCATGAGAGTTGGCAGGTACAGTGTATAAAAAGAGCAAAAATTTAACATGTAACTGTACATGAAAATGTAGTAACCCACCATTACTTGGAAAAACATGCAGGACTTACACGTATTTTAAGTGTGTGGTTTCAGAAAATATCCATACCCCCACCATGGAGGGAATTTGTACAGATGATGAGATGTGTCTACTACATCAATCTTAACTGTCTGGAAATGTAATTAACTTTTACTGGAAAACCCCCTCCAGGCTCTTCGGAATTTCCTGGGCCTTTGACCCCCCACCCCTCTGAGGTTTCCAAATCCCCCTGCATGTGGTGGGGGTATGGATATTTTCTGGCACCACAAAATAAAAAGTGAAAATATTTCTATACCATTGAGCTCTCTGTAGCAAGCTTAACAACAATCATACTTCCATCAGTGAAATCTGCTATATGAAAGAAAGAAATAATACAAATTGTCAATTTTTTCATCAAGTTGTTCTTTACTAAACCTTAGAGGATTATATTTACTGCTGATGTTTTTATTTGATAACATAAAATTCAACCAACACACACTAAGGTCCCATTCACACTTATCCAGATAAATTTGAAAACAGTGTTTTCGCCCAGAAATTGAATGAAATGTTTTCCGTCCACACTATAATTTTTGTATTGTTTTCATTATAATTTTCACTGTCCACACTAATCAGGAAAAATTTGAAAATAAAATACAGCATCAACCCTAGATAAATGGCAGTGCATGCATGCATTATTACTGGAGACTACGCTTAATTCAAATTAGGGAATTTATCTTTTTTGTTAATGGCAAGGATAATGTTAAAAAAATAGGGCCCCAATAGGTCCATGTGTTTTGCTGCTAGAGCAAAGTCTTAGGGAACATGTTGATGAAAGACAAGTGAGTCGAGATTGAAATCCAACGTCTTTTATTGTCTGTCACTTGTGTGCAGGTTAATAATTGCACTATATTGTAGTCACTTTGTGTTAATTCAATCCTGATAATTTTACTGATCAATGTTATGTTGAAATCAACAATGGAAAGACGGCGTTGAACGTAACGCAAAGTTCATTTTGGCCGGAAAGCGAAAGTTTACAAATAATTATTATCATTCGTCAGTCATCCCTTCACGCATGAACACTCGTCGAATTTCAGTGTCTTCACAACAAGATCGGAAGATCGATAAGGACCAATTTTTGATTCTGCGAAAGTTCGTTTTCTTAAAGTTTTAGAAATTTGTGAAGTTGGAGGATTCACTGAGGACTGCGTAGCCGAAGATGCAGTGGCTCGCTGGACATGAAATTCTATTTTTCACGGCGTTTAATTAATCTTCACAAAATAAACATGTGGCGCCAGCGCGTCTGGCAGTCAAAAATTCATTTTTCAAAAAACTTTCCCTTTCCAGCTATTTTAGCGGGGCTTATACTATAGTACCTACCTGTCAGTCGTAGAAAAGCTGAAATTTAAGGATGAACTGTTTATTAAATGAAGACCGTATTATTTTTTAATAACTAGTAAACAAACTGGTCGCCACGCATTTAAACACGAACTGACGAATGTTGCATCTGATGCAGTGAATCTGGTGAATGAGAACTTCCTTTAATATTTCTTTGTTTTCGACGGTGTGCACCACTGAATAAGTTTCTTTCCCATTGTGATGTTACTAGTATTAATTCGTTTCTAGCTGTCTTTTATATAGCTCGAATACAGCTACAATTAGCGGTTCAGCCTACCAGCATGGTATATAATTTCCTTTCCAGCTGTCTTTGCGTGACAAGTTACACGTTCATACATTTTATTTTAAAATATGAAGTTCAGAGTTAATACAGTACTAGTATGCTGTAGACAGTGTAGACAAGGTGAGGGTAAGTTTATTTTCAAAGCGAAAGTTTACAAACTGTGCACTAACCGGTCCTTTGGAGAAAATATTTATGACCTTCGGCGAGGTTCCAAGTCTTCGCTCTTTTCGTAAATGATGAAAACTGCAGAATAATTTTCTCATAAAACTGGAGTGGTCGCGCCACAGTTTGTTTTCTTTCCCAATGCGATATACTTTTAAATCGGTTTTCTGTTTTCCAACGTGTCCAACGTGGTTTGCGTTCGAATACTTTGGCCCGTAACTTCGAATGCGATCAGCGCTACGGTTCATTGGTTTCGATTTTGTTTGTTCATGGATTTGATTGACATCGGTAGTTCAGATTTCTCCTCTGTTACGGCACTTACACCTTACGGCACTTACCACCTTACGGCACAAACTTCAGCTCTCAATGTGTTTTGCTTGCAGCCATTGCGGCTGCAGCAAAACACAAAAAACTACTAATTTCAATTTTACTTACAGCTGTACATGTATTACGGTAAGAACTTTACAACAATAAATAGATACCTTCAGCTGAATATTTTAAGACAGCGATTAATTACAAAAAGAAAGTCAAAAATTTGCAGGATGTGCAATTTATTGATTTCAAGTTTCTTCACAGAACAGCAAAAAAAAAAATCTACCAAGATTTTATAACACATATCAAATGATTGGCCATTTGACATCAGTAATAATTATTTTGAAAGCTGTGTTAATGGCTGTTTATACAACACCACCAAGCCAGCCTTTTTTAAATTTTTCCACTCTGGAGCGCCAAAGTGTGAGTTTTGGGAGCGAAGTGAGCCTGCGAGTAAAACGAGTGCTCCAATCGGAGAGTGTAGTGTTTGACTCCGAAATATATGTAGCAACTAAGATTAACCTTCAAACCTATATAACCGTTCATTAGTTCACAGTGAAGCAACAGTTTCCACTTAAAAAAAACAAACAGAAAAACGCGGTAAATGTTTCCTTTTTTCAAAAGATGATATCAGCAGTGAAAGTATCAGAGGTATTGTTTTTTGCACTGCGAAGATTTTACACGGCACTCTTCTTATAATGTCTGACGGTCTGAAAGCTTTCTTCTGAGGAAATATTCCGCTCTCAAACAAAAGTTTCATTCATAGATGGAAATACTTAGGAAATGTTCAATTTGCGTGAACGGGATTGTTGATGTAGGGAAAAGGTCATGTTGCTTTAAATATAAATTTGGAAACATTCGCTTTCATGTTTGACAAATCAAAGAAACTTTACTTGCCAACTCGCTTTTTGATATGTTTTTGCTTTTTCTTTTAAGGCAAAAGACAAGAAATTCTTGTAATTCATACCTGGAAACGCGCCAGAGGATTTAAATCTTACATATAATTATATTCGATCTTCTGAAAGTAGATTTGGTGACACGTCCGGCTGCAATGCAGGCTATTTGAAAGCCGATCTTTTGAAATGAATGGAATGCTTGTTCCACTTCAGTGCTAGTGTTATCTCCGTAGGAATTTTCACCCAACAAACAATCTACCGCATGAGTGTAGTTTAAACTCTAAACTAAAAATATAACATCCCGCGAAAACTTCACCGGCAAAAATTCGAGTGTTTTCTGGTTCACATTTCCTCTTGAAGATCGCCAAGGAACTTGGCAGATGGGAGAACTTTTTAACCCATTGTTTGAGAACATTCATGGATAATAAACAGGTCATAATAACAAGCCAGTTCCCGTCTAATTTGCATATTCATGTCTACGTACTTGTTCCACTTGACTGCGCATTATCTAACACCTAGCATAGCGTTTGCTTTCCCATCTCAAGTCAATGCATGAGTGTAGTGTAAACACTACACTAAAAAGAGAGCATGCAAGCAAGCAATTGAATTTCAAATCTGGTGCGTTTAAATGCAGCATTCTGTTCGGTCAAAAATGACAGGTGCAATTTATAATAGAAAAACCAGCGTTCATATCATGATTTTAATACCCAAAAAATCCCCTATTTAAATCAAGTCACCCCCCAAAAAATACCTGCCAAATTCTCCTACCCAAAAAAATCCCACAATCGAAAATTTCGACCCCAAAAAAATCCTTTACACATCCCCGTCACTTGGACCCCAGAGTACCCTCCCTGGGCATGCCACTAAATTTACCAGTTCCCTATTTTATAAATAAACAACACTTGCAAATAAGCAATATTTGCTTACTTTGTTTACGACTTTCTACCATGTTAACGCCCAATCGTATGCTCAAAGCCATCAATATGATCCTGGAAAAACCTCTATGTGCAACTTGGTGTAATTTGTTTATATTTTGTTTGTTTCCTATTGGCTAGTTGTTTGACTCCTTGAACATGGCGAGTTGTCAACAAGTTTCACATTTTTGAAGACCAGATTTGAAATTCAATGGCTCGCGTGCTGGCTCCCCTTTTCCACTCTGTTGCGAAACTGGCGCCTTCAGCACTCCAAGAGAGATTTAGTTTGCCCTCAAATAGAGAGACTGCTCACAGGGTAACGGAACCACCCAGTATGGTTCAAAATGAAATTTTGCAGTGTTATAAAAGTCTATCATTTTATGGTACAAGCGTATTGTGCCATGGCATGTTCCAGTTTGTATTCAACAAGATAACTTAATTCATTTCAGAATGATTTTCCCCGAAAAAATTATGAGATTGGGAGTCTTGTCGTAAGAAAGTGAGAAAAGATAAAATATTGCAAGACTCATGGCAGAATCACTTGATGTGAGAGTTGGCAAGTCTAAATGATTTCAGAACCCCCATCCATACCCCCACGCAAACTCCGATTCCCAGATGCCAAACACAATTACCACCCCCCCCCCCCCCAAAACCCGGCCCGCAGATCATCCCCCATGCCACCCCCTTTAGGGACACCCCTTTATGATGGCAACACGGCAAAGAATGCTTAGTTACACTGAAGGCTGAACAAGGGACGAAACCCTTATTACCACAGTCAACATCCTTAAACAAATTATCTTTAGAACTGACTTTCCTAATAAAAGCTTACCTGCAGTCCAAGAAGCAGCTAAATCACGCGCCAAAACATCTTGTATATCACAGCTCTAGCTCGACTCCAGCTGTTTGCGAAGAAATCAGAAAAGATATCAATGATAAGCAATGATAAATAGAAAGCCATTAATACGATTGAAGGATGACAGCAGAATAAGGAACCACGTTAAATTACTTACCAAACTCTGCGATTGAACAGCGTTTCACTATAAAATATGGCGGACTGGTGTTTTGCAAAGAATGCTGGGAATTTTTTTTTTTTTTTTTTTTTTGCGCTCGCGCGCGTGACACACGCGAGGTCGCGAGCTAAAAACGGGCTAGGGAAAAATTAAAAGGCCTTTCACGGACTATGTATGTAAGAAAAAACTTCGCCAAACAGTAAGGAACAAGTTTAATTGAACACCTGTAGGCGTACAATGTACGTGTTCGTGGTACTTTCCCACTTCGAGCGTTCTCCGCTGTAATAATCAGGGATAGCGGCAGATTTATTGTGAAGAACAAAAAAATAAAGCTTTTAATTAACGTTTATATAAAAATATCAAGAAATTTATGTAGCAACTTTTTGGAATTTTGGCAATTTTTGAGCAACATTTTGGTTTTTCCAGTGAGATTTTTTCCAGCATTTTAAGTACAGGCCTATCCCTAAACGCCCACATTTTTGGAGTTTAAAAACCTAAGCTCAGATAAAAACAAATACAGTTAAAATTTAGATGATAAAGGATAGCGACAAACCGAAGTAAGCCACGAGCCCAGTAATGGGCACCTGACTGACCTGAGTAAACTCAGAAACGAACATTTCAAAGACCCCAAACTATACGTAAATGCACTGTGAAGTTCTAAGTACTGTTGTTAATATTATACGAAGTCTACCAACCATTGCATCACAATTATAGTAAGAAAAAGTAAAGATGGGGGTAGAATAGCCTGAGATCCCAGCAGCGCTATAAGATAGCTTAATTAAGCAGCAGGGCCGTAAGGGGCCGTATAAACCAGACGTTTGGATGAGGCGAGGCAAGATCTTGCACGGGATTTCTGGGGGTGTGCCCTCCAGAAAATTTAGAAATCTAGAAGCTCTAAAAATTGGGCGGAAAGCACAGGAAGAGACATCCAAAAACCAAACAAAATGCCTTTCATGTTTTCTCTGCCAGATCAGCTACTTCCGGTCTGCTTTGGGGAAGAGAAAACATGAAAGGCATTTTGTTTGGTTGTTGGATGTCTCTTTCTTTGTTTTTTCTCCAATTTGTTTCATGTTTTATCTGCCAGATCAGCTACTTCCGGTCTGCTTTGGGGAAGAGAAAACATGAAAGGCATTTTGTTTGGTTGTTGGATGTCTCTTTCTTTGTTTTTTCTCCAATTTTCAGAGCTTCTAGATTTCTAAATTTTCAGGAGGGCACACCTCCAGAACTCTGCAGCAAGATCTTACTTCGCCAGTGGCAAAGGTCTGGTTACGGCCCTGCTTAATTAAGCTGTCTTTTAGCTGCTGGAATTTCTAGGCTATTTTACCCCCCATCAGGGCTGTCTAGTGGAACCCCGATATAACGATATGAAGCAGTAAAATTATATCGTTATATCGAGGAATCGTTTTATCAAAACTCCCGATATAACGATATGGCTGTAAAATAACCGAAAATATCGTTATATGGTGTTATATCGGGGTAAATCTAACAAGTACTTTTTAGTGCATGTTAAGGAGGATAAGGAGGGTAAAGCTGATAAAGAGGCTTAGAACACAGTATCATTTTCGTATATCATCGTGCAAGTCTGTTTACAGAAACGTTAGAGATTACTCGATTACGGTAATGTTATTGCATTAAATTCGATGTTTTGTGACTGTGTACTAATAATATCGTTATATCGGGAAAGATTTTACGTTCGATCTGCTAAATTCGCATCGTTATATCGGGAATATCGTTATATCGAAGATTGTTCGGGGTTCCGTTCCATACATTTTACTGTAACTTTTGCCGGTGTCCTAGCCGATTTTGTCCCCCCTGGATTTTGTCCCCCCGGACCAAATCCGCTAGCGGATATTGTCCCCCGGACAATATCGGCGGGGGGACAAAATCCGCTGTGACACCGGGACATAGAATATTCATCGTTATATCGGGAATATCGTTATATCGAAGATTGATTTTTGCCTAGCCAGAAAGAGGCAACAAGACCAGAAAGAAGACCAGAAAGGGGCAACGAGGTAACAATCGAGGGTCGGAAATATAACAAAGGTATTCAGGGCCGTACCTAGCGGGGAGGCAACGGGGGCAGTTGCCCCAGCCAGGGAAATTAAATTTCTTACATAGTGTTTGATTTTGCTGGGATATTTCTTGTAGCTCTATTGGAGTCTGCCCCCGCAGCGGAGTTTAGCGGAGTTTGCCCCCCGCAGACTAGAAATCCGAGGTACGGCCCTGGTATTTTAAACTGTGTCTTCGAGAGCATACTGGATTTAACACTCCTCTATAACGGCAAGGTCAAACGGAAACATAAAACAAGCTAACCCCTCACCAGCTTACGTTGACGTTATGTCGCTATTAAAAAAGGCCGTTTTATATGAACGTTTTTACATCGATCTGAGTCAGCGAAAAATTTAACTTGGAGCTTTAAAACCCCCTCATATGCTGCACGTTATCATGCTAAGAAGGGGAAGATCAAACGAAGAAAACTAGTGGGCCGTTACTGATTACACCCGAAGTATTTTTTTATATCCCTCATAGCAAAACTTGCTGAAAATTACGGTTTGTTTGACCCCACGCTTACTATTTTTCGCGCCATGCGGCTTAAAAAAGCGAAAAACAAAATGGCGCAGCCGTTAAATGCTTGAATTAGCGCCCAGCTTTAAATAACCCCCCCCCCCCCTCCATAAGACTTAAGTTATTGCATGAGCGCCCCCTTTCGAATTATATTTCCCCGCAAGACAACTAAACTGGGTTCTGCAAGCAGACCCTGGAAACGGCTGTAATGCTAAGATAAACCGCCTAGATTGACAGGCTCGTTGCAACGGGGTACTTTAACTGAGTTTTGGAAAAGATGAGTGGAGAGGTTGAACCAGGAAAAGCAAAAGCAGCCTCGATCGTGGGTATATTGATTAACTGCATTGCGCTGATCAATCTGGTGTGTGGTTTCACCTACGTGGCGTTTTTTAGGCGGACCTGAAAATTGATAAATGAAATAAGCGCCTCCTTCAAATAAGCTCCCCGCGCTTAAGGAGGCTTACCTACTCTAAAATAAACCTAGTATCAGAACATTTTTTGTAACAATTGCAATCATAATGTTTATTCCTCCTGAACTCGTTCAATCTAACCGTGACGTTGTTTTGCACTGATACCACTTCGAACTTAAGGATTAAATAGAAAAAGAGGAAGAATGACATTTCGTAGTTTATATTTACACATATGTTGTTATTATAGTATTAGCTTTCAGTGTTCAAGTCTTGAGTGGTATTTATAGAATCTTATTATATATTTATAGTGTGTTTTGTAAATTTCATCAGTAACGTTTCTTTCAAATTTCAAATTGCATATTTTCCTGTTGCTGCTGCATATTTTCCTGTTGCTGCTGCATATTTTCCTGCTGCTGCTGCATATTTTCCTGCTGATGCTGCATATCTTGCAGTTGCTGCTGCATATTGTCCTGTTGCTGCTGCATATCTTGCAGTTGCTGCTGCTGCTGCTGCAGTTGTTGCTGCAGCAGCTGCAGTTGTTGTTGTTGTTGTTGTTGTTGTTGTTGCAGCTGTGCTGTTGCAGCTGCTGTTGTTGTTGCTGCTGCGTTTATTGCAGCACCAACAGCCCGAGCATCTTTCATGGCTACGAAGCGTCCTAAGCAAGTGAATAATGAAAATGTAGGTTAACATGAATGGATGATTTTGTTATCTTATATGGCCAATTCAATTTTTAAAACCTAAAGTAGCCGGCAACTAAAACGGATAAGATGAGATGAGATGAGATGAGATGTTCAACCTAATCAGTACTTTATTAATAAAGTTCTAAGTAAGTTCTAGTAAATTAACGTTCTTCCGTGTACAAGGCCTTGTTTTAACATTTCTGTTTTGCGCTAATTTTGTTTGTAAGGCCGTTCAGTTCTGGGTAATACTGATGCTGCATTGCACCGTGGGACAGTTTGGATCACTTCGATCGTCTCTCTGCGTGAAAGTAGTTCTTGTATAATGTGCTACCGATCGCACGAAGAGAACACGGGCGAGCCAAACGATCGTGATCGCCTCAGATGTTGGCGATCATCTTTGTAATTTTCTTATATAAGATTGCGCCGATCACAAGACCACTTTTTGAAGTAACGGCGGCGATAGAAACGATCAGCGCCATATATATGAGAACCAGCCTTTACCATCACGCGCATCAAAAAATTACGCATTTGTAAAAGAATAATCGTACACCGAGAGCACAATGCCTTATTAACGAACCATTGTTACTTTAAAAATATTATTTACAAGGCTAAAAAGTTATAAAATTTAAAAAGACACTAAACGTTTTCGACTTGTTGTCATCATCAGGATTAAAAGCCGTTCGTGATTTACATCGTTTTTATACTCAAGTTATTCCCGAAGCGAACAACTGCGCAACCGGTGAGGGTAAAAGGAGGAATGAGTTTGCGGAATGGCATGTGGCATGACTTGCGGAATGGCATAATTATGTCCCGGGGGGGGGGTACTCGAAAAAGTTTTGTACGGGGAGGCTCCGCCCGGAGATCCAACCCCTTACCCTTTTATATACCATTTTGATAGAAAAGGTACCCCTTTTGTATACCTTTCATTGCAAAAAGGCACCCCTTTCATATACCTACACGACATCATATTTACCTAAAACGGGAAGATTTCTTGTCATTTTTATGTAGCGCTAAATAAATTTAGACGATACATCCAAAAGTTGCGTCTGCTCGAAATATTTAATGTAAAGGCCTTTTAAAATATCATTATGGCAGATTTCCCTACCCTTTCATATACCTAAATTTGTGAAATCCCTACCCTTTTATATACCTGGAGCCTGAAAAAGGTACCCCTTTCGGGCGGAGCCTCCCCGTATAGGCCATTATAGGGAGTACCCCCCGGGAATTATGTGGAATGTAATTTACGCGGAATGACTCATTGACATAAATTTTACTGAAGAGCGCGCGGAATTTATTCCTTAAATTGGAATTGTTAAGTGTTGGAATGATAGTTATGTAATATTTTGTGAAACCAAAATATTGGTTAAAAATGGAAACTCGCGTTTTTTTGCCTCGATAATTCTCTCATTTCGAGATAAAACGGTAAAGCCATAGATGTTTGTATTTTTCTCGGAGCAATTCCTGGTGCTTCTGCTTCGCCGATTCTTCGTAAACAATGTTCTTGAATGGACCATAACGGTGTTTTTCCGTTGACGCAAGCATCCTCGCCGAGTCATGTTCTTTTAAAATTATTATTTATTTCCTTTTATTATCCATGGGTTTTGCAGCAGGTGACGTGCTGGTTCCGAGGTGTGGCAGATGTTCGAATGTTCAATTATTCGCACTTCTAAATTTTGCATTGTTTCACCTACATAGTTTTCTCCGCATGAACATTTCTCCTTTGTTTATGACGTGGGACTTGTGAAATTGTTTGTCCTTGAGACTAAAAGGGCTTTTGATTTGTCTTGTTTGCCACAAAATTATGAAAATATACTTGAAATTAGTTTAAGAGTTCAGTTTTGAAATAAACTTTTTGCTTGTGAATTTCATTCTTCTTGTAGTAAGGAAGTTCGATGCAAATCTTTTTCCGTTCCTCGAAGAGAAAATCCGGAATTCAGATGAATAACTCGATGCGAAGTTAACTTTCTTTCAAACAAACTCGAGTTATGTAGCGCGAATTCACTACCTGTTCTACTCTGCATGAGAACGACGTGGCGAATTTTGTAAGTTTCTATTTGCAGTTGAACGCTGTTATTATATACGTTTACCTGGAAATTGTTTTGCAATAAAAATATACTTTTCTCTCGGTATTAATCCCGACTGTTAAGAATCTTAAATAGAATATAAATTCACATTTAATCAATGTTGATACGATATTGCGGCGAAAACAAGAACACGCATTTGGTGTTTCAAGTCAGTGTATTCGCACCAAAAGCAAAACGCGTTCAAAGTTAGGAAATATTTGTTAACAAGTTTGTTTCATTTTTAAGCCTTGTAGTATCTTGGCAGGTCCGAAGGGCGAGACACAGTATGAACGGAAAATAAAATATCCATTTAGTTTCAATATTCTTGTTTCAAAATATTTTGCAAGTAGGCGCGCAACATTACATTAGTTGCTAAGTTGGTGGCTATTTTGGAAGTTACAGAAAAACGTGGACATAAAATAGTAGAGTCAATACACTTACTTCTCAATTACGGCTTCCTTCAGAAAGAGAAATATAAATTTGTAGGCATCTCTTTTTAAACCGCTCACACCGCTGACCAGTGATCAACTGAAATACAGTGTTGCATTGGACGAGAACATATCACGTGACGCGCGCCAACTCTCAAGGGCAACAACAACAACTTGGAATTGGATTCCAACCGAAAGTTTAATCTGAACTCCAGGGCACTGATCATTAGGCAATACGCCACATCTTGATAACTTTAGGGCCTAATGCGACGAAAATCTTGCTTTTGTTAAGACCTAGCCTGTTCCAGACTCTCGGTAGTTGAAGGAGAAACCGAAAAACGCGAGCGAACAAGTAAAAAAGAAGGCGAGCGAGCTACAGAGAGTTTTTTCCTCGCTCACCCGCGTTATTCTCTCTCCCATAACTACCGAGAGCCTGGAATAAGCCGCGGTTAAGACCTGGCTACGCAACAGTTGACCTTACATGATTTCTACAAGATAAAAAGGAGAGAGGTTACAACGACACATTTAATTTGAGCTCACAGGAACACTTTAACACGTACTGTTTCACGGTTAGCCATATCTATTCCTTATACTTTGATACATACCACTTTTATAAAAAGACGAGAATAACATAATTTACTTTTTCAGGTTTAATTATTTCAAGATTGAATTTACACCCTCAGAAAAAACTGGAGAGACTAGGAAAATAGCTTCACTTCTGAATTTAATTTAATAGTTAATTTTCATACGTACAAAAGCCTATCTATTAACATTGAAATAAGAGGATCATCAGTGAGACAATAAACATTAATACAACGGTAACGCCTGCGTTGGGGTACTCCCTATAATGGCCCATACGGGGAGGCTCCGCCCGAAAGGGGTACCTTTTACAGGCTTCAGGTATATAAAAGGTTAGGGATTTCACAAGTTTAGGTATATGAAAGGGTATGGAAAGTTTAAAAAGCGCCTTTAATTAAAATATTATAAAAATTTGCAATTTTTGGCTGTGTTTTTTAAAAATCTATTAAGCGCTTCATGAAATTGACCAGAAAACGTCATGTTGTAAGTCTATATTTAATTTTATTGCTGATCAGATCTCTCAGTAGATCCTACGAATAGCAGCATGCCAGGTCATTCAGGTATATAAAAGGGATACCTTTTTTCATTAAAAGGTATACGAAAGGGGTTCAATTTCTGTCAGAATGGTATATAAAAGGCCAAGGGTAAGGGGTTAGGACTCGGGGCGGAGCCTCCCCGTATAAATTTTGTTTGGGTACCCCCCCGGGGCGTACCAATGCTTTCGTGTAAGTGCATTGAAGAAATCATTGTCGACAGAGCTGATGACTACCACAAGAGGCTTTTCCTTGTGGCTTGAAACTCTGAGCGGGATCCTTATGTGGGAAAAGAGCGTTTTGAAATCCCTGCAGTCTAAAAGTCTTTTGCATAATATTATCTCGCGAAACGATCGTTTAAGACTTTGTACTTTTTAACTCAGCGTAAAATAATGAATACAGAGCGTTTACAGACTTTCTACTGTTTTTGGTTCATATTTTGGCAACAAAGACGAAAGTTATATTTAGCGGCTAAATATCATTTGGTGCTTGAAATTTTCGGTCGTCAACTCAACATTAATGCACTATCAGAGCAAAGGCTTACCATCCTATGTTTATGAGGTCACATCATGGGTAGTAACGAAAACGAAGACTCCGAAAACGCCCGGCATAACAAATCGAACCCAATCGAACTAAATTTCAATCGAACTCAATCGAACTCAATCGAACTCAATTCATGGATTGAGTTCGATTGAGTTCGGCAATCGAACGAAATCGAACTCACCGAAAAGAAAAAAAATCAATCGAACCCAATCGAACGTTCGATTTTCGAACTCGTGATTTGTGTAAAACAGGCGTTGAAAATCCATAACCAGATCTTGGAAGCTCAAGTTACTTCAGCCCGGAGTGTAGCGCACGTGTTTTTCGTAAACGAAGAAATACTGCAGAAATGGCTTCAGATGCGATGTGGATTGTAAGCTTGAAATGTGTAGTAAAAGGCTACCAGGAATGCCACTTTGACGTAAAGGATGGCGAAGTTTTCAAGGTTTGAAAGAAAATAGGCGAGAAAGGCCGTGCATTCCGAATTGTCATGAATTGTAAACGAGCGCATCTTGACACTCAAGAATTAAATTTAACTTTCAATTTTGACCTGAGGAGAAAAATAATTTCACTGTTGCATTTACTATTTGTCCTTTCTATCATGGCAGTAATTATAAGATGCTTCCATACATCCAATATACTGACGCTCGTTCACCTCTTACTCTCTTGGTCACTGTTAATTGTCAAAGATGAATTTGAGAGAATCATGTATATCGTTAGTAAGATATTTATCATAATCATCCATCTACTGTACGCCGTTGCCTGTGTCGCGGTTAGTAATTTGCTTGTATTTTTGACTCAAAGTAACCCTTCGAGTTGTCTTTCCGCAATTGCAAGTTAGCTAAAAAGGAAAGAGTACAACGATTTCGGAATACGCCCGTGGGTATTAGATAGCTTTGTTCTGTTCTGTTTTTTTTTTCTCTTAACTGCCGTGGACAGTTTATAAATGGGGTTTCTATTATTGAATAAATTGTAAAAAAGCACGAGAAAAACCTGCTTTGATGGGCTTGCTTTGTACATCCAAATTGGTCGTTACTATTCCAGACGACCTGCAACTTACAGACCCAGAACGATCCGTTCTCAGAAAAGGACTTTCTTTGCTTTGTATTGGTTTACCAGAGCCAATCGAACGCAATCCATTTAATTGTGTTCGATTGAGTTCCGAACTCAATCGAACACAATCAGATGGATTGAGTTCGATTGAGTTCGATTTGTTCGATTGAATTCGATTTGTTCGGAAATCGAACTCACTGAAAGTCTGGTGTTCGATTTCGTTCGATTGCCGAACTCAATCGAACTCAATCCACGGATTGAGTTCGATTGAGTTCGATTGAGTTCGATTGTGTTCGATTTTCGAACGTTCGATTAACTATGCCGGGGAAAACAAAGACCTAAGACCTAAGACCCATACGAAAACTAAGACCTAAGACCCATACGAAAACTAAGACCCGTACGAAAACTAAGACCCATACGAAAACTAAGACCCGTACGAAAACTAAGACCTAAGACCCATACGAAAACTAAGACCCGTACGAAAACGAAGACCCGTATATACGAAAACGAATACCCGGCAAAAACCAGCGTTACCCAGAGTTGCGTGACCTTAATAATAGTGACAATAATATTGAAGCAGACTGAGCGTACTGAGAACTTACTACTGAAATCGAAAATCAATGAGCGCTTTACATTTACATGGAGTTTTCGGTGAGAATTTTTCGACAAATGGAACGTTATTGTTACTTCAACACGTAAACGGAATGAAAAGATGCTGTTCCTTTTGAAAATTCCATTTTGATAGCACTGCGGGAGCCTAGGTCACACATGACTTGCCAAGGTTTTTAATCTTTTGGTCGGGGAAATGAGACAAGTACAAATATGGTCAAATATCGTGTGACATTTGTACTCGTTTTGCGCGATGTTTGTACTCTACGAATTAGTGTTGGATTGGAATAATATTGAAGCAGACGAGTACTGAGAACGTATCGATCAAGTTTCATTGAAATCCTACATTTTGAAGTGAGTACGCCTCGCTACTAGTCTCCCTCGCAGCCGTTCTTAGTGTCGTCACGCAAAATTCCTCCCCACTAACGGCTGCTCACATTCGAACAACATTCCTTTCCCTTTGTTTCTTATGTGACCAATCACAGCACGGGAGATCGTAATCAACATGTTTTTTCCCGCGAATTCGGTTGTTGCAGAGAAGAACATTTCTATGTGTTTTGAAAACACAAGCAATGTTTTTCAACGGAATCAAAAAGCCTTGCAATTCCATTTATAAATAATTTTTCAAAACATTGTCAACACGTTTTGAAACATTCGATAAAATTAACAATCACGGCATTCGATATTCAACGAAATCACCGAGCATTTAGAATCATTCACGGGACTGTTGAGCCAGCTTTTAAAATTCTCTACAGCGTATTTTGAATCCACTTACATCATTAATTTCGGTTTGAATTTGGAGCAGAAACTGAACAAATACACGGAATACTCCTGTAATTTTGCGACGTTATGTCTGCGTTTCCAAGGACATTCGATCCCATGTATTTCGCACGCACGCAACAAGTTCTGATGATAAATAAATTTTATTTGTTTTATTCCGCGGCGTCAACTCTCTATAACTGGTGCCGATTAAACCCTTCTGCGGGAAATTTATCAAAAAGGGCTTCGCTTCGCTGACCGTTGCAATAAAATAGCATGAAAATAAAAGGCGCAAACTTTTATCTTTTAGCTTATTGTATAGCAACCGTTCAACAATGCGGCGCTACATTGTCTGCCGTGTCTGCTTTCGAAAAATTATTTTTCTGCAAAGATCTGTAAACCGTTCAGTTTCAACCGGTTTACAAACGCAGAAGACTAAAAACCGAAGACCATACGTCTCATAAAAAGTTTTAAATTCCTCTGCTATGTAAAAAAGTTAAATTTGACTAAATTTAATTTGTGTTGGGATAAACTTTACTTTTCGCCAGTTCATGTCGGGACGGTTCATGTCATCCAACAATTGCAAGTTATGCACGGCGAAGTATGCGTTCGGGAGCGACAAATATAATTATTGTTTTCTTATTCTTGTCTCTTCTTTCTCAAAGATTGCGGTTCTGGACGTCTTCATTGAAACAGAGCGAAATATTTCCCAGTATTTTAACGTTTTGCGGAACATTCGGATCAAACATTCGAACTGAAGCAAACAACGTGTAAATTAAGAAACATATTTTATTCATTTCTAAAAGTTTTCACAACGGACGAAATAACATTGCGAATTCACAGCAAAAAACAATGTTTAGAAATGTAGTCGAGAAAAAAGAAGGATATTTTTGTCAACCTACCTATGAGTTTCGGAAAGTCTCTCCTGTATCAAGTTGTATTGATCGGATATTGTAAACATTTCGAGGCTTTCCCACGGCATGAAGCTGTCGCAGTTTCTCCATTGTCTTTCACGACTCTTAACAAGCGTTTTGTTCTTGGAATTTTTTGATCCTTGAAGATTCCCTTCAATTCAGTTTTAAGCTCCTGAAGATGATCAGATGCCTTTTTTCAGCTTTTTTAACGTTATAAGCCTTTGATAGCACGCTTTGCAAGCTGACAACTCGCTGGTCGCTGAATAGCAGATCACATTCACATCCAGTCATGAACAAATCAGAATAATCGCCGGAAAATCGAAACGATTCTCAACGCATTTGTATTTAAGCTCGAAATTCGAAATGTAATTGCTAGGGGGGTTAAACAACATCAAAAGCTTCATTCTCGTCCCCAGAGGCCGCGATCCTTCTGGTCAGCACCCGGGATGAGAACTCCAAAATAAAACAGGCAATGCGATTGGTTAGATTATTTTGGCGGGTACGGTTCCTGAGATATATGAACCGAATGGTGATTGGCTGAAATGGTGGAAAGGAATGTTGTTCGAATTTGAGCAGCCGTTAGTGGGGAGGAATTTTGCGTGACGACACTAAGAACGGCTGCGAGGGAGACTACCTCGCTACGCGCTACATGAGTAAAATTAAAACATCTTGGCAAGTACGCCTGTCGGCCCCGGCAAATGAATGAAAGGTCACTATTGATATGACTACACATAAGAAGCACAAACAAAAACTTTATTTACTAAGCAAAAAACAGATGACAGGCCTACACAGACTCCTATTTCGTGACATAAATTTGTACAAAGTAAGCCGTTCGGTAAAATTGGATTTGGTCGTCTCAAAGATGTTTAGAAAGGGCACTATGCTCTGTCAGTTGTATTATATGGAGGCGATTGTAGCTAGGTTAAAAGCATAAAGTAAATAATTGTTTGATTTTTTGGGAGATATGTAAACTTCATCTTAATAGCGTTGAAAACCGAATATGCTGTTGAATGCTTCTTTTTATTAACCGAATTTGGGCCGAATTTTAAGCAGCCCGACGAAAGTCTTAGTACATTTTAGTCACAGCAAAAGGTCCATACATTGTAACGTTACAGAAATTCTTCCGATGTGTTCTTCTATTAAGCCTTTTTTATACTTTTTACCTTTAAATACGTATTGAACATCGTTATATATTTGGGCGTATTTTAAAGCGAAATTGAATGCTATTTTCCCGCTTTGCAAGCTGCTCTGAGTAACAACTTGCGGCATGCGACTGTGTAAATTTTTCTCTATTTCAGTCGCGAGACCATTGTTTGATTTTTAGGGAGATATGGAAAATTCATGTGCTCTATTTTTATTATGCCATTACGATTGTGTTAAACATTGAATATGCTATTGAATGTGGTTATATTATTGCAACTGAAGCTTGGGCCAACTTTTAAGAAGCACGACAAAATTACTCTTTTAATAGCTTCAGTAACAGCGAAGAACAGCGAAAGGTTCTCATTATGTTACGTTACATGTGTATTAAATGCTTGCAATGTTTACTGGAGATAGGGAAAACATCTGCTTCATTTTATAATTGTACCTTTTTATACTATTCAGCGTTCAATGTGCTCTTGAACATCGTTACATTGTTGGATATATTTTAAAGCGAAATTGTATACGAAAGTACAACTTTTTTCTTTGTCTTAGTACATTTTAGTCACAGCAAAAGGTCCATCATTATAACGTTACAGAAATTCTTCCGATGTGTTTTTGGAGATAGGGAACAGCATCTGCTAAGTTCTTCTATTAAGCCTTTTTTATACTTTTTACCTTTTAATACGAATTGAACACCGTTATATCGTTGGGCGTATTTTAAAGCGAAATTGAATGCTATTTTCCCGCTTTTGCAAGCTGCTCTGAGTAACAACTTGCGGCATGCGACTGTCGGTAAATTTTTCTCTATTTCAGTCACGAGACCATTGTTTGATTTTTAGGGAGATATGGAAAATTCATGTGCTCTATTTTTATTATGCCATTACGATTGTGTTAAACATTGAAAATGCTATTGAATGCGGTTATATTATTGCAACTGAAGCTTGGGCCAACTTTTAAGAAGCACGACAAAATTACTCTTTTAATAGCTTCAGTAACAGCGAAGAACAGCGAAAGGTTCTCATTAGATTATGTTACGTTACATGTGTATTAAATGCTTGCAATGTTTACTGGAGATAGGGAGAACATCTGCTTCATTTGATAATCGCCAAAAATGAAATCCAGAACTCCAAACAAGCCATTCATTAACATACTGTACCTCCAAACTTCAGAAATAATGTAGTGTAATCGTTAATTCCTCGAGCCAGCACTCACTTTCATTATGAAATTCCTAGTTTTATTTGCTTATCTTTGAGTTTGCCTCGCAATCGGTCATTTTATCTCGGGGTACTTGAAAAGCCTACCTATTTACCTCGGTAACTTCATGGATAGTATCCATGGTACCTTTCATAGGCAATTCTTTCGTTCTTTGTTGTTGTTCTTTGTTGTTTTTTTTTTCTTTCTTTTTTTTGTTCTCGCTTACAAGGAATCACAAGATATGTACCGCTCGATACAAAGGCGTTCATCTAAACACATGCTAAGCTATCTATTCAAAACAATTTCGGGAAATTGAATGTCAATCAAATGCATTATCAGAACACACAAAACTTGTACGACACGCTCATTTGTTTTTGTAAAAAGAAAATTCACGCCACCGTACACACAACCACTAATCACGCATTTTGTTCCTTTCGCGATAACTTAAATCGACGGTTTGCAAGAGGAGCAAATCCAGATCAGCCAATGAACGGCGGTCAACATTGGCCATTTCCATCGTCAAGCGCCACATTTTATCATCCAGCTGAACTGCGAAGCCTGCCAGCAGGTCCAGAGCCTGTACATGATCCACTTCGCATGCAATCACCAATTCTACTGGCAAGAAGCACGCCATCGCCTTAGTCTTCAGTTGCAAGTGATGTCGAAGTACTTGCTGCTGCGGCAAATACAAAACGAAAAAACCTCGCGTTTAGTCTGCTGACAGGACTGAGAAAGAAACGCACGAACGTCTTCAAGCGTGGGCCCCCAAATTCAGTAAGCTGTGGGGAGTTTCACAAAGAGAAAAAAAAATCAAAATCTGGAACGATATATAATCTTTGTATAAAGAAAGGTGTCCAGAAAGCCAGAGAATGCTACAGCTGGTGACGAAATGGCAGCAGAATCTAGAGCACGAGTTCAAGCAGTTCAAGCAGCGATCTCGCTCGACTGGAGAAGATGGAATTCAGAAAATTTCGACATCTTTGTTGAGGTGATAGGACACCGCGACATCATCGGTCCCTCTAAAATGGCCGATCCCTAGCTATGGCCGATTATTAAAATGGCAATGAGTTCTACCTTTACCTCAGAGCCGAGTGTAAACGAGGGTTCGCAAATCGAAAGTGTAAATGTTTCTCTCGATGAATCAGAACCGCCTGAGAAAAGAAAGGCAAAAAGTACGACTCCAGACTGGCAGAGTTCTTTTATTGAATTGTGGGAAGAAAGTATGGAACAGCACAACGCAAGATTTGAACGATCGGCTGAAATGTTCCATGTCGCTCAGAGCAAAAATGCTACAGTTGACATTTTTAAAGATTTAGCATCAAAATAATTGTCTTTATCTAATCGTTTATCTTTTGTTATTGAATCATTGTTATCGTTGTCACCCCTTTCATTGCAAATGTCGTGCAAAACTCACGTAGCAATCATAGTCTTTTTTAGGATGCTCGTTTTTTGTTCAACCTTTTTCAACGCAATTCTCCAAGGTACTTTCAACATGCCAAATGCTCGTTCCACTACAGATCGTAGCGCACCGAACTTTAGGTTTTAAACTTTCTCTGCTCCTGAGTCAGGCGTCCGGGTAGGGTTTCACTAGCCAGTTCGTTAGTGGATAGGCACTGTCGCCAGCTAAAAGGGGCTTTATTTCTGTTCCATTTATATTGCCTGTTGGACCACTAAGAATTTGCTCGTTTGCTGCGAGTTCAGAAAAAACATCATCTCTTCTGCGTGCATCGCGTGTCGTTTATTAACAGATAAGGTCAACGCTCAATATCATCGTGGGGGTCTTGATACACCGATCAGAAGACCCGTATAGGACTGTGAACTAACTACAGCAATAAACGTAAAAAAAAAAGAAATAAATTTTAAGAACAGTAAAACGTGCCTGTATTTTAACATAATAAGCCCTTTACAATAAATACTCATAACCTACAGTTTGATAAACTAGCGTGTTAGTTGCGACCTTTGTTGTTCTTTGATATGAAATTCCGGCGGCCTCAGATCACAAAGCAAATGTTGACATGGCGGGAAAAATGTTGACATGGCGGGAAAATTCGGCGGCCTCAGAGAGCAAACACGCATGGAATGCACCTTTCCCCCTGTAGAATTATCTCGTGTCGTCATGACAACGTCATACGACACGAGACAAAAAGGAATTTAAAAAACAATTATTCCATTCGCCCTTGTTGGATACGAGTGGTTATAGCCAACGACGCGCGAAGCACTCGAGGAAAGCTGACGAAAAACAATAAAACATGATTTTTCTATGTTTTATACTCTGATAAAACATAGGTTTTTAGCCAATCAGAGAGCGCGTAGACTCCTATCTATATTACAAATAGGGATATTAATAGAGGGGATACAGAGCCCTACATAGGCGTACGAGGCGGGGGGGGGGGGGGGCGAGGGGGGCTGCAGCCCCCCCCAGTGCCGAAATGTTTCAGGCAAAATACTCAGAATTCGGGCAGCAAGCCTAGAGAAAAAATAGAAAATAAGCCAAAAAATCTCAAAATTACGTTCAAAACGAATAAACAACATCAACAGAAAAAGTGTTGGAAATATAACGAACGTTGTGGTTCAAAGGTCTAAATTTCTCTTTCATCTGCTTTCGTTTCCTCTCGCAAATTGCTATAATCATGTTCGTTTTTTCGCAAATTCTGCGTGACCCCTCAGTTTGATTCAGTTGTAATCAGCGTTTCCATAGCTTGAGCGTTTGCGCACGGTGGATTTAGTGCAAGACCTTGAAACAGAGCTGCGATACGGTTAAAAATGTGACGAGGCTAATGCTTTTGACTCAAATGTTTTAACAAAACTTTCAACATAATGTTTAACCCATCCATCCCTGAATGTCTCACACTCTTTTGTTAAACTTTCAAGCGGGGGAAAAACGACGTAAAGTGGCTACCCCAAAATACTTAATTTTTGCTGAACTAGAGTGAATAAATAAGATATTTCCGAAAAAAAAAAGGATTCAGTGCATTGACACTTTCGGGCAACGCCGCGAAATTAATTAAAGAACTATCGTTTCCTTTAAGCAAGCAGGCAAGGTTTGTACACAACTACTTCAATGCACGTTTTCTTGTCCATTTTATTTGCCTCTTTATTCGGCTTTCAACCCATGCTATTTTTTTTTCGGGCAATAAGGCCTCCGCCCCCCCCAGGTCCGAAGGTGCCCGTACGCCTATGGAGCCCTACGTAGCTATACACGGCTATACATAGCTATATACGGCTATAAATAGCCGTACATAGCCGTACATAGCCCTACATAGCCCTACATAACCGTACATATCCCTACATAGCCCTACATAGCCCTACATAACCCTACATAGCCGTACATAGCCCTACATAGCCCTACATAGCCCTACATAGCCCTACATAGCCCTACATAGCCCTACATTGCCGGAGATAGCCCTACATAGCCGTACATAGCCGTACATAGCCCTACATAACCCTACATAGCCCTACATAGCCCTACATAGCCCTACATAACCCTACATAGCCCTACATAGCCGTACATAGCCCTACATAGCCCTACATAGCTCTACATAACCCTACATAGCCGTACATAGCCCTACATAGCCCTACATAGCCGTACATAGCCCTACACAGCCCTACATAGCCGTACATAGCCCTACATAGCCCTACATAGCCCTACATAGCCCTACAGAGCCCTACATAGCCCTACATAGTCCTACATAGCCCTACACAGCCCTACATAGCCCTACATAGCCGTACATAGCCCTACTTAGCCCTACACAGCCCTACATAGCCCTACATAGCCCTACATAGTCCTACATAGCCCTACATAGTCCTACATAGCCCTACATAGCCCTACAGAGCCCTACATAGCCCTACATAGTCCTACATAGCCCTACATAGCCCTACATAGCCCTACATAGCCGTACATAGTCCTACATAGCCCTACATAGCCGACAGCCCTACATAGCCCTACATAGTCCTACATAGCTCTACATAGTCCTACATAGCCCTAGATAGCCCTACATAGTCCTACATAGCCCTACATAGCCCTACAGAGCCCTACATAGCCCTACATAGTCCTACATAGCCCTACATAGCCCTACATAGCCGTACATAGTCCTACATAGCCCTACATAGCCGACAGCCCTACATAGCCCTACATAGTCCTACATAGCCCTACATAGCCCTACATAGCCCTACATAGTCCTACATAGCTATAAATAGCCCTACATAGCCCCACATAGCCCTTCATACCCGTACATAGCCCTACATAGCCCTACATAGCCCTACATAGTCCTACATAGCCCTACAAAGCCCTACATAGCCGTACATAGTCCTACATAGCCCTACATAGCCGACAGCCCTACATAGCCCTACATAGCCCTACATAGTCCTACATAGCCCTACATAGCCCTACATAGCCCTACATAGCCGTACATAGTCCTACATAGCCCTTCATAGCCCTACATAGTTCTACATAGCCCTTCATAGCCCTACATAGTTCTACATAGCCCTACATAGCCCTACATAGCCCCACATAGCCCTTCATACCCGTACATAGCCCTACATAGCCCTAGATAGCCCTACATAGTCCTACATAGCCCTACATAGCCCTACATAGCCCTACATAGCCCTACATATCCCTACATAGCTATACATAGCCCTACATAGCCCTACATAGCCCTACATAGTCCTACATAGCCCTACATAGCCCTACATAGCCGTACATAGTCCTACATAGCTATAAATAGCCCTACATAGCCCCACATAGCCCTTCATAGCCCTACATAGTCCTACATAGCCCTACATAGCCCTACATAGCCCTACATATCCCTACATATCCCTACATAGCTCTACATAGCCCTACATAGCCCTACATAGCCCTACATAGTCCTACATAGCCCTACATAGCCCTACATAGCCCTACATAGCCCTACATAGCTATAAATAGCCCTACATAGCCCTACATAGCCCTTCATAGCCGTACATAGCCCTACATAGCTATAAATAGCCCTACATAGTCCTACATAGCCCTACATAGCCCTACATAGCCGTAAATAGTCCTACATAGCTATAAATGGCCCTACATAGCACCACATAGCCCTTCATACCCGTACATAGCCCTAAATAGCCCTACATAGCCCTACATAGTCCTACATAGCCCTACATAGCCCTACATAGCCCTACATAGCCCTACATATCCCTACATAGCCCTACATAGCCCTACATAGCCCTACATAACCCTACATAGCCCTACATAACCCTACATGACTTTGAAAGGAAAACAACCTCAGAAAACATTAAACTTCTTATGAACTCTAATGATTATCATGTTAATAAGCTAGTTATGAAGTTTATTTCTTCATGTATGAATTTACGTGATGCATTGTTATTATCAGGTGAAAGCGATGTAACTTAATCAAGTTTTAGTATGATATAATAGGATCGTTTTGTTACTTTTAGTTTAGATATGCTTTTGCAACACTGTAAACGGTAACGGTCATGCAAATAAAGCAATTTATTACTATTACTATTACATAGCCCTACATAGCCCTACATAGCCCTACACAGCCCTACATATCCCTACATAGCTATACATAGCCCTACATAGCCCTACATAGCCCTACATAGCCCTACATAGCCCTACATAGCCGTACATAGCCGTACATAGCCCTACATAGCCGTACATAGCCGTACATAGCCCTACATAACCCTACATAGCCCTACATAACCCTACATATCCCTACATAGCCCTACATAGCCGTACATAGCCGAACATAGCCCTACATAGCCCTACATAGCCCTACATAGTCCTACATAGCAATACATAGCCGTACATAGTCCTACATAGCTATAGATAGCCCTACATAGCCCTACACAGCTCTACATAGCCCTACACAGCTCTACATAGCCCTACACAGCTATACATAGCCCTACACAGCTATACATAGCCCTACACAGCTATACATAGCCTTACATAGCTGATGACTGGGTGGTGCATGTAACAGTCTGTCACTTGATCTCACGGAGTATCTTAGAGTGATTTTATTTAACCCGTGAAACAACATCTAACAATTAGTGCTAAATATCTATTTGAGTAGTAACTATGCGAGTTTGGAAGACATAGCTTTAGGCTAAGCAGAGTATATATTGTAAACAAATTAGTCAATAACAGTCCCATGTGACTTTCAGCGAAAACAGCTCACGTTGTTTTTTAGAAAAGCAAAATAAAGGAAGTAAGCCAGTTTGAGTATTGCTGTTGACAGCCCATTCCTCTGTAAAGACTGTGTAGTTGTACAGTGAGCAGAAAGATGTGTTGTACAATGGGAGGCTCTACATAGATTGATAACTATATTTTACATGGATAGAAGCTATACACAGCTACACAGCTACACATAGCCGTAACGATAGCAGCACTGAGCTGTACATCATGATACATGGCCATAGCGGCGAGCGAAAGATAAAGGAAAGGAACCACTGGTCATTTTTTTTCCTCTCGCCATTATTTGCGTTGATTCACAACAGGCTACGCAATGTACGGCTATGTGTAGCTATGTGTAGTTGTGTACAACTACGCATAGCTACACATATTGCGTAGATGCCAAGTTTTTTGGCTGGTATGGAGTGAGAAATTGAAGGAGCATTAGTGAGACCCAGAGGAGTAACTTCTAGAGGTGTCTGGGGGTATATTACCCCCCCCCCCCAAAAAAAAAAAAAAGAAATTATATTAAAAATGTAAGTTTGTAAAGTAAGAAAATAATTGCGACAATGAAAACTGACAGTTCATAGATAAACAGTGTCCGTAAAGCGGGGTTGACAATGTATGACAGTTTGTCATTGGGGACACGGAAAAGTGTCCGTGTGTCCGTATTAAGCGGGTTAATTTTAAAGAAAATGTATTAGGTTTTCGTCGGGACCAACGAAACTGTCCGTAATACCGAGGTGCACCGTATTTTAAAGCGGGTGTCCGTAAAGCGGGGTTCCACTGTACAAATAAATTGAATGCTCAAAAAGTTTCCCCTTGCAACTATCCAGTCATTATTGGAGTAATACCTTAGCGACTACCACATGTAAGCTTCAGCCTGTTGACAATTTGCAGCCAGGTTTGTTTTGATCATATGGTCATATTTGTGCAGTTTCAAGATCACATTGATGGCTAGATGTAAATCAAAGACTGCTGGTCATTGATCCGTGATGCTATTTTTGAGACAATTAATGTACTTGGTCTACTATCCCTGACAGCGAAGAAGACAAAGAGGCAGCCTTAAATGACTCCATCTTGCAGAATTGATGCCAGTCAGCGCTCCTTTAAATATCGTGGTGTAAAAACAGGGGCGTATCTGCCTACATGCAAAGTACGCAACTGCTTATCGGAATTTCCCAGATTTTTTTACATTAAAGAAGAAATGCAAAGGATTTAAAAGTAGTGTAATTTTTCTACGCGTTATGGTGTTTTTTCTCTAAACTTTTTCTGACCGATGATTTGGTAGGAACTTTACGAGCGCGCAAAGGGAATGGCAGCCGAATGTGGATAAAACAAAAAATGCCGCGTCAATGGGGGAGTATCAGCAGACACGCCCAAGCAGTACTGGCGCAGAGCTGTTTTACCACTTGTGGACCGTATGGAATAATTTAAACAAGGATATGAAGAAAATGACAGACACAATTTGTACTTTCTCTTAGTATTTTTTATTACATATATTTTGTTTTATTTTGTTATTTTAATATTGATGCTGACAAACACTTATCAGGGATGCTCATAAGCCAAGGACTCTTGGTTTTAGGCCATCGTAACTTCATTAAAAATATGAAACAAACAGCGGTAAACAGCGGATGGTCAATCAAGTGAATGTATGTTAAGTCAAAACGTATTATGAAAATTAAAGTTAAAATTTGGGTCGTAACTTTAATGAAACGGTTAGCTATGTATAGCTATGTACGGCTATGTACGGCTATGTACGGCTATGTATAGCTATGTAGGGCTATGTACGGCTATGTACGGCTATGTAGGGTTATGTAAGGGCTATGTAGGGCTATGTAGGGCTATGTAGGGCTATGTATAGCTATGTAGGGCCATGTACGGCTATGTAGGGATATGTAGGGTTATGTACGGCTATGTACGGCTATGTACGGCTATGTAGGGTTATGTACGGCTATGTAGGGCTATGTACGGCTGTGTAGGGCTATGTACGGCTATGTACGGCTATGTAGGGCTATGAAGGGCTATGTAGGGCTATGTAGGGCTATGTAGGGCTATGTACGGCTATGTAGGGCTATGTACGGTTATGTAGGGCTATGTAGGGCTATGTAGGGCTATGTAGGGCTATGTAGGGCTGTGTAGGGCTCTGTAGGGCTATGTAGGGCTATGTAGGGCTATGTAGGGCTATGTAGGGCTCGTGGACGAAATGACATTTGTAGGCCCAAGTCATGTCGCTCCTGGGGCCAGAACCGTTTTATTAATCAAGCTGCTCACGAATGGAACATTTTACCCGACAAAGCAAAAAGCGCATTTGACATTTTAACTTTTAAAAGACATATTAGAAGTATGTGATAAGTTTTTTAATTTCTTATATTCATTTTTTAAAATTTAACTTTTTCATCTTCTATTTTTAATATTCACTTTTTAACCATTTTTATCATATTTGTTATTTATTTTATGCAGGGCCCCACTGAAAACCACCTTTTTGTGACGTGGGCTCCCTGCTAAAATATCTTTATTATTATTATTATTATTATTATTATTATTATGAAGGGCTATGTACGGCTATGTAGGGCTATGTAGGGCTATGTAGGGCTATGTAGGGCTATGTAGAGCTGTGTAGGGCTATGTAGGGCTATGTAGGGCTATGTAGGGCTATGAAGGGCTATGTACGGCTATGTACGGCTATGTACGGCTATGTAGGGCTATGTAGGGCTATGTAGGGCTGTGTAGGGCTATGAAGGGCTATGTAGGGCTTTGTAGGGTTATGTACGGCTATGTACGGCTATGTACGGCTATGTACGGCTATGTAGGGCTATGTAGGGCTATGTAGGGCTATGAAGGGCTATGTAGGGCTATGTAGGGTTATGTACGGCTATGTACGGCTATGTAGGGCTATGTAGGGCTATGTAGGGCTATGTACGGCTATGTAGGGCTATGTAGGGCTATGTAGGGCTGTGTAGGGCTATGAAGGGCTATGAAGGGCTATGTAGGGCTTTGTAGGGTTATGTACGGCTATGTACGGCTATGTACGGCTATGTACGGCTATGTACGGCTATGTAGGGCTATGTAGGGCTATGAAGGGCTATGTAGGGCTATGTAGGGTTATGTACGGCTATGTACGGCTATGTAGGGCTATGTAGGGCTATGTAGGGCTATGTAGGGCTATGTAGGGCTGTGTAGGGCTGTGTAGGGCTATGTAGGGCTATGTAGGGCTATGTAGGGCTATGTAGGGCTATGTAGGGCTGTGTAGGGCTGTACGGCTATGTACGGCTATGTATGGCTATGTAGGGCTATGTAGGGCTGTGTAGGGATATGTAGGGCTGTGTAGGGATATGTACGGCTATGTAGGGCTGTGTAGGGCTATGTAGGGCTATGTAGGGCTGTGTAGGGCTATGTACGGCTATGTAGGGCTATGTAGGGCTATGTAGGGTTATGTACGGCTATGTACGGTTATGTAGAGCTATGTAGAACTATTTACGGCGTTGTATAGCGGTGTATAGATATGTACGGCCAGGTAGGGACATGTATAGCTTTTGTATGGCCATGTACAGCTATTTAGTGCTGTATATCCTCTCCTATGTATTCCTTATATGGGATTTAGTCAAACCACTATATGTTAACTACATGACGTATCTACGGGCGGCTAAGAAAGTGCTGCTGACTCCAAAAGTAGTCTGCGGGCTCGCTTTTGTTCGCCCGCAATTATCTTCTGAAGGAAGCCATAAACGAGAAGTAAGTGTATTGACTCTACTCTTTTATGTCTAAGTTTTTTCTGGAACTTCCACAATAGCCACCAACTTAGCAACTAATATAATGTTACAAGCCGACTTGCGAAAATATTTTGAAACAAGAATATTGAAACTAAATGGATATTTTACTTTCCGATCATACTGTGTCTCGTCCTTTGGACCTGCCAAGATACGACAAAGCTTAAAATTTTGAACCAAATTTGTTAACAAATATTTCCTAACTTTGAAGGAAAAAGGAAAACAAGCCCCCGATCGTAAACACACACGTTGTTTACTTGTTTCAATGTGATTTGTGCGATGCAAATTATGTCGGGTTTACTGCCCGACACCTACATCAACGCATTAGTGAGCACCGTTATTCTGCGATCGGTAGACACTTTGAGGCACAACATGGCAGCAAAGGAGCAAAGATTAATCACCTTTTCAGAGTTTTAAAGAAATGCAGAAGCAAGTTTGACTGCCTCGTATATGAAATGCTGTTCATCAGGGACATTAATCCTTCCCTGAACACCCAGAGTGACTCTATCCGCGCCAAATTATTTACTTGACACTTCTCTATTTTTAATTAGAACTTTTAGTTTTTTCCATTGTTTTACTTTACGTATTATGCCCATAGGACACACAACTATTTTTATTGTTTCACGTTATATATATTCTTATTTTAACTATCACTTCTTTTGACTTGATAATGGCGTAGAGTAGCGCCGAAACGTCGTCTACTTTTTTAAAGTTTTTAAAGTTTTAAAATGAATTTTAACAATATTTTAGCGTTTAATTTCATTATAAAATCGAAGTATTTATAGACGTGAAAACATTCGCTTAAGTCAAATTACATTCTGCACGAAATATTCTTTATCCGTTGTTTCGAAACTTTGAGAAAATTAAAATCTTTGTTGGATAGTAATGCATAAAAGCAGTTCATAGAATTGAATAAAAAGATAAGAACCATATTGATAAAGGACATATTAAATCTTTAAAAATGTTCGGTCTGTAGCCAGGCATGCATGTTGAAAAATTTGTATAAAAGGAATTAGAAAGTTGACACTGGCTAAAAAGTGTGGTTTTTGGACGTTTCGGCCACAACTGTTGCCTTCTTCAGCAAGATAAAAAAATAGGGCCCTAATGGGTCCGTGTGTTCTGCTGGTATAACGTATCAACATTGATAACTGTCTTCGGTTTTTTGGCTAACACCAAGATAATTCGTCACGCAAGTTATTATGACATTTGAAACCTTTAAAAGTCGTTAACCCTTGTGCATGCAAAGCAACATGCCAGCTACCACTGCGTACGTCACAAACCACAAACCACAATAAGGTCTGTTTCAGCGCGTATAAATAGCAAACGTGCAAACTGAAAACAATCAAATATATTTTTTTGTCGATAGCTCGTTATTCTTTCACTCAGACGTATACAGGATGGGATCTTTGGTTATTTTTTATTTCACGTTAGCTAACGGGCGGTGAGGGTTTATTTTTTTCCTCCACGGAAAAAAAAGGCTGATCGCGTATTCGTTATCGTTAGAAACCACTGTGTGCGTCACGAGCCACAACTCTGAAAGCAGCCCAAAACCGTCGCTCACACACGTACAAATCTAGCGGGATATAGTGCTCTTAGCAGGAGCCTGGACTCCCCATTGTTACACTCTATTGTTACGAATTGTCTATTTAAACACACTTTTTTTATATCAGAAATCGAGAAATTTTTTCATTTTTGTTTATTTTTATCATATAGACTAGTTGATCGTTAAGATATCAAATTTAAATGATAGAAATGCCTTTTTACTTAGTCTATAAAAAAGAAAGTATCTGCTACCTATTGTTACCACTTTCTGTTGTTACACACTTTCTATTGTTCTAGACTTTCCATTCCCTCCTTCGATAGCAATATGTTCTGCTTGGCATTATGCCATTTGGCATAATAGCAGCAGAACACAAAAATGGAAATGTTTAACGGCGTCCTGTTAAAATATGTAACAAATGTCTGATTAAAACTAAATGACCTTTCCGAGTGCAACAAAAGTCTCTAGAGCATTCTTAATGAGTCTATAAATTCTTAATGCTATTGTAAACGTTTGGTAGCGCTATGTGTTCGGTTATAGCGTTCCCATCCCGCACGGAATGCCAAGCTTCAAGAATTAGCCTTTGTTTCCACGCCGTTGACCTGTCGACAATTTCGACGCTCTTCAAATCTATTTGATGGTCATTAAGTATATGGTGTTTTGCCAACAGAGTTTTTATCCAATGTTGCGATGGCCTTTGCGTGTTCTTTCATACGTGTTTTAAGCGCGCGTGATGTTTGACCAACATAAACACAGTCACAATCGTTACACTTGATCTTATATATAATTCCTCTGGTAGCCTGTTTCTCGATCCTGTCTTTTGTTTTTTTCAGTATGTTCGAGATGGTACGTATAGGAGATGGTACGGAAGTTAATCTTTCGCTTTACATCAAAGAGATGACTTTAGTTTAACATGGCAGATATACAGCTCAGTATACGATGTTGTCCATTCAAAATTTGAGGTTTTCACTGAACTTGCCTGCGTTTTTTGTTTCGTTTCCTTAGAAACGATACGGTATTATTTTGTACGAAAGCCGAGGAGGGACAACGCATTTCAGACTTCAAACTTCAGACTTCAGACTTCAGACTTCGGACTTCAGACTTCGGACTTCAGACTTCAGACTTCAGACTTCAGACTTCAGACTTCGGACTTCGGACTTCGGACTTCAGACTTCAGACTTCAGACTTCAGACTTCCGCCTTTAGAATTCAGAGACTTTCGCCTTCGCTTGATTTCCGCTGACCTCGTAGTTGTTGAGTTGTTAGATCAGGCAGATCCACTATTTAAAGTCAGATTCGCTATCTATAAAGTCAGATCCGGTTGTTAGTAATCGACGTAACGGCGGAACGCGGAACGGCGTAACGGCAGAACGAGAATCGGCGTACCAAGATTTTTTTTAAACAACTTAATTAATTTATTGCTATGAACAAAATTAAATTAATTAATTCTCACTTACCTGGAACCATTTTTTTTCTTTATTTCACACACAATAGGCCGCAATATCGTTTATGGCTTATACATGATCTCTGGACTGTCACACGAGACAAAGGGTTATAAGAGTTATGCAAATAGAGAAAAAGAAATTCCTGGTTTAAATGGATCTTTTGGACAATTTGGCACTTTCTTGCTAAAACTGGACTTAACTTTTATTAGCTGATTTACGCGCTCTTTCTGATACCACAAAGAAAGCAACGGTTCTTGTCCGATCGCCGAAGTTAAGCCCTGTTGGGCGGGATTAGTACTTGGATGGGTGACCAACTGAAAATACCCCTTGTTGTGGGCTTTTCATTTTCTTTCTTTCTTTTTCTTACGAAATCCGTTTTTTCAGGCCCTTCTATTTTTTTCCAACGGCTTCATTGACTTCCTTCGGCTTTGCACGTTTCATTGTCTCGATCGGGGCGAGAAAGTCCAAAGGGCAGTCGCGCTACTGAGCTTCTCCTTGAAATCCTCACTCGAAATAAAATCGAAATCCTGGCTCTAGATCGATCTAGAAGGATTAAGAAGATATGCATGCCCTTTATTTTGTGAAATATATTTACTGTTTGTTTGTCCAGTTTTACGTAATTAAGTCCAGAGGTCATGTAAAAGCCGTAAACGATATTGCGGTCTATTGTGTGTGAAATAAAGAAAAAAAAAATGGTTCCAGGTACCGCTGTCGGCAGGTCTGCAAGTGGGAATTTATTAATTTAATTTTGTTCATAGCAATAAATTAATTAAGATATTTAAAAAAAAAAATCTCGTTACGCCGATTCTCGTTCTGCCGTTACGCCGACTTTTTATATAGCGGATCTGACTTTAAATAGTGGATCTGCCTGATCTAACAACTCAACAACTCGGAGGTCAGCGGAAATCAAGCGAAGGCGGAAGTCTGAAGTCTGAAGTCTGAAGTCTGAAGTCTGAAGTCTGAAGTCTGAAGTCTGAAGTCTGAAGTCTGAAGTCTGAAGTCTGAAGTCTGAAGTCTGAAGTCTGAAGTCTGAAGTCTGAAGTCCGAATTCTGAAGTCTGAAGTCTGAAGTTTGAAATTTGAAGTCTGAAATCTGATGTCCCTCCTCGGCTTTCGTAATTTTGGATTTGAGGTGAACTATTTACTCAGCGGTGGCTACTATCCAATCAGGAGAACTCTCGCAACCACAAAGTAAATAAGTTTGACCGAAGGCAATTAATTTTCGTAAAAGCATGTTCTTTAAATATCGGAAAGATAATCCTCAGCATAACCAAAAAATATTGAGATTCCTTACAAATACAAATATCCGACGACTGCAATGGTTTTAGGTACGAATAAACGATGTATTGGTAAACAATAGAGTAAGCTCTTTTAGCGTTTAATTGTAAAGTAAATATTCTAACTATATTCTAAAACGGAAGAATGTGACTAGTTCATTACATAGACAACTGCCTTCCTTGCCAGGATTATCGGAGAAAGCCGCGTTATTTTGGCACTAAAATCAGTAAGAAGTTCAATTTTTTTTTGGTTAATTAATGTTCGTCTTGATTTTCATCCTTGTCGTTCGATTGTCGTAGCGCCCGCGGCTAGGCATAAATAGATTGTGCTAGTAAATTCAGGAATAGTTGCTTCACAATATACCCAAAAGTTGCTCTAAAGTTGCTCAAATATCAAAAAGTTGCCACCAAAATTTAGAAAAGTTGCTTGCTCTCTTGAGTGAATTTTGCGTTTTTTCGAAAATTGAAGCACTTGCAAGTTTACTAAGAGTTGCCCCAGCGTCTATGGCAACCTCAATGTGGTCAATGTCTAAATTATGTCCATTTTCCTCGTCTGAAATTTCATCTGATTGCGATGCCATAAGTGACTCGCACTTCAGTTAATACCAAAATGGTCCAAGATGGCCGGCGGCAGGCTACCATGTTGCAGCGAATAACCGCTGGGTTTAAGCGCCCGTTAGATAGATAGCCGCTGTCTAGATTTCGTGGGCGTAAAGCAAGTGTTATTTTATTGTCATTTTATTGTATTTCCTTAGTTTTAACGGGATTTAAAATCAGTTTTGATTAAAACAGTTTTAATCAAATCCGTAAATGACCTTTTATGGTTTGGATCGGTTTTATATCAATTTGTTGCTGAACGTATGCCAAGGAAGGCAAAAGTTGCCCTAGGTTGCTGGTACTACAAAAAGTTGCTCAAAACGCTAAAAGTTGCTCAAAAGTTGCCGAGCACAATCTATTTATGCCTACCCGCGGCAATCAGATCTAGCCTTAGTTGACTGGATAAGCAGGCATTCACATTTGGCAGAAACCAAATTTTTCATGGTGTCTAAATGCACACACTCATTTCTGAACATTTTAGAATTTTTTTAAGAATGAAATTTACTTTCCGAAGAGCTAAAATTGAAGGAAAATGCATTCCACCTCAGTAATGATGTCAAAATGCAGGAAATGGCCGTGAAAAAAACTAAATTTGCAAAAATTTCCTGGGGGGGGGGGGTGGGGGTGGGAGGATGCCACCAGCCACCCCAAGAGGCTCACGCCTTCGGAGCTAAAAAATACCTCCCAAAGAATAAAAGAACCCCCCCCTCAACAGAATCCACACTACGGGCCTGTATAAATCAAGATTTTTGTCGAAAGGTAGTATATACGATTATATTGATAGGAACATATTACTTTCTGTAGTTATTTTTTCATTGATAAAAAAAGTGTTCTGCAAAAAAAAAAATCATTTCAATTTTCATTGGATGAGTAAAAAAAGGTGAAGGCAAACTTCCTTTATTTAACGTCATTTGGAGAGAAAGACACATACGTACTCTTTCTATAAGGAGAAATATTAATAAAAATAATAATAATAATCGATATTTTAACAGGGTGACCCCTTCAGTCGCAGGACTGGTATCAACGGGGGCCCTGTGTAAAATAAAACAAATTTAAAGTAAAAGAGAGTATGTATGAAATATCTATCTATATCTATCTGTATCTATAAAAACTACTTTAAAAAGATGCCGCTAAAAAGCTAAAAAAAGTTAAAAAGTTTAAAAGAAGTACTAGTGTTCTCATAAAAATAAATAAATTACGAGTTAAAAATGTTCTAAAAATAACGTAAGAATAAAAAGCAGAGATAGCTTTGAAACGTTCCTTTGGCTGCATAGTCTTAATGTTCGTCGGAAGACAATTAAAAATGGATGCACCATGATAATAAATGTGTTACTTTAACTCTGCCAAACTGTAGCAGGTCTGAGTTGATGCCTCCTTCACATAAAATAGACAGTAGGCGTTAAATGGGAAGTTACTACTGAATATGAAGTTCTTTTTATTCTTCACTCGCGCACAAATTTAGCAAATTCAACATACACTGGGACCTCCAAATTAAAATAAACCCCAAACCCACCTCTCCTTAAACATTACGCTATTGTCACCCTTCTGCAATCTGGAAACGAAACACTATTTCTTTTTGAAATAGCTGCTTGTTCGTTTTCAACTTTTCGTGCAGCCTCGAATGGTTTTGCGACTTGCGTGACACTGAACACTAGGCCTACTCTGGGACCCAAAATCGCCCAAAGTCGCCCAAAATCGCCTAAAGTCGCCCAAAGTCGCTCTAAGTATGGATATTTTCTGTAACAATGCTTTATGGTGAACCATGATGATTCCCATGTACATGTATACCACAACCAACCTCGTTCCCAGGGCTTTTCCCTTGGTGATTTGGAGCGTTCCAAATCACCAAGGGAAAAGCCCTGGGAACGAGGTTGTACCACAACTGTACTTAGGTCGGTCACCTAAAATTGCCTAAAAGGTCACCGAAAATTGCCTAAAGTCGCTCAAAATCTCCCAAAGTCGCCTAAAGTCGCCCAAAATCGCCTTAAATCGCCCAAAATCGCCCGTAATTTTGGACAAAATAAGCTAAAATCGCCTAAAGTCGCCTTAAGTCGCCCAAAGTTACGGCGACTTTGGGTCCCAGAGTAGGCCTAACACTCAACTACAGTTACATCCGAGTGAATCCACGCGAGAACCCGCGCAATTTTGCGTGTATTTGCGCGATATATGACGTCGAAGATGGCACAATGTGTGCTAAAAATAGCACAATTGTTCCATATCATGGGGACAACCTCAATCGCGCGCTTACGGTCTCCGTCCCTGATTATGGCTCCTGGAGCATAGCGATTTTATGGTATACCGAAGTAAGGATATTTCGTCAACTAGAAAAAAATTTTTTGGAATCGCTTGACATTTCTCAACAGACATCTAATACTCTCAAGAGGTTTCAGCATGAGCTATAGGATAAGCGGAGTTTTTTCTAAATTAAACTGATGGGTCATTTAGTGAATAATCATTTTAATATAGATCAGATATAAACCACACAAGTAAATTGTAGGAAATACCTCGTGTAGTTAACGTGTTTTACCGTTAAGACTGCATGCAGGTACTGTTTGCTGTTTTGTTGTAAAGAAGGTTCATTACCGTACATGTGACCATCATATGTTTTTGTAGTCACTTTATCGGGGGTGAAAGCATGCTCTCCCAGGGAATTTTGAACATCAGATGCTCAGAAATGCGATTCCAGGCCATTTCTGGAATATATTTGTATCGAATTTAGTAAAATGAACCATCAGTTTAATTCAATCTTACCAGACCAGTGCAAAAAGCTCTCTGAATACTGCCTTCTGATTGGGCAGAAAAATCGTTTGTATTCCTTTTGTATTATTCTGCCCAATGGGCGACCAGCCTGACTACAGTACTTTTGGTGTGTTTTCATACACAATATGTACACAAAGCCAGTTCGCTCGCCATATCTGTCTTGCTTGTTCGCCAATAATTTGCTTGGGAAGGAAAAGTTTCGGCTAGTGCCTCCCCAACTTGGATATGAAGTGTCGGGAAAAATTTGTCTAGTTAGACCGTGCTTAATGGGTTTTATATGATGCCAAATTAACCTTGGGTTGAGGGTCAAAGCATTTTAGATATTAGAAGATCAGACAAATTGTGTATTGCGCAGTAAAGTTCATATCGGACTTAAACCTTAGAGAAATGTTTGGACAACGTTAGCGTGGGCAATGGGTATAATATTATGCCAAACTACCATAGCTGCTTTCAGTAATGTCGCAATCTCATTTAATAGACCATTTTACAGTTGTCTGCTCAGTGACCTGGCCTTTGAATGGAAGTGAGGCTGGAGGTGACCTTGTTTTGATACAGACCTCACTGCTTTTGTTGTGTTAATCATGTTGTTTTGATGCAAACTAGTTTGCATTTACATAATAAAGCAGAGAGGTTTGTATCAATGCAAGGTCACCTCCAGCCTCACCTCCATTCAAAGGCCAGGTCACTTGGCAGGCAACTGTAAAATGGACTATTTGCCTTTGAATGTTTTCTTGTGTGAATTGGTCATTGATAATTTTTTCTTCAAATAAGCGTTCAATAATGTACGAACAAATTAAAAAACAGAAAGGCTGACCGTACGCTAGAGGGATTGAAGGGGTTTTGCTAATAGTAAAAGGAAGGCGAGTTTGATGTCACTCTCTGTTTCCATGGTGAAACGGATAGAAGGCTGCTGGATGTTAAGATGTTGTAAGAAGCTATCGACGTTTTTGCGATCCAAGATGGTGAAAGTGTCGTCAACGTGGCGTTTCCATATCTTAGGCTTGTAGGATGATGAAGTTATAGCCTGCTCCTCAAAGCTCTCCATGTAGAGGTTAGCAATAACAGCGGAAACCGGGCTTCCAATGGCTGCCCCTTCTCGTTGTTCGTAGATTGATCGTTGTTCGGATCAAGATCACCAAGACCAGAAAACCGAGCATCAATGCTGAATTCGCGACTGAGTTAAAATCCACTGCGGTTTTGCCCTACGTCAAAGGTCTTTCCGAACAACGTCGCCGCTGCCTACAACAACAAGGCGTGCGGGCTGTTTTCAAGTCGGAAGCCACACTACGATCACACCTAGTACGGCCGAAAGACGCTGTTGATTCCACTAAGCAAGATGGCGTTGTTTACAGGATTCCCTGTGAATGTGGCAAAGTTTACATCGGTGAGACGGAAAGACCTATGCAAGACAGGATCAAAGAGCACGACCGGGACATACGACTCGCCCGTACCCAGACCTCCGCCGTTGCAGAACACACCAACAACACCGGACACTACCCGCTTTGGAATAAGGTAAAGTTTACTGATTGTGACCCACACTGGTACAAACGTAGGGTCAAAGAGGCAATTCACATAAGACTTCACCCTAAAAATATAAACAGGGATAATGGAATTGAAATTCCTGAAGCATGGCTGCCCACGATCAACACAACAACAGGAGAGCTGTGTGACAGCGGACCGCTAAGGGAACAACAGGACACAGAAACAGCAAGAATCGAAATGCACCAATCACAGCTTATCGCCTGATAAAGACTAGCCGTGTGCAGTCGAAACGTTGCGATCTCCATCACACGTGACTACGTCGTGAGACAAACGAAAAATACTTTATTATTGTAGTCTACCACGATGAATAACCACAACATTTTTTACGATATTAATTAACAAAATACTCTTAATACATAATAGAGGGTCTCAATGGGGTTAACCGTTAGCCATAAAACGGTTAAAAATTTAGCCGTTAGGCGTAAAAATTGTAAAATTTTAACCGTTAGCCGTAAAATATGTTAAACATAATAAATCGATCAGTAATTATAAATAAAACAAACTAGATCACTTCATTGTCCCAGAATGGTCCTAAGACCCTAAATATGTTTTTCAATAAAGGAAATTAATTTTTAACTTTAAAAACAATGGAATCTAATTTTTAACTTTTTTAACCTTAATGAAAATAAATTAACCGTTAGCCGTAAATAAGCCAAAATTTTAACCGTTAACCGTAAAAGCCGCCACCCTAATAATATGCTGTATTAAATTTCTTCTCTTCTTTTTATGCCCTTGATAGGTTCTAAGGTTTGACCCCTCTCGATAAAATACACTTCCCTATGTTTGCGTATATGGCCCTTTCTCAAGTTAAAAGTGTTCAATAATGTAGCACAATCTCACTTAATTTGCCTTCCATGGGAATTGCGTCATTGATTGTTCGTGCTCTCAGGCTTCGTAGCGCGAATTCTATTTTTATCACAAAAATATTAAGTGTAACCTTCGATCCTTTTTAGCATTAGGTAAATTTGTTTTGTGAATATGTTTACTTTTCTTTTAGCACGTATAGCGTTATTTTTGAGCAGCGAATAAAATTTGAGAGAAAGATGCGCCTTTTCTGTACGACTCAAAAAGATAAAAAACGGATGACGTGACAGGAAGATAACTGCTTGTAGCTTTATATAGCTGCTATCGGTTATGTCACAATCTCATTCCATTCGTCTTTGAATGTTTTCTTACGTAAATGGGTCATTAATAGCGTATGCTCTGTGGCTTAGTAGAGCGAATTCTATCTCTTTTATCACCGGCCGGGACAAGTGTAACTGATCCTCTTTCGATTTGTTTTGTGAAAATTCAACCTTGTTCCCTGAAAAAGAGAGACCCTGGGAACGAGGTTGTAGAATAACATTTATTTTTTATAATGCCATGTGCTAAATGGCATTATTAACAACCTTTCTGTCATCACGTTCTAAATGCATGAATTAATTGCGGTTTAATACTAGTAGTAATCAGAGATCAGGGGAGTGCGTTCGACTTATAGGTAAAATAGACCCAAGGTAAGCAGGCAGTGGCAAAAAAACCGACATGGTCGGCCTACTTGTAGTGTGCTTTATGTCAAAGTTAGTTACTATGCTTCAGTACCGAACCAAACGCGAGGAGGATAAGTACGAAAGATTGTGTGACGAGCCAAAAGAACATAGAATGAATGGAATATTATGTACACAAAAATAATTATTTATTTCACTTGACTTGTTATCGTTTGGCACTATCGTTTTCCACAAACTTCTGGAAATAGTTTTACTTCGATTTAAAAATCCACAGACATAATTCACACAGTAATTCACTACACGCATATTAGAGGGTCATATTACATTCACACAACGAAATACGCTGGTTTACCTACGAACGAACTCCGTATGAAACTACTCATCGACGTATTCGATTTCCACTCGTTTTATGACGTTCGGTGCCCGAAGACAACTCTGCTACCTTGGATGATAACCTTTTAATGCTCTCCATGACATTTTTGGCAAAATTACATTTTTGACAACACGTTTTTAACCCTTTTTTTTTTCAAGCAAAATAATGTTTCTAAGCTGCGTTTGGGACGCCATCTTGTTTTACATAAAATCGAGGCCATTTGTGGCTACCAGTTTTCCGGCCGAGAATTGCCCCTGAAAAAATCAATCGGGGTGGCCAATCTGGCGTCCATACATATGCGCGCGCATTAAGGCTCGATTCATTCCGCATAACAGTACACAGGCATACCAACTCAAAAAACACAAGACGCAAAAACAAAATTAGGCTTGCGCTCTCCTTCGTCGAACGAAATCAAAATGGAGTGAGTGTTCGAGTGACTGAAGTAAGAAACACTTGACTTCGCGAATGATCTTTACAACCTCATTACCATGAGGTAAAAATGAGATTCTTTTATTTAAACCAGTCAAACAAATTCTCGCAGTATTGTGCCGTACGTCCAAACTACGCATTTCATTCATTTTCACTGTCGCACTGTTTGTCACAAAGAAATTCTGCTGGGAATCAACGCAAAGTTCATTAATTCGTGTAATAGAACTTCTTTAAAGTGCCCCTGTGATCAAATTTTTGATTTTTATTTTTTTTACATTTTCGTGAACAATTAGAATTTCTTACTCATCTTGCCAAATTTCAATCTATTACTAACATCAGAAGTCGTTTTATTATATCATTTTAAGGCTTAGAGAAAGTGACGTCAAAGGCTCAAAAATACCTCACGGGTTGAAATTTTAATAACAATCAGCGTAGAAAATTGCACGAAAAACAAGTTCAAAGTTTTTGTTGCTTTTTGCGTGATTTTCAACACTTATTGTTATTATAATTTCAACCCGTGAGGTATTTTTGAGCCTTTGACGTCATTTTCTCAAAGCCTTGGAGCAAGGCTGATTAATGGCGGCCGTAAATTCTCGGAGATAAATGTTAAAATAAAACGACTTCTGATGTTCGTAATGGATTGAAAATTGGCAGGATGAGTAAGAAAGTCTAATTGCACACGAAAATGTAAAAAAATGAAAATCAAAAATTTGATCACAGGGGTACTTTAAGTTAAATAGTATTTCAGTTTAAGTTAAGGGGAACAGAGAAGCGGTCACATTACCGAAATAGCTAACTGTAGTTAACGCCGTCCTAACTATAGTTAGCAGTCTAGATGTAACCGCGACCAATACTATGTACATTCTTAGCTTCAAGTGGATGTTTATAGACAAAAGATTTTCTGCGTGAATGTGAGGCTTAGAATGTATCTGTATTGTTTTTGAAATGTAGACGCCATTTATGCAAAGGGTCTATTCTTTTTGTTTTTGCCCGACCGACCAACCCACTATCACAAGAGACGGGGCGATGGGAAACGAAACTTTTTATTGGGATGGCCTTATTGAATCTCTACAGTGTAAATTCAATACGCTGAACCTTTTTGTGATGTACGGTTTTATTCCGAATTAAATAACAAACGGCATTTTACTAATTACAATCTTGCTATTAAATCCGTCGATCGACGTAACATTAAAATGACGCACAAATACAAACAAAGATTTTGTGACACAATATTTCTAGGTTTCTTTTAAAAACAACTAAAGTAGGAAAAAATAAAAACGTTATTCACCAGCCTAGGTCGGTCCGTATTGGGAAAAACTGTGCCCGAGGTCTTGGATACCGCGGCCTCGGGCGGTTCCAAGACCTATATATTTGTAGTGACAACACGCAAGCTTATTTCCGGGCATATAACATTCAAAATTAACTTACAATAATTTTCAGGCCAAAAAGTCTATACAGCAAACCCCCGAAAGCAAACCTTAACGCTTGAAGTCAAGAACACGAAACCAATTGCTCGAAATATTTCGACGTATTACTTACAACTGCTTTAGCAAATATCACTTAACACAGCCAAAGCAGACAAACCGCTCGAACAAATCTGTGAACACGCGTAAGCCAAAACCGGAGTAATCAACGTGTGACAGATGCCAAAACACGCGTCAGTCTTCTTATACCGTTTTAACCCAAGATAAGGATTCTCATTAACCGCTAACCTTGTTATTGTGACGTCATAATGCCCACAACTCCTTCGGGCATTTTCTGCTTTTACGTCATCATTATCAAGAGATCACTTGCGGCAAAACGTCATCATTACCCAGAGATTCCTTGCGGCTTTGTCCTTACCCGCGTGTTACCAGGGATTTCTATAAAAAACCTCTGATTGGCTTATGAATAGGGCCGTTCTTTCGTGCGCCACAAATTGGTCGAGTGGTTGTTGTGAAACCATAGTTACGTGTTCAATGAATACCAGATACCAGTTACAGTAAAACGTTCTTGTCATATAATTTGTACATTTGTCGCTTGGTGGAATTGGTCATGTGATTAATTTCGCTTTTCACTTGTTTAGAAAGGACACTTTATGTTGTCAGCTATATTACCGTATTTATTCGATTAAGCGCCCTGGGCGCTTATTAAATTTTTGGTCCTTGGGAGTGGGCGCTTATTCGAGGTAGGCGCTAATTCGAGGCTGGGCGCTAATAAAATTTTTACGATTTTCAGCAAATATTAAGTTTATTTTTGTAGCGAACAATAAATAATAATGGTAATAATAAAAGGGGAAGACGTACCAAAGCAGAATTTTAACTGTTCATTGAAAGATTCTGTAAAATACTAAGAAAACTCGATCATGGGGGAAGTCTTCTTAGTAGTACATAGTCAATTTCAACAATTAATACTCCTCTTATGGTTTTCAGGGTTTTTTTTGTGGGGTGGGGGTGGGCGCTTATTCGAGGCTGGGCGCTTATTAACTTTTCCTACCTTCAGGGTGGGCGCTTATCGAATAAATACGGTACTTGGAGGCGTTTTATGTTGAGTAGAACTGTCGCTTTATAGCAAATGTGTAGAGGTCATAGTCACGGCTTTCCGTTTGTATATTTTGACACCTTGGAACATTCATATTTGCAAGATATTTTTTGAGCTCTCGAAATATTCGCTCTGGTCCTAAATGTTTCGTGAAGATGTCGACTACTTGCATCATTTATTTGTTCGGCTGTTTATTGTGTTGCAAGGTCATGCTGCTTCTCATTACGAATGACAGATGTTCGTTGTGTGACATTCTTTCACCACAAGACAAACGAGGATTATTTAACATTTCTATCACGATCTTTTTGCTTGTCAGTTGTGTCTGCTACTTCTCTTTTTTATTAGGTAGTGCGAACCGGCTGCCCTTTTACCGCTTCAAACGCTTATTCTCACCGATCTGCCGTGATCGCCGCCAAGTTTATTTTGTATCTGTTATTCATCAAAAGCGTTATTATGGTTTAACGAATCCATTCGACTAATCATGGCGCACGAAAGAACGGCCCTATTCAAGAGCCAATCAGAGGTTATTATAGAAATCCCTGGTAACAGGCGGGGAGGCGGAACATGCTTTTGTGCTTTAATTCGCAGATGGACTATACCGGGGTTTTTGTTCGTCTGCAACGCAGGCTACCTGATCCCTGATTCTATTAAAAACACTACTGATCCCGATCCCCAGGTTGTGATCCCAGATTCTAAAGCTGTGATCCTTGATTCCACCCCTTTTCAGGCCTTTAATCCCTGATCCCACTATATACCTCGTTACGACCCTGTCATATTGTGAGGAGAAGACTCGGCTACCAAATCAAGCCTGGTTTTCGCCGAGTTTGAAGAATTTAGCTGGGCTAGAAAGCCTTCAGTTACGTTTTTATTTTTTACATACATTTCTGTATAAATTTTGCCGCGAGCCGCGTCAGTCGTCATGTGGAAAACTGGCCAGAATTCAATTTTTGCCGTTTGATTCCCATACAAACACTGTAATTTCTAGTTGCTTTACCTACTGGTCAAGATGGCGTCGAAAACCGTGATAACGACTATTGCCCAATCACTGGTTAACAACTTGTAATTATTTTCTTGATTTTTTCTTTCTTTTTTTCTGTGCAATAAAAAGCTCTATTGGTGTTAGAGCTTTCAGTACAAGGAAACAATAAAAACTAACAGGAATAGAGAAAAAAAGAAATTATATAGGTATTTACATGCGTTACAATTTTTTTTTCATACAGTGCATACATTTATCGTTAAACTTAATTATACAAGGATACAAAGAAAACGTAGAAATAGTAGTATTGAAAAAAGGATAACGTACTTGTATTTATGAGAAAAAAAGGAAATAAAAGAAAAAAAATGCAAAAGATTTTCATATATTTCTTTGAATTTTGGATCGCGATTTCTCTTTGTATATTAAATTTTTCTTTTAGGAGTGACAGAAAACTTTCGAAGCATATTTTTTCATCGTATAAGCATTTACAGAATATACAGTATTTCGCAATGACTCGAAGGGTGTAGTTTAAAGAGTACGAATGCGTCTTTTTGTCAAGAATTCCATATAAAATCATACTGTTTGATAATGTGATCTTTTCTTTAGTTTTGCTGGACCACCAGTTTTAAAAACAAATTCCAAAAAGATAAAGTTGAAGAGCAGTGCAAGCATTGATCTAAAGAAAAAAAAAGCAAAAAAGCAAAAGCATTAAAGCATTAAAGCATTGATCTAAAGAGTGTCTGTCAGTGAGACATTACACGTTACGATAGAGATGGTACAATCTGTTTAAAACACCTTTAATTTTCGGTGGCTCTGAAACCCGTGTAGAGATCTTTCTTAAAAACTTGCCAAAAATTGTATATTTGCTGATCATTACTCCATCTCATCTCATCCCGTTTTAGTTCCCGGATACTTTCGGTTTTAAAAAATGAACTGGCCTTATTAGATCAGAAAATCATCCATTCGTGTTAACTCGCTTTTTCATCATTCACTTGCTCAGGACGCTCCGCAGAGATGGAAAACACTCAGGTTGATGCTGCTGGAACTGAAGCCGCAGCAACAACAACAGCAGCGGAAGCAGCAGAAGCAACACAGCAGCAGCAGCAGGAGGAGGAACTGAGATTACAGCTGCTGGAACTACAGGAAGTGCATCAACAACAGCAGCTGCAGCTGCTGGAACTGCAAAACCAACAGATGCAGCTACAGGAACTGCTTAGAAATCAGCAATGGCAGCTGCTCCAGCAGCTGCAACAGCACCAAATGCAGCAGCAACAACAGCTGCTGCAGCAGCAGGAAAGGCATCATCGGCAGAACCAGCACCAGGTACAGCAGCTGCTGCAGCAACAACAGCAGCTGCAAGATCATCAAAACCAGCAGCATCAGCAGCTGCAAATTCAGCAACACCACCAGCATCAGCAGCTGCAAGATCGACAAGAACAGCAGCATCAGCAGCTGCAGCAGCTGCAAGAACAACAAGAACAGCAGCATCAGCAGCTGCAGCAGCTGCACGAGCAGCAACACCAGCAGCATCAGCAGCTGCAAGCTCAACAAGAACAGCAGCATCAGCAGCTGCAGCAGCAGCTGCAGCAGCAGCTGCAGCAGCTGCAAGATCAACAAGAACAGCAGCATCAGCAGCTGCAGCAGCTGCAAGATGAACAACACCACCAGCATCAGCAGCTGCAACAACAACAACAACACCAACAGCAGCTGCAACAACAACAACAACACCAACAGCAGCAGCTGCTGCAGCTGCAGCAGAAGCTGGAACAACAACAACAGCAGCTGCTGCTGCAAGAACATCAGCACGAACAACAGCAGCAGCAGCAACAGCAGCAACAGCGGCAGCAGCAGCAGCAGCAACAGCCGCAACAGCAACAACAACAACACCAGCGACAACAACAACAGCAGCTGCAGCAACAACAGCAGCTGCTGCAAGAACAGCAGCAGCAGCAAGAGCAGCAACAGCGGCAGCAGCAGCAGCAACAGCCGCAACAGCAACAACAACAACACCAGCGACAACAACAACAGCAGCTGCAGCAACAACAGCAGCTGCAGCTGCAGCAACAACAGCAGCTGCAGCTGCAGCAACACCAAATACTGCTGGGACAACAACATCAACTACATGCAATGCTGCAGCGGCAAAACGAATTTGATGAGGAACTGCAACAATTGCAGCAGCAGCTGCAACGTTTACAATAAGCCAAATGCTGAGATGTGGTCAATTTTGTAGCACCCCCGGAGGGACCATATAAATTTGGTATCAAATTAAAGCTTATTGTCTATATTTCAATTGTTGCAGTTTCTCCTGAAGTTCGTTTTGCTGCTGGGCGGACTGTGTTTGATCATGATATTTTCTCGCAATTTTTTCATAAATATTATTAATACGTAATATCACGATTTTCTCCTGCAATTTGGGATAAATTAGCGCTTGTAAATTTTTAAAAGACTACATTTCTCTATGCCAACCAGATTCGAAAAACATTTTCATGTATATTGTTAGTAAAAAAATCTGCCAAAGTTTGTTTATAAATTTAAGAGCGACTTTTACTATCGGCCAAGCAAAAATTTGATTTTCTGGCAGAAAATGGAAAAATCGATTTCCCTCTTTTTATTTCCGTAAGTAACCTTTAGTTAAGTTACAAACGTGGTGTAGTTAAAATTTGCTAAAAAGGCGATGTTTGTAAAATAATTACGAAAAAAGATCGAGACAGCTTGAATGGCAAAATCGCTCATCCGAAAACCGAAAAATCACCGTACTTGGATAAGTTCGTGTTTGTCCTAGAATGTACAGAGCAACATGAGGATTCTTTCTACAGCGAAAGAATCTCTCTCTGATACTTCAAACGATAATTTTTTATCGCTAGCGATAATTGACAATTTTTCACAGTGAAAACAAAATAACATGTTTTACAGGCAGTGAAAATTGTAATTCAGTGTCAAAACTCTTGAACACATTTCGGCATGTGGTATAATTCCAAATGTTTCCAAACTTTGGTTTTCACTAAACAAAGACTTAATCTAAATCATACCTTAAAATCAGACTGGGTTCTTCTAAGCCAGCTTCTCAAGCTTTCGCTGAAGTTGGCGAATTTCGGCGACAACGTGGCAAGCGGGTTCTCAAGTGAACGACTTGCGAGCAAACCATAGCGAAGGCAAACGCCAATGGAAGCTCCAATAATGCTGCTATCTTGCTCTTTCAGACTGTTAGCTTGAGGATTTCTGTTTTTACTTTCAAAAAAGTACTTGAATGTAACAGAAAAGTCTTACCGATGAAGGAAAGCGTTCTATTTACATTCGCAGCGACAGGTATGCAAATTTATGCAATATGAGAGGTCGAGAGGTCAAATTACTCGATACCGCATAGGGGTGGGATGCGAGCTTAGCGGGGGTGAGGAGGGGGCGGTAGGTGGTGTGAAGCGGCTTAGAAACAACATTCCTGGTATACAAGATTTTATTTTATTCTCGTGTTGAAATGACCAGCCAGTAAATTAAATACATACACACTAATTTACTTTATCCAAGTGCACTGTCACGCAATGTCACACTACTAAATTACGTGTGACCATGTAATAAATCTTCCAGACATAATCCTTGAAACACTGTGGATTCATTGAGGAATCTTGAAACGTTCTATAAGCCAAACTGCGACATTGTGATATTCTTGATGGACTTCAAGCACGGTAAATAAACTATTCCCAATATTGCGTGATCGTCTTTCCGAAATTTATTATTGTTATTATTATTTTTTCCAAGAAAAGAAGAGAAATCAATATGTCCGCATTTTTAGGAGGTTCTGTCTTCCACAATTTAGTAACACCCGCCTCCCCATGCCCTTTCTAAGCGAACCAGAATTTATGATCCTGAAGTCCTTCCCAAAAAATAACTCGACTGAAAGCATCAGGCGGGCTTTAGCCGCGTTTGCGGTCTTGGCCCGTCTAAGTGTGTATTGTTTTGGTTTTTTATTCAGTTCTTATCTTTCTCGGGAACACGTTTGCACGTTCTTTATCATAACATAAACTTTTAAATTGCATTTTATAAAATAGAAACATAGTTACTATACATGCAAGCTTGCCTTACAAATATTAATTAAAAGCAAACATAGAGATAAGTAAACAAACTTTCGTAACCCATTATAGGGTCTGCACCCTGCGAGCAGAGCCCTTTCTTTTCCACTTATATACTTGACAAGAAAGGGCTCTGCACGAATCGCGTCAAATATTTGTTGAGCATGCGCGAGGCTTGCACGCTAACCTTGCGCGAGGACCACTTAATGTTAGCATACGCGCGCGAAATGGCGTGACGATCATGCACGACAGCGTCAACAAATAGTTCTCTTCAAAGGGCGTCTAAATACCCGATTCCCTCCATAGCGCGCGCCTGCAGGGAATCACGGTTGTATTCATCAAACCATGCGCGAGACTCAGCAATGTGCATCGTTGCTGAGTCTCGCGCTTGGTTTGATGAATACAACTACCGTGATTCCCTGCAGGCGCGCTATAGAGGGAATCGGGTATTCGTTCAGCAAAACACGTCAAGCGCCACTTGAGGTATTATCACTGACTATATGGTAGAGCTGTATGAGTTTAACAGTGAAATTCCTTCTTGGTTTGCGCAAAAAGCGAGTTTTAAAAATGAACTACAAGCTGCACGCTCTCACAAACGGCAGAAGATGGCGTGAGCATTCGTCAGCTCCAGTGCTTTGCAGAGGGTACTGTGTGCTCCGTCCTGACCGTCGTTTTTTTTTTTTAAATAAAAGCTAATGCCCACGCAGCAAAAACCGATTTTATCCGCACTGATTAACCCAAACTTTGCGGCCGCGGCGACTTCAAAGAGTTGACGATTTGTGCGGAGCCTCTTTTTCTGTTTTTCTTCCCAGCCGCAGCGAAGTTAAAAAAAAGTTCTGCTCGCAGGGTGAGGGGTATGACACTATAAAATGTTTCTACAATAAGACAAAAATATTTACTCCCAGTAATATTTTTGCAGTTGCCATATTTACCGCCAAGACAACTGTGACAGGTAGTGGGTAGTTATTTTTTTCTTTTCGCATCTTTTGCTGTGAAGGCATCTATCAGTGTGCACTGATAACGTTTATTCCGTCTGTCAATCCAAGCAACAATAAACACAGAGATAGCTCATTTCTACTGACAAAATAATCAAACAAGTCAAGACAAAAAGATGCAACATACCGCGTATTTATGTAAGGAAGCCCCACCCGCCAAGAAAATCGATCTCCTTAAAACAGCCTAGAACTGCTGGCATGAGCAGCTGCTGCAAAACGTAGACAATTTGTTAATGTAGGGCATCTTCCGATTTAATGTTACATCACTGATGTCAATTCCAAACTGCACGCACATTTTCTGGAGCATTGCAATATTAAATTTGGTAAGTTTTTCCTGCTTGACAAGTTCGCAGATGTTATGATGGTCAAAAACAATGGGATGCTGTAACGCTACTTCCCTCCGCACATCATTTCCAAGCTCTTCAAGTGCACTCTCAATTTCTGCATCCTTGTCATCATCGTCATCATTCTTCGTCATCTGATAATCTCTTCTTAGCTGCTAGACGACTGAAGAAGCTGGTTATTTGTTGCTTGGTTAGGAACTCTTCACAAAGAAATAACCGCTTTCCATCATCACCTCTAGCGGTCATCATATCTCTTGCCACAACAGCTGGATCGGCTTTGCATCCTGTGGTCTCTCAAAGTTTGAACTTTGTCTTTAAATACTCTTTCTGACTTTCTGTAAAACGTTTCTTTCGTACCTTATAGGACTTCAAAGCCCAGCCCATGGGAAGAGCGCAGCCTGGTATTTCGCTTGACACATCTTGGATATTCTGCACACTTGGAACGCCAACTTTTTGTACTTCCAGTCTCTCCACGTAGCCCAGAACAGCTCGGTCTAAGAGTGGTTCTCTTTCAGGGGCAAGCTTGTGTTTTCCGCAGTCCAGATGCTTTTGCAGATTCGAGTAACGCTGGAATTGCTTTATACATCCCTCTTCTGGGCACGAAAACATACGGTCAAAGGGTTCCTCTGTCTCCAGATCTTCGGTACTCGAGCTATCACTGGAGTCCTCACTTTCAATTTCTTGCATTGGACGCTTTTCTTTTCGGGTGGATTTAACTGTCATGAAACTTCCAGTGACACCTTCTTTGTTTACGTCAGTTAAGCATGGTAGATCTAAATTTTCTGGAGCGTTCAGCTTTTCCCACGGGATTACCTTTCCGGGGCCAATTTTGTACGCTTTCCAAACGTGCAATCCATTTTCTTTGTACTGTACATTCAAAATGGAGCTCACTCCTTCATACTTGATGTCAGAAAAGCCAGGAGCTGTGGGAGGTCCACATGAAGAAACTTGCACAGATGGCATTCCTCCAGATGACAGAATGGCCTCTTTCATTTCATCTGCTGTTTCAATGTTATTTCCTGAATTCAGGTGAACTTTCATGTGGGTCTTAATAGCTGCGGATTTCCTATCGCATGCTCCTTTCCCACCCTGTGGGTCACAGAAATCCAAACGCTTCACGTCAACACCATGAACCAGTCCCACTTTCTGTGCTAGGGAGATTGTGTTACCGGAGTGGTAGCATCCCGCGTTGTCCTGCCAGTAATGAACAGTTTGAAGCTGAGGCATAACGACCTTCAGATCTTTGAGGACGTCAGACATCACAGACAGCACAGCCAGGCTATCTTGATTGCCGCTTTTAAAAACATGACACAGAGTAAGAGTCTAGAAGTTTCCATCACTCCCCTTACGCATGGCTACAGATACATGCCAAGGTATGCCACGTTTGGCAAACCAGTCTTTTTGGCTCTCTCTGTACTTTCGAGGAATGAATTTCATCGCCCAGTCTTGAACTAGGAGGGCAGATGTTTCGTCAAGAACCTGAAGAGCATCTAATCTTGCTTTGTCCTGGTTTACAGAGCGCAATAAATGCGATTTCCAGGCATTAACATCACGTTTGGCCCTCCTGGTCAAAAAGGTGAGCTCATCATTTACGTCTTGAGAAGCATCATCAGATCCTAACACCGTCTTTTCTATTGCCTTCTCTATCTCTTCCATTGTCACAGCCAGTCTGTTGCACTGTCCACAGCAATCACTGTGGTCATGGGGGCAGATTGACTGGTAATCAGTGTCTTTCGGGTCACTGAGGGCGTAAACTATGCAGTGATCCGGAGTAGTTGAACTCTCCGTCACGTGCACCTGTGTGAAAAGTGCAAATAACTACTAAGTGTGACTCCACCATTTTTCTTTAAACGCGGTGCCAATATTTATTAAATAGTAATAACTTGCTCATGTATCAAAAAAAATAAATGAATTAAACGAAGAACTAAAAAAATGAGTAAGTTAGTAAGTAAGTACACAAAACAAACGATCAAATTAGTAAATCAATAAATAAATAAATAACGTTAACACGGTTGTGTTTAAAGCTAAAAGCCAGATAACTCAGAGAAAACCCTCGGAGCAAGGACGAGATCCAACAACAAGCTCAACCCACATAAGACGCCGGGGCCGATAATTGAACCCAGGCCACACTGGTGGGATAGCGAGCTCACTACTTCCATCCCTGCCCCTCTAGTAGTAATTGAATATTTTCTATTTAATTCTCTTCTATTATTTCCTTTAAATTTATTTTGAGCCTTCACCACCTTTTTAAAAAATATTTAGCATTTGTGGTTCAGCTCGCGCACGCGTTGTGCAGATGGCCTTCGGACGGACGGACGGAAGGACAATCACGTGACTACCAAGCTATTCAGCTCGATAACCAAACCAATCTTTTTAGGCATGGGACCTCTAACGCGCGCCATTTACATGCGTGATTGTTTAGATCAATAAAGCGAACCCATCTTATAAGCCAGGAGGGCATTGTTTTCTTCGTCAGCTTCTTGAGACATTACATTCACGCTAAAACTACAACCGAATGGCATTCACGGCTGGTTTAGACAAGACAAGTAAAGACCGCATTGAGCCGAGTGGCCCATTAGTCCGGAATTGAGAAAACGTTTCTGTAACTAGTGGCTAAACTTATCAGCCATAATGGACAGAATTTGTCTGCGGGAGTCCCATGTACTTGCATTACTGTAGCAGTTTGCTAGTGTGGCCATCAATACTTCGTCCATGCCATCCGACTTATGAACTCCAGCCTTTTTTTCTTGAGAAGATACAACAGCTTCCCAAAGGCAATCAGAGTCATTTGGAGCTATTTCCCCAAGAACAGCTGTAATAGCCTGCCTAGCCTTGCGTTCGTGTTGTCTTTTTGTCCTTCCACTTGCTTCTTCCCAGGGTGTTCTTAAAGTGTATCTTATTGGACTGATGTCTCTACTTTTCAGGAAAGTGTTGAGGTGTTCAATAGGTCTGGGGACGCTTTCAACTTCAATTCCAGTTGCACTGGCATCAGTTTCTTCCAATATGGTTGGTGGTAAATACAAGCTTCCCCCCGGAGTCTCTGGCTGTGTCAAATCATAAGAGCTGCACAGAGGAGTGCTTGCGGCAAGAGGAAGCATCGACTTCTTCTGGTCCTTCTAGAATGCGACATGAAACAAGAAGTGAAAACGCCACTCAAGCAGGGCCAAAAACAAAATATGGTTTACTCTTCCCTTCATTTCCTCAATGACCTTGTTATAATTATGACAACAAACCGCCAGGCATTTAATTTCAAGGTGCATGAAAAAAAAAAAAAAAAAAATGAGGGTTATGTTCAGAATAAACTGGCATTTATAGGAAGTCTATGATGGGAAGCAACCTAAGCTTAGGGATGGCCTAATGAGGCTTTGGAGGCCATCAGAAAATCAGACGAGCATAACAGCAGATCTGCGTCCCTCTAACGTGGAAAGAGCGCCCGAAAAAGTTTTGAGAAAGTTCCTTTCTGCATGCGAGGGCGGAAAACCGGCCAATACTTGTGATGTCATTTGCGGCAACACGACGTCATTACTTTTGAATAAGAAGACTTATAAGACCATATAAAAAAAATAATGGTACACCAAAGGCACAGGAAGAAATTTAACACCCAGTTATAAGGCTTAAGGTTAAGTCAAGACGATTTGATGAAGCCGAAATCAATAAAAAAAATTCCAGGCGTTTTAGGTATCCTACTGATAAACTGTTATGGAAATCAGACATTCACAGGGCCGACAAATATGTTCATGGGCTAACAGATTTAGCCACAACTTTCTGATAAAACAAGTCATGTGGTTGCTAGAGAAATACGTTAGATTTGAATATTACGACCCGAAAAACCTAAGTCTCTCCACTAACACCCCCCCCCCCCATCCCTTCCCCAACCCCATTAAGCTGAATACATAGTTCCAATTTTTTAAGTTAGTTTAACGTAATTCTTACTTTACTTACAGTTATATCAGTCGTCGTAAATGAAGGTTCCTCAGTTGCCGAAATCTCCTCTTCGTCATTAGATTCTTTTTCTGTTGGAAACACGCTTTGTTTGTGCATTTCGCTCAGCACAAGTCTACAGTAACGACAGACCCCTGTTGAGTAAAAAGCAATCGTGCAGCACATCTAACTTAACAACTTCAAATCCTTCGATTTACCGACAAATACTTTTAACTTCACGCTGGACACATTTTCCACAACTGAGCTCGTGCATGAGTCTAGTGCATAGATTATTTTGTTTATAAAAAATACGCCGATTGAGTGCCTGAAAACTTGTATACGCACAGTTCAATTTTTAATTCCAATAGACTGCACATCAGCCTCTAGTTTCCAGCTTCAATGGTTAATGTCTTAAGGGTTACAAAAAAAACCCTGAATAAAATAGCGTTTTCACAAACCTGAACCAACTTGAATAAATTTTCCCGTTGTCTGCCATATTATGTGACATGCATTTTTCCCAAGTCCTCTTTCTGCTTTAGCTAACTTTTGCACTTCCTCGTCATGCTTTGGTATTGGCGGTGGAACTTGACATTTATTTGATCCACGACGCCAGCCGATACCGAGAGTTGAGCGGTGCCGTGGACAAATTGTCAACTCCGATAGATTTGCCTCCGTGGAGGAGAAAATACTCGCTCTTGACAGAATAAGTTCAGTTTCGCTTTCGACGTCGGTTACTGCCAAGGAAGACTTGTGACCGGTGATATCTCTTTTACAGTTTATAAATGGAATAACCTCCGTTGATTTACTCCTGTCTCTGGGGTCATAAGAGCAAGGACCTCCAGCTAGGGAACTAAAAGAACATTTAGCTTCCATGATGACGCTTTAAAAATTGCAGCCGCCAAATTAAATTAAATTTACTTCTCAACACTAATTTAATTTTTTTCGCCCCGTAAACAAAATCACTGTGTCAGATTTTGTCGTGGATCGTAAAAATTATGCACGCTAAGGATCTTCCTTTTTCAAATTTTAGAACTCATTAACATAGGCGTAAACTAACTGAAAACTTCTTTATCTGCTCGTGTGAAGGTAATTATTTCAGTGAGTTAAATTTCTCTCGCGAACCGAAATTAACATCCCGACGTTCGCAACAGTTTTAAAAAAGTTTAAGCACCAATTTAATCATACCAGATGTAAGCGAACGTCGCCGTTTGTATATAAGGTAAATAAATACTGCCTTTAACAAATCCTTTTCCTTTTTTAAGCTTAAATTCCTACACAAGACGAAAAGCGCGTAGATCTAAATGACTTCCTGCTTGGTGTCACGGTAACGCAACAACTGATGTTTACTTCAGATTGTACTCGTGTGTTTGAAATTGTGATAAATTCAGAAGTGTCGTGCGGAGCGCATGAAGTAGAACCCAGGCTGATTTTTATACATGATTAAGAACAACCTTTATTCAGTTTACAGGCGAAGTTTAAAGAAGATCGGACTTATACCACATGGTAAAAGTTTTATTTGAAATGTGGCCGTTGTTACGGAATTGTTCCCCAACAAAAAGTGAGCATTTTTTTAACCTCTGTGACTTGTACATGAACCTCGTTTCCGTCAAGTTATATCCTTCCTGTGAACGACCAATGCTTCCTCTACCGATACAAAGTGTCGAAACATTTGGGTGCTTATTTGCTTGAGGGTGAAATAAAAATTTAGATTACCAATTTTAGACCTGCTTTCGGGTCAGTTTCGGGATCGCTGCGGGATCGTTGCGGGTCAAATTCGTTTTTTGGGATTTTCTAGTAAACAAAGCGCTCCAAAACGAAAAGAAATACACCACGTTTCTATTCTACCCAAAGGCTGTTTGTGGTAAAAAAATAAGATTTATTGATATTTTTGGTTTCTGCAACAGATCGCTCGGTCAATAGAAAAAGTCGTTCTTAAAGGCGATTTGATTCGAAATAAAGCGATGGCTGAAGCAAAATGGAAACGAGTTGTGACAGTGGTGCAGCCCCGCTTTTAGGTGCGAAATTCTGAGCAATACAATTATTTTTTAATTGTTCAGCTAGCGATAAAATTTGGGATAATAATAACGTTTTGAAGTCAACCAATCAGACGCGAGTATTTAATAATAATTATAAAAACAATATATAATTATAATAAAAACCTTCCCAAACTCCTTTGCAACTGAAAAATCGTCAATGCCAAATAACTTGGTCAGTTTGAAGTCAGCAGGAGTAGTACGTCGTATAGGAATAACTCTCACCATAAACTACCGTATTTACTCGAATAAGCGCCGCGGCGCTTATTAAATTTTTCGCGCCTCAAGTGCGGCGCTTATTCGAGGGCGGCGCTTATTTGAGGGCGGCGCTTATTTAAAATTTGGACCCGAAAAGAATATTATCTTTTACATTCATTGAAAATAGCGTCTTTTGATTGTCAGTAATCGTCTCTTGCTCAAGAAAGAAGTGGCGCTAGCTGTCCTAGCAAAGTTCGCGGCCTTCACAGCATTTACAGAACAACGTATTGTAAGAATGTTGGATAGAAAACTAATGGGCGAGTGGAAAAACAATCACTTTGAACTGCAAAACATTGCTTTTCATGGATTTTGGTTAAACGGAATTTCTGGAATAAGCGCCGCATCGGGACTGCGGCGCTTATTCGGGGGCGGCGCTTATTAACTTTTTTGTCATAAATGCGGCGCTTATTCGGGGGCGGCGCTTAATCGAGTAAATACGGTACTTCTTGTACATTCTCGTCCCCAGAGGCCGCGATCCTTCTGCTGACCAGAAGGATCGCAGCCTCTGGGGACGAGAATGCTTCTTGTATAAGTCGTAGGACGATGGCGTCATTAGTCACGTGACATTGCCCTGAAGTTCGTTTTTGCTCACTGTGACAAAGATATGTTGTTACT
>NC_135771.1:25532009-25581907 GCF_052425735.1 Oculina patagonica
ACTAAAACGGATGAGATGAGATGAGATCAGATGAAATGAGATGAGATAAGACGAGATCAGATGAAATGAGATGAGATAAGATGAGATCAGACGAGATCAGATGAAATGAAATGAGATGAGATAAGATAAGATGAGATGAGATAAGATGAGATGAGATAAGATGAGATGAGATCAGATTAGATGAAATGAGATGAGATAAGATGAGATCAGATGAGATCAGATGAGATCAGATGAGATGAGAAGAGATGAGATGAGATCAGATCAGATCAGATCAGATGAGATGAGATGAGATCAGATGAAATGAGATGAGATAAGATGAGATCAGATGAGATCAGATGAAATGAGATGAGATAAGATGAGATCAGATGAGATCAGATGAAATGAGATGAGATAAGATGAGATCAGATGAGATCAGATGAGATAAGATGAGATCAGATGAGATCAGAGATGAAATGAGATGAGATAAGATGAGATCAGATGAAATGAGATGAGATAAGATGAGATCAGATGAAATGAAATGAGATAAGATGAGATCAGATGAGATGAGATGAGATGAGATCAGATCAGATCAGATCAGATCAGATCATATCAGATCAGATGAGATAATTGGGCAATTGTAAAATAACATATCTGTTGCGTCAACCGAAAAAGAGTCCGGCGTAGTATTGATTCGTCAAAGTTGAGGTTCTGCGTGCTTCCCTCTTAACGATTATATACAGCGGCACTACCGCACAGCCCAGGGACCTTTCGTATATGTTCAGTTGGAAGCTGTTGTCACGCAGACTTCGTTTAAAACCTCTCACCGGAATATACATATGCCAATTGTGCTAGTTAATCCTAGAAAAATAGGTTTGAAGTTTGAATCTCTATCTCTATTGAGCAAAGTGACAAACTTATTTTGAAAGCCAACAAAGCTGGTCATATATATGCATTTGAAAGTTAAAGTCTGCCGGCATGACGACTCTGTTAAATGTTTACTCGCTGAGAGATATAATAAATATCATATAATCTTGGTTTTATTAATATGTTAAAAAATTAAAACCCACTACGAAGCCATTCTAATCTAAACATTAGAACATTGTTTAAACGCGAATTTTGACTTTTATTAATTGCTGCTTTAATTGTCGGTAAATGGTTGTTTCTGTCAAAGTTGCCTGCGAGTTGAAAGCGAATGATGTTGATGGTAAAATCCATACACAATAATGAGCAGATGCCTGTGGGAGTAAGAGCCGAGGAAACATGGCAATTAAATATTAGTGGGAGCGGGGGAAAGTCTATACGAGCGAAAAAAAAATCGGCGACTTTTTTTTGCCCGTATAGACTATTTTCGTTCTTGACTTTTGTTCGGCCGATTTTTTTTTCGCCCTTATAGACTTTTCCCCGCCCCCACTATATAACTGCCCTTGGGTCTCCGAGGATGATGTTCAACCTAATCAGTACTTTATTAATAAAGTTCTAAGTAAGTTAAAGTTCTTCCGTGAACAAGGCCTTGTTTTAACATTACTGTTTTGCGTTAATTTTTTTGTGGCCGTCAGCTGGGCGGATGATGCCTAGACAGCGGAGCAGAAAACGCCCGGAACAAGGCCGGACAGACGTTTTGCGCTAGTTTTGTTTGTAAGGCCGTTCAGTTCTGAGTAATATTGATGCACCGTGGGACAGTTTGAATCACTTCGATCGTCTCTCTGCGTGAAAGTAGTTCTCGTATAATCGTTCGCGATTGCCGCGGTCTGCTACCGATCGCACGAAGAGAACACGGGCGAGCCAAACGATCGTGATCGCCTCAGATGTTGGTGATCATCTTTGTAATTTTCTTATATAAGATTGCGCCGATCAAAAGACCACTTTTTGAAGTAACGGCGGCGATAGAAACGATCAGCGCCATATATATGAGAACCAGCCTTTACCATCACGCGCATCAAAAAATTACGCATTTGTAAAAGAATAATCGTACACCGAGAGCACAATGCCTTCTTAACGAACCATTGTTACTTTAAAAATATTATTTACAAGGCTAAAAAGTTATAAAATTTAAAAAGACACTAAACGTTTTCGACTTGTTGTCATCATCAGGATTAAAAGCCGTCCGTGATTTACATTGTTTTTATACTCAAGTTATTCCCGAAAGGAACAACTGTGAAACACAGCAATTGACTTGTTTGTTCAAATTTGGGCTATTTTGTTGGATAATTAGTTCCTCGATGATCTTTCTCTTGAAGTAGGATCTTGCCGAACAAAAAACTTTCCACTGGAATGAGTGGCTTGGGTTTTGCAACAGGTGACGTGCTGGTTCCGAGGTGTGGCAGATGTTCGAATGTTCAGTTATTCGCACTTCTAAATTTTGCATTGTTTCACCTACATAGTTTTCTCCGCATGAACATTCTCCTTTGTAGATGGCGTGGGCCTTGTGAAAGTTTTTGTCCTTGAGACTAAAAACGCTTTTGATTTGTCTAGTTTGCCACAAAATTATGGAAATATACTTGAAATTGGTTAAAGAGTTCAGTTTTGAAATAAACTTTTTGCTTGTGATTTAATTCTTCTTGCAGTAAGGAAGTTTGATGCAAATCTTTTTCCGTTCCTCGAAGAGAAAATCCGGAATTAAGGGCTCATCTTCAGATGAATTACTCGATGCAAAGTTAACTTTCTTCCAAACAAACAAATTCGAGTTTTGTAGCGCGAATTCACGTGGCGAATTTTGCAAGTTTCTATTTGCAGTTGAACGCTGTCTTAATACATTTACCTGAAAATAGTTTTGCAATAAAAAAGAGAATACTTTTCTCTCGGTATTAATCCCGACTGTTAAGAATCTTAATAATAGAATATAAATTCACATTTAATCAAGGTTGATACGACATTGCGGCGAAAACAAGAACACGCATTTGTTGTTTCAAGTCAGTGTATTTGAACCAAAAGCAGAACGCGTTCAAAGTTAGGAAATATTTGTTAACAAGCCTGGTTCAAAATTTTAAGCCTTGTCGCAGGTCCAAAGGGCGAGACACAGTATGAACGGAAAGTAAAATATCCATTTAGTTTCAATATTCTTGTTTCAAAATATTTTTGCAAGTAGGCGCGTAACATTACATTAGTTGCTAAGTTGGTGTCTATTTTGGAAGTTACAGAAATACTTGGACATAAAATAGTAGAGTCAATACACTTAATTCACAAACAGGGCTTCCTTCAGAAAGAGAATTATAAATTTGTAGGCATCTCTTTTTAAACCGCTCACACCGCTGACCAGTGATCAACTGAAATACAGTGTTCCATTGGACGAGAACATATCGCGTTACGCGCGCCAACTCAAGAGGCCAACAACAAAAACTCGATCAGATTTCTAGGATACAAATTGTAGTCAAAATTGCCAAAGAGCATAAGAGGGGCCACATCTCTCAGCATTAAGACGAACATTAGAAATCTTAACAATCTTGATGCATTATTAGATGATGGGTGCAGAGGCTGTCCGCTCTGCTCCTCCTAAAGAATTTTTAATTATGTATTATTGTATTATATTTTAACTTAGATTTAAATTTAATTAATGTAAATAGCCATAGTTTTTTAGCATTTTCTTTTATTTTAACCCTTTTTTGTTATGTCCTCGTATTAGTGGGGAGTTTTCCCCAGCTAGGTGGTTTATGACATTTTAGGGACGGACCATTAGAAAAGTGAGGGGGGGGGGGGGGTGGGGAAAAAGCAAAAAAAAAATCAATCAGTATATCATGGTACAAAATAACAGTACATGGCATTTGATTTAAGCCATTCTTAATACTTTTTTACAGATATAATGATCAAAGATGGGCATAGATAGCCTTTACGGGACTGGTCAATAAGTGTGTGTGGGGGGAGGGGGGTGTGGGCCGGAGTAGAAAGTGGGTGGGTCATGTTGTTTTGGTCTTTAACATAGAGGGTGAGACATTTTAGTTACTTTAAATTATTATAGTTACAAGAAAATCCCCAGTGGTATTCATCAGTATAAATTGATAAATTTCTTGACGTGAGCAGTTTTAGATGTATTTCTAGCGATTTCAGAATGCCCAAATATAAAAATTTCCCGGGGGAGCATGCCCCCGGCCCCCCTAGATGGTTTGTGATCATAGTAGCGCTTTTCGGTAGGCTTGCTCAAACTGCCTCTTTTCCTCTTTTTCTTTTACTTTAATATTGACCAGTCCCTAAGGATTAAAACAATTAATAACCACATTTTGGGGGGAATATTCAAACTATTTAGCAAATGATCAACAAAGCAACAGTCATCAAAAGCATGGTATAACGTAACAATACCGGTCCAACAAAAACTATTTGTCAAAAAAAAACATTTGTTTAAAAAAAAAAAATTCGAGCAGAGGGTTACACCCGCAAAAAAAATTCCTGCACAAGCAATGGACGTAAAAAAAAATTCCTGCAAGACAAAAATCCCCCACCCCCCTATCACTTTTCTAATGGTCCGTCCCTTAATAAAGTTTCTATCTATCTATCTACAACTTGGAATTGGATTCCAACCGAAAATTTAATCTGAACTCCAGGGCACTGATCATTAGGCAATACGCCACCTCTTGATAACTTTAGGGCCTAATGCGACGAAAATCTTTCTTTTATTAAGACCTAGCCTGTTCCAGACTCTCGGTAGTCGAAGGAGAAACCGAAAAACTCGAGCGAGCAAGTAAAAAAGAAGGGTAGTGAGCTAATATGGTAGAGAGTTCTTTCGCTCGCCTTCGTTCCGCCTTAATTTTTTCCTCGCTCACCCGCGTTTTTCTCTCTCCCATAACTACCGAGAGCCTGGAATAGGCCGCGGTTAAGACCTGACTACGCAACAATTGACCTTACATGATTTCTACAGGATAAAAAGGAGCGAGGTTACAACGACACAGTAAATTTGAGCTCACAGGAACACTTTAACACGTACTGTTTCACGGTGTAAGTCATATCTATTACTTATTAAAAAATTGCGGATGGAACTAGGCAACCATAAAATGTCACACAAGGTGTTTTTACCATTTTGTTTGTCAGTCGCAACAATGTTAGACGCGGGAGAAGAAGGTGGGGATGCTCTTTTTATTCCCTCAAATGCCCCCCCAAGGGCGGTCACGTGACCAGCGCAGTTTTAAGCTCTAAGAGATTCTTGTTAAATTAGATCTTAAAACTAAAGTTGTCCGAGGTTTCGATGTGACTAACATCATTATCAAGGTAAAGTGTTGTATCGGGGTGTGAGCACAACTGATTTTACCTTGATAATGATGTTAGTTACATCGAAACCTCGGACAACTTTAGTTTTAATATTTCTGCTGAAGTTTTTCAGTAAACCGTTGAAATTAGATCTTGTTTTTTAATTAAATGATGACAATTTACGTATTAAATCAAGAGAGGATAATGGGACTAAATATAACACGTCTGATGTATCAAAGTGCACGTAAAAATTATTTTGTTTGCAAGCAAATTTTGTGCAAAGAAGTGACTCCGTAGGCCGCCATACACAAATAAATCAACCCACTGACGTAAACCATGCCAACAGGACTATCACTCAATCCCCAATCACCCAACAGGACAATCACCCAGTTTCACCCCATAAATTGAAAAATAACTCCTGCACGCTTAGCGTGCCTATGTTAACAGAAAGAGATTAATCTTGTCGGGTTTAACCAAAAAGAGATTTTTTTATCTTCTTCAGTTCGCGCAGGACCCTTACTCATTGATAAATTCATCAGCCAAATTTCTTGGCAGGGTGCTATCTTGTAAAGCTTTAATTTGCTACATTTTTAAACATCAATTTCTTTAAAATTTATCAAGGATTTAAGGGGATGATGGAATTTCATCATGGTTGTCCTTTTGCTGAGAGATGACCGTTTACTGTAATGTTACAAGCTCTTCAAAGTTTAACTGCAGATAAAGCAATTTTGTTTTCAGTTAGAACAGCGGTTACAGCGCACCGAATTAAATGATTATATAACCTATTGAAAAATCATAATCTCTTTTGTGTTCTGAAAATAACAAAATTTTTGATTTCAAAAACTGCTAGAAGTTAATAGCTTCTGAGAGAGTAAAAATGTGAAATATAAACTTTAAAACATGCTAAGTTTATTTTGAGAAGGACGTTTCAAAATTTGCTCTTGTCAAAACACAATAGAGTACAAAAAGTTTATGTTCCTTGTGAATCAACTCTTGAAATTTTATATCGGTGGAGAAAACTTGGACACAAAATTGCAGGTTTTCACACAGGTAGCCCAAGCTCCTAAAGGAGCCGTCAACATATAGACCACATACGACATTGCGTAATAACGTTATTATAAGGGTTTGTATGGGAATATAACGATCGTAAAAAATAATTCAAAATAGAGGAAAAATATCCAATAAAATTCACTTAACTATCCTCTTCTGTCTATATCTTGTGTTTCTATGCCGTTTGGAGGCGATTTGAAGCCATTTCAGTGGGTTTTAGGTTCGCTGGTTTCCTCTCTATATATGATTATATATAGAGAGGAAACCAGCGAACCTAAAACCCACTGGAATCGCTTCAAAACGCCCCCAAACGGCATAGAAACACAAGATTTACATAGAAGAGGATAGGTAAGTCGATTTTGTCGGATATTTTCCCTTTATTTTGAATTATTTTTTTACGATCGTTGTTCCCATACAAACCCTTAAATGATAGGAAACCATGCAGCGAACCTAAAACCCACTGAAATGGCTTCAAATCGCCTCCAAACGGCATAGAAACACAAGATATAGACAGAAGAGGATAGTTAAGTGAATTTTATTGGATATTTTTCCTCTATTTTGAATTATTTTTTACGATCGTTATATTCCCATACAAACCCTTATAATAACGTTATTACGCAATGTCGTATGTGGTCTATATGTTGACGGCTCCTTCAGAAACTTGGGCTACCTGTGGTTTTCAGGCTTCCCAAGACCTTACAAGTCAATGTTTAAGGCTGGTTCTCATATGATCGCCCCGATCGTTTCTATCGCCTCTGTCGCTCCAAAAAATTGCTTGCGATCGGGGCGATTATATGAGAATAATACAGAGACGATCGCTAACGTCTGCGACGATCGAGACGATCGCGATCTCTTCGATCGCCCGTGTTCTATCCGTGCGATCGGTCGCAGACCGCGGCCGTGATCGCGAACGATTATATGAGAACTACTTTCGCATAGGGAGACGATCGAAGCGATACAAACTTTCCCGTGATGCATTAATGTTACCAAGAACTACGTTTCCGTTTGGCCTCCCTTTTGCTTCTTCGCCGTAAAACGACAATAACGTGAAGATAGAAGGCCACGAGGTTTGCCTTTGCACCGTAGGTCCCGTCTCGTGTATCTTCAGTCTTATCACAGGGGACGTTAAAGAACCCACACACTATTCGCAAAGAGTAGGGCACAAAGCTCCCGGTGTTGTCAACATTTTGCAAATCTTCGGAAATCTTCGGAAAATGGTCGGCAATCTTCGGAAAATCGTCAAAATAGGTTTATATAATAAACAGAATACCCTGCGCTCACTCGTGAGATATCGATTTGAACACTCGAAGATAAATTTCATATCTCCGCGCAACCATGTAATATCCTCTATTTCTCCACGTGCAAAAATACAAACTTGTAAATTTCCTCTAGGCCAATATGCAAAATTCTAGTGAATACCCAGACCACCTTTCGGTCTTGACGCGTGCACTTTGATGTTTTTTTTTTTTCGAAATAGCTATATACCTGCCGATCGGGGCGATCATATGAGAACCAACTTTACAACAACGTGTGCTTTATTCAAAGCTGTGAATCTAAATGTGATAGTTCGCTTTGTTCCAGCGCACGGAACGCAAAGCTGAGAACAATACCGTGCAATTACTTGTACAAAAAAAACTTTGAGAAAAAATTCTCATGACCATTTTGTTTGTTGTCGGCTTCAGTGGTCGCAGTTCGTGCATACTATTTAAATAAATACATACATAATGATTTCAAGGGTCCTGCGCGACCTTCAGTTGATTATTTTTCATCAGACCTCGGGACATGCATTTTCCACATACCCCGGAGCCCCGTGTTTTCACAGACCCCGGGACACCGTATCCCGGCACCCCGGCCATGCGTTTTCCCCATGTTTCCTCGTTTTGTCAAGCCTTCAAACTGTTTTGGTGCGCGTCACGTGATATGTTCTCGTCCAGTAGGTCAGCGGTTTGAGCGGTATAAAAGAGATGCCTACGATTTATAATTCTCTTGCTCAAGAAAGCCGTGATCGAGAAGTAAGTGTATTGGCTCTACATTTTTTAAAATCCACGCCCTTTGGCCCCACCAAAATACGACAAGGCTTAAGAATGAATAAATTTAATAACAAATATTTGCCTACCTCTAACCCGCGTTTTGCTTTTGATGGGAAACATTGTTAAACGCGTGTTCTTGTTTTCGCTGAAATGTTGAAGTACGAAAGTCGTATGCGAATTTATATTTTATTTAAGATTCTTACAAGTAGGCATTACTGAGAGAAAGTTATTCTGTTTTTTATTGTCAAAACTGTTTTCAGGTAAATTTGTTAAGACAGCGTTTAATTTTAAATAGAAACTTGCAAAATTCGCCACGTTGTTCTCATACAGAGTAGAATAGGTTGTTGTTTTGCAAGGAGGGCAAAGAAATGTACAAGAACTTGAAACGCACGTGGTTACTCCCTGACAAAAAACAAGCCACAACAGCGCAACAAGGAATTTAACCTATAAATTATCAGTAGTAAATTATTAACGCAAGAAAGTGAATCTTTCTTTCAAACATAGTTTGAAATATAGCAACCGTGACCTTCAAACAAACGTACCATTATACAACATTGGTAAATGTGAATTTATTAGGTAGTGAATTCGCGCTACAAAACGCGGATTTCTTGCATTGTACTCTTGGTGCGCTGGAATGTGGTATACCCGACTACAACTTATTTTTATACATTCTGTCTGTTTTTCCTTTAAAAAATAGCCTGCTAAATCTTTTACAAAACCCCTAAAGAGAAATAACATTATTTTCAGTTTTATCGGAGATACATTGAACACATGCCAAACAAAATATCGTGTACGATTTTATGTTTTACAAAAGCGCGATTTTCTATGATGCGTGCGATGGTAATTAAGGTGGCTGGTATCGGTTTTCAGCACTTTCCAGCTCGTTTACTTTGACAGGTCAGTACAATAAAATGCAAGTAGTCTACATTTTCACGGAACATATCAGATCTTGTCCGTCCAGAAAAAAATTAAACTTTGGTCATATTTAAACAAGAAGTTCCGGTATAAAAGGGGCCTGGGGTCCGTTTCTCGAAAGCCCCGAAAACTTAACGGGCCCGTTAAGCCATTTTAAATTATCTGTGTTTTTAAAACAGAGAATTGTATATGCCTGAAACTTTGCATGAAGGAAGCCTCCATTCATATTAAAAATATCATGGAATTAAACAGCTCTTTAATAAAAGGGTTTGAGATTTTGCTATGGCTTTACGGGCCCGTTAAGTTTTCGGGGCTTTCGAGAAACAGGCCCCTGGCCTGGCCATTCTCACGCCCAGCTGTCAGTCAATCATTTAAGCGTAAACAACCTGCGTATTTTCCACAACTGTTACTGATAAAATGTGTTTCATTTTCGCTAGGAATTTTCTGTTAAACGTTAGGAAGTTAATTTTAATATTTTTGTCAATAATATATCTTGGTTTCATGAGATTTCAAAGCATGTTCAGCTTGAAGGAAGCTCGGCACCACAACGTGCAACGAATGCAAAGAGTACAAATTTGCATTTCGCGCCCGAGAAGTGTGAAATGTGGGAGGTGCCATCCCTTTTATAGTGGAACTTCTTGTTTAAACATTCGGGGCGCTTTCCATTCGACCAAAAATTCTGGTTTGAGTTTCCGGAAAATTCCAGTGGCAAATGGAACTGTAATTTCCAACTTTTCCGGTTGACTGCACGGAAGGCAAAACAAAATTTGCATATGGCCAGGTAGTGCGTCTAATATGGAAATTTCTACGGTGCATTAAAATAATGCACTGTGGCCGGTTTCCTGCAAATATAACTCGATATTTTTGTAAATAAAAAGCATTCCGAGCACTGAATATAAACGCCATGAATGACATCGTGGCGACAAATTCAGGGACTTTCAAAAGGCACACTACCAGGAACGAAAACGTCGCCAACCCAAAAAGTTTAATGAGCAAAACAATGGCGTAGCCTGCACGCGCGTTATTAATATTTGTACATTTCAGTTTGCTGCCGCCTGCAAAACAACAACGAAAAACAACCGAGTTCACCTACATTTTTTTTGGAGTTTCAAGAATGCCTCCTTAACACATGTAGCTGCTTTCAGCTGCACAAATCGCTAAATTTTCTGCCGAAGGAACTTAGGCTGAGTGTAAAATGGTAGCTTTTTCCAAAATATCCGGAAAAGAGGGGTACACTACCCTGTTCTAGGCTTGTACGTTTCAATGTCTTATTTATTTCTCATAAATTTTCTCGTCACCAAACAGCGTTAACTGCTCAACTATTCTGTTCTATATTTAATGCCACGTCTACATAAATTAAACTCCTTATTATTCCTTTAGATGGAGTGCCAATATTGTGGGAAAAAATTAAAAAAAAAAGACCACCTTAAGAAGCACTTAAGGGTGCATACGGGGGAGCGCCCTTACCAGTGCCCCCTGTGTGAATTGCGCTTCCAAAGAGAAAGCCATTTACAGACCCATCTCAAGCGTGCACACAAGAAAAGTAAGTTAATTCAGTTATAATTTGCTAAGTATTGTCAAAATAACGGGAACTAGTCGAAAAAAGCTTTGTGTTTTCATGATAGAATAATTGCAGAGATAATTTTGGAAAATTGCAACCTACAGTTGAACCTCTTTTATACAGACATCGCATATTGTGAGAGGTGTCTATATAAGAGAGGTCACTGCATTATTCACATTCAGGCCTATGCTTGTCTTTTTATTCCATCTAAATCGATAAGTAATATACAGTACCGAGGCACTATCTACCACTATTGTGCATCATTGTACATCTCAGCCATATGTACTGTATACGATTCACCGTTTTTAAACAAAATGGTCTGCAACGCAAATTAAAGCTGCAAATAAAGAGGTAATGCGAAGACAAATTCTAAAATATCTAAGCGGAAAAGATCTTTGGTGTTTTTTGTAACCACCAATGCATACACGGACTATATCAGCTGATTACTGGAGTTCAGCAAAATAGCGATAAAGAAGCTTTAAGCTAGTGTATTTCAGTATACACGTATAGCCGTCTTATTTGCTGTTTTTTTTGTCTTGTTTTTAAGCCAGAAAACAATAAAAATTTCTTCAGTACATAATTTCAACAGTCTTAGTATTTGAGTGGAAGCACTGAATCAGTTTCAAATTTAGCCGACACGCGCCAAAGGCATATGGTGACTTGAATTCAGACTTCCAACGTTTTATTTCTTCCTAGAATTGGTGCAGATCTTTTCCATCGAAGCATGAATTCACACTGGTTATGGCTCAGGGTTGTAAAAATACTTCGAAAAATTCGTTATTAAAACACACAAAGACCAAACGAAAGCGCTGGCATTAGTTGCTGTTGTGGCGCCCTCGGAGGTGTTCGGTGGTGCACAGATCAAATTCTGCTGGATGCAATGATCAAATGAATTCCGAATTGAACGCAAACACTGTGTTAACTGAGCCCCCCCCCCCCCACCCGGGGGGGAGACTCCGGATGTCAAGTGCCGGGAATCATGATCGAATGGTGGCAAAAAACAAGACCGTAAAAAACCCTGGACCAAAAATTGACCCCACAAAAAACCCAGGCCGTATTTCTGACCAATAAATTCCCAGAAATTAGCAATGATATAACACAAAGAAAAACATAAGAAACGAAACGCTCTTGTTCAGAATTACACAGCCAAGGCACTACAACGAAACCTTAGATGTTTTTGTAATAATTTTTTTAAATAAATTTTTTTGGGTGGCTTAATTTAAGTAGGAATTTTATTTTATTAAATACTAGAAAAATCCCTACATAAATCAAGCCACCAAAAAAATACTTGCCAAATTTTCTTCCCCAACAAAAGAAATCCCGACGAGATAAGTTTTTTTTTACTTAGTATGGATTGGAGGGACAGCAATTTTTTTGAGCGGAGCGGGACGGCTGTACATAGACTAGGGGTCTGTGGAAAACACGGGATCCCAGGATCTGTGTGGAAAACACGGGGTCCCACGTATTTTTTATTCCAAAGTTGATTTCTGTTTTTTGTTTTTAAAACAGTTACTAGCGGCTTGTGAAATGTTTTAGGGTTCTTTTTAAAAATCGCTATGCTCTCAGACTCTTTCAGTGATATGAAAAGGTAGTATAGGTCGTTCCAAAGTTTAGGGGCGTAAAAAGAAAAGGATCTTTGACCGTATGTACATGTTTTTACGTCAGGAATTTGTAAGAGTAACTGGCTAGATGTTCGAAGGGAACGAGCTGGTTTATAGGCGTTAAAAAGACAAGTTAACAGAGACAGCGGAGCCGGGGGGGCTGGGGGGCTTTAGCCCCCCTCCCTCCCAGAATTTTATAGGTTAATTTTTGGCAAAAAATTATTTCCAACTAACAACTAACAAAATGTATATAACTCATATTTAGTTTCTTTTTTTAAAATGGAAAAATACGATATTCAAAAGGAACGCAGAGACAAGTATATGATTCACAAACTTAAATGGCTTTTTACGACATGAATAATAGGCTTTCAATGTAAGGAAACACGTTTTACGAATGTATTAACTTTGGCGATAAACTATTATACATGTCTTTTTAGCCAGATTTTTTTTTCACCGTCTAGATCTTTTTTTAGTCGACCCCGGGACCCCGCGTTTTCCACACCCCGTGTTTTCCACACCCCAGGACCCCGGCCCCGTGTTTTCTAAGTGAATTTACTTTTAATTTATAAATTTAGAACGAGTCAAAGAAGGGAATTTTTTAAAAATTAACAAATTTAGAACGAGTAAAAGAAGGCAATATCTCGCACCGACTTAACAAATCAAAAGTGTTATCGTAGCGACCTCTGTACATACAAATTTCTTCATTCTTTACAGAACTCGCGTAGTCTAAATTCGTCATTTAAGGGAAGCTTTCTGGGTAACTGTGAAAATTTGAAGCAATCTTTTAGCCTTGGGGATTGTGCAAGCCAGTGTATCAATTGATCACTACGATCTGTCGAGATCTGTTTCTCAGTTGAAGGTCTCAACGGTCTCAACCGCTGGCCGTAATATCGCCAAAAATTTAGCCGTTAGGCGTAAAATTGATCTTTTTTTACGACCCCACAAGCTATGTAGCTTTTTATCCCATCGTGTCTAACCTAAAAGGTTTTGTTGTTGTTGTTGTTGTTGTTGTTGTCGTAACGACCAAGCCAAGAAGTTCGGAAAAGGGTCATTTGACCAGAATCTGAAACTCATGGAAATTAGCGTTAAATAATTAAAATAAATCAGGCTAGATTACTTTTTCATCCCAGAATGGTCCTGAGACCTAAAACGTTAAACGACAATGAAAATTAACTTAACCAAAAATGGAACAGTAATGGAGTTTGATTCTCAACTTTTGAATATTAAAAATGGCCCGGTTTTGATTTATCTGTTTCTCTGCAAAAAAATGGTGAGGGTTCCGTACCTAAATTTCTCTGCCGTGTAAACGCGCCTTTAATTTTTAAAACTAAGGTTAACCAATCAGTGTACATTTGATTTTCGCGAAATATAGTACGCGCGAAGAAAACATTGCGCGAGTTTTAAACACGCGAAAATTAATACCATATTGTATATTATAAGAACAAAACTTTTGTTGTTTGGTTTGACAAGTAGTAGAATCTCCGCGTAATCGTCGAGTTCTGGAATTTCCTTTGCAACTGTTTTGCAATATGCGTCAGGTGCAGATGCGCTTTCGCGACTTGTGGAGTTGGAATTTCTTCTCGATTATTTGGGATTTCATCGCACTCTGTGAGCGTTGGGAGATGACATTTTATTCGCTGGTCAATAGATTCCATTACACGTCAAGTAAATTTAAGATTCTTCTTACAGACCATGCGTAGTCCATGTGTTATGTTTGTTGCCGCTGTTTGTAAAGCCTGAAGAACAGGCGGTTTATTTTTTACGGGGTTATTGCGAGAACCGCACTTCGCGCTTCGACCCGCAAAATAAACCGCCTGTTCTGCAGGATTCTACGTTTCTAGTAGTTTATAATACTCGAAAATTTATACTCGCAAAATTCGGCTCTTGAACTTTTGCGAAATTAAGTACGCACGAAAATAATTAGTAAGAATAAAAGGAAACACGAACTCAGTCTGTGCGCGCCCTCCGTTTTCATTTTCAGCGGTCTCCTACGACTGCGAGCAGGACAGTATACTATCGTGTGTAGCAGGAGGGAGCGGTAAACTTGGGCCTGGGCACCAGTGGGCGAATAGGGGCAAAAAAATCCGAGGTGTCTGGCAATCGTGACGTCACGAGTCGGCTGGCCCGGGAAGTTTAAACTCAGGCAAACAAATGGCTTCCCCGTGAGTGTTTTATGCGGTTGTAATCAAACAGTTCATAACAAAAATCATGAAAGGATCGTTGATATGCTGAATCTTATATACGAGTAAGCCTTTTAGGTTCAAATTTGGCTAAAACACATAGCCATGAAGTAATTAAAACAAAAAATTTCGTGATCGATCGATAGGGATCGTGATCAAAATGTTACGATGTTGCGCTATTTCAAGGCCGATATCTTTCAAACGCAAAGATGTACACCACGGAGAGAACGATATGAGGTTGAAAAAATATAAAACTTTAAATGACCGAAAACATTAAATCGTTAAAAAGCTTTCTCAAAATGATCAGTGACTTTAACCACAGCTCACTGGGGGTACCGGCTGCGTAGTTTGCGTGATTGCCGCGAAAAAGCAAATGAAGAAATAGGCACAAAAATGATAAAAGTGCTTCTAATGCAAACCCATAAGCCAAAACACGGCTTGTTAAGTCTACGTTTGCTGTTGTGATTTGCTTAGTATTTCTAAAAAATCCCTACAATAATCTAAAAAGAGTAATTCCACCGTACTCGGCGAGGAAATTATTGCGGAGGCTGACGCGAGCTTCTCTCGAAAACAAATATAAATGATTTACAAAAAGACAGCGATCGACTTTATAAAGAGGCGTAGGATGTTTTCACAAGATCAGGAAGAACCTAAAAGTTCCAATATGTTGACCTGGTACGTGATTTAACCAATAAAACTTTTTATAAGATAAATTATCCATACCATGCATGTAGGAGATTGATAAGCCACTGTACTCGTTTAAGCTGGTGCAGCCGTATAGTTAACGACAAAATTGCTTCCAGAGCCAATTTTTCAGAAAGTAGCTTCAGAAATAGAAGCACCATTTGCAATTCTTAAAGGCTATTAACACATGGACATGGTTTTTGACCAAAATTCGTCCTGTTTATTAAAAATTGTTCTCAAGCTGTTTCCTCGGGCGTCCGCATCGTTCAGTTCATCTCGGCTACAAACTTCAAATATATTTTTGACTGAAATGACAAGTCTAATACGGAAATATTGAAGGCCGGCCCTAAATAATTTAACAAGATTTAGGCAAACCTTGGTTTAACTTGAATATTTTAAAGGTGCATAACTAAACAGCAGAGGTAGAAGACAGAATTAGCTGCTTGTCAGTATACTTGGATGTAAACAGATCTGTTTTGGTCACTCCACTTCTTGGGCAAGGGCCTTTCCAACTACATACTACAATAAAAATGTGCATGTTTTCATCATTTTTATGCACATTTGTTTATACCCATGGATACGTTATTCCCCAGGCATTATTGTAATGCAAACTAATTCAAAGAAGGATGGCCATTAACAAAAAGAAAGGCAAACTAGTCAACCAACTTAAAAAAAAAAAACTACAGCATCTACATAACAATGATGCTAAGGTTAGTGGGGTACAATTAAATTTGTATCATTATCATTGCTGTTAATATAATTTTATACTCAAACAAACTCACAAATCCCTGGGGTGTCCCATGTTGTGGGGGTAAGGTGCTCATTCTACCATGCCTCCCCCCCTCTGCCCCCCAAAAAATAAAATGATGATAATTGATGCGCGAATGCCATAGGTGTCCAATTATATTACTGGTATCCAATTTGAAGTTGTTCAAATTGGATACCTGTAATTGGACACCCAAGTGATCATTTTTAATAATACAGTTTTCACAATTACATTTCAGCCCCGACCTTGACCGTGCAACTGGCCCACATAGTGGGGAATTTGATCAGACATTTTGAAAAAAGTCAAATGCCCGGGGGTTTGCCGGGGGGGGGGGGGGCATGATCTCACTTGGAATTGACTGATACATAAATGCAAAAAAATGCCTTTTTGTGACAACGTACCACGCAGGGGTTAAACATTTTACACAAAAACTGATGCAACATTGGGGTCTCATCCAAAGTCAGCCACTGCTGAAATCAATTTACAAAACGCCTCTGATTATATCATACAAAAGAGGTAAATCACTCAAAGACATTACTTGTTAGAGCAAAACTTTAAAGGCTTGTGCATCGCTAACCTAAAACCACAATAGGGGAGTCTGTGTAAGCCTGTCAATGCCTTTTTCAAACTATTTACAAGCGAGAGCCACTTTTGTACAGAAGAAAGGCAAAGCAGTGTTCTCCCTAGGTATTTAAGGCCAGGCGGGCCGCATAGCTTGATTCACAGGAAAATAGTTGCCGCCTGGCTAAAATTGAAGATATAACACAACGTTACCTTACTGTTTGAGATCTGGAACTGGGAATTCCTATCCATAAGCAAAGACTATATCACTTATTATTTTTTACTGTGTTTTCTCACCATTAATGTCATTAATAAAGTGATTTACCCTTGAATTACTATGTTCAAACCTGTGAGGGTGACGCATTTGTTTCCTTGAACGGAAGCTACCTTTATCAAATTGATACAAGAACACAACTGCACTTCAAGGTATCGTAACAAGAAATACGAAACGAAATTCTCGCGTTTGTGTAAAGAATGGTGAACTAAGTCGACTAGGGTTGCTCAGAACAGAAACTAAAAGCTTCTCAAAGCAAAATTAGTTATCATTTTACTCCGGTTTTAACATTTGAAAACCACAGTCCAAATACCGCCTGGCTTTCCCAAAATCCTAGGGAGAACACTGCAAAGGTAACAAATGTTGCAAACTCTGTTACATATTTTTAATTAGAAAAATGCTCTAATCCATGAATGTCATAGAAAGTGATATTTAAATGTTTAACAATAGATCTTGGAAGGGGGTGATCCCCTGGAGCAACAGAACCAGAGGAAGAATGTATCTTACTCAGGTGGTAAACCTGTGATCTAGCTTTGAATATATTTGTAAAACCAGAAACTTAACTCCAAAATTATTTTCATATTTACTTTCAAGACATAATTGACAAGCATTTTAATACATAATATCAAATTATCTCAACTATTCCAGCAAGCATTGTTGATGTACCGGATGAAGATGTTGAGGTTGACAGGGCTTGACACTTAAACGTTTAAACTCACTGGTTTACTGGCTAGTGACATGTCAGATTTTACCAGTCAAAAGTAATTTTTCACTAGTCAGGTATATTAATTTCTATCAAGAACAGTTGACTTTTCCGAGTTTTTCGCTAGCCAAATGGCAGTAGTACGAATGCTAAACCAGGTAGCCAAAACCTAAATTTTAGTAGCCTTTGGCTAGTTGGCTACCGTTAGTCTCAAGCCCTGGGTTGATAAGAAACATATCAGGGAAATGTGGTTGCCAGTTGATTTTCCCTTGCTTTTTATCTGTGGTCAATGAGAATGGGGAACTGGGAACGTCCTCCAAGAATGTCTTGTCCTGTGAAAATAAACGATTTATTCCATAAAAACGTAAAACGCAACGTGTTCCACAATATTCATCTGCTCTTCGTCGAGCACACGTTTTCAACAACCTATCATAAACTCATAACTAGGACTTAGTCCCCACGCGGTAAATACAAAATGCGCCTTGCACAAAATTAACATAACATTTCAGTTCGGAACATCCTCCCGCCCGATGCAGGGAGTGCATCAATACATGTAACTGTCAGCAAAGTTCAATAAAGTTCAACTCAAATGTTCAACAAGGTCTCATAAAGTTCAATTAAGTTCAGCAGCCAAGTCAGCATCACAGGTTTCAAACAGGTGTAACCGCTGCACTGGACGACGGGCAAGACTTCCAGATGAGGTACGCAGGGTAACGGACCGGATAAGACCATCGCGGCCTGTGTGGGTGTCTTCCACTCGTGCACGTGACCACTGACCCCGAGCTACACGATCCTCACTCACTAGGACCAAGTCACCTTTGCGGATTTCACGACCAATCTTATACCACTTCTTGAGAGGTGTGAGGGATTTCAGATAATCGGCATGCCAACGCTTCCAAAATCCATTTACAAGCTTCCGATGATACTGAAAACGTTTTGTGAGGGCTCTTGACGTCTGTTCTGAAACATGAGTGTCTTTAGTCGGACACGCTTGAAGATTTCTGCCAATCAGAACTTGTGCAGGGGTAATTACACTGTAGTCATCAGGGTCTGCACCAAGGTAAGTAAGAGGACGACTGTTCAGCTGTGCTTCAATTTCAGTTAAAATAGTAGTTAACTGCTCAGCATCTAACATTGCTTTGGCAAATAGTTTCTTCAGTGGTGTTTTGACACTCTTTACAAGCCTCTCATAAAACCCACCCCACCATGGGGCTTTTTCCACAATGAACTTCCATTGAATCTTCTTTTCAGACAAAGCAGTTTGGGTCTGGTCTGATTCTAATACTCTCCAACATCGCTGTAGCTCCTTGTTAGCAGCCTTGAAAGTTTTTGCATTATCTGACCAAATAATGCTGCACATTCCTCTTCTATGAATCATGCGGCTCAGAGCAAGGAGAAATCGCTCAGTTGTCATATCAGATACCAACTCCAAGTGTACTGCACGGGTAACTGCACATGTAAATAAACAGATATAGACCTTTTCGCCACTGTCTTTCAAATACAAAGGACCAGCAAAGTCTAAACCCACGATAGTGAACGGTGGTGCAGGCTGAATTCTGTCTTCGGGAAGTGGTGCCATCCGCTGACCAAAGGGCTTTGTTTGGTAGTGGCGACAAATAACACAGTTCCTTAGTGTCTGACGGACAGTCGATCGTCCCTTGATCAACCAAAATCTCTGCCGCAAAACTGACAAAGTGTGTTCAACTCCAGCATGGAGTTCACGGCGGTGAAAATCATCAATCAACAACCAAACAACAGGATGATTAGAAGGCAAGATAATAGGATGTTTCTCCTCTTCTGGTAACAGTGACTTATGAATTCTTCCTCCAACACGAAGAAAACGACTAGTCGGGCACATAAATGGGTTTAAATTGGCCAGGTTGCTGTCCTTCACTGGACCATGCTGTTTACTTGACGCAATTTCTTCAGGAAAACTTTCTTCTTGTACATGAGATATCAACCATTCTTCTGCATTTTGTATCTCTAAACCAGTTAAAGGGCTGTCAATTCTTTCCTCTTCTTTCACTCTTGAGTTGCTAACGAATCTTCTGATCCAAGCAACAGTTCTTAGCAAGCGACTATACTTGCTGAACCTTGTGAAATCAATAAATGGCTCTTTGGGTTGCACAACACAACTGACACTAGCTTTACTCTTCCTCTCTGGGTCAACAATTTTACTGGAAGGTTTTGACCTTAAATCCTCGGGCCAATCTTTTTCAGACTCTTGCAACCAAGAGGGTCCTTTCCACCACAATTGACTCTCTCTTAACTGACTTGCAGGTAAACCTCGGGTAGGTAGATCAGCTGGGTTCTGCGGTCCTGGACAATACCTCCAAACACTGGGATCCAACAACGACTGAATTTCAATAACGCGATTAGCAACAAATGGTTTCCACTGCGAGGCTGCTCCTCTGATCCAGTGTAACGTTGAAGAATTGTCTGTCCAACAAACAATGCGGCTAATGGGACAATCGATTGCACCTTTGACATAGGTACAAAGTCTAGCAGTAATAACAGCAGCCATCAACTCTAAGCGGGGAAGGGTAATCTTTCTTACAGGAGCCACTCGGGTCTTGGACATTACAAGACTGGTAGATACCTTTCCATCTTCACCAACAACTCTCAGATAAACTGCAGAGGCATAAGCAACTTCTGACGCATCACCAAATGCGTGCAGCTCCACTTTAGGGTTCTGACTTAATGGCAAATCAGTGTAACATCTCGGAATTTGAAGGTGTTCAAGTTCAGAAAGCTCTAGAACCCACTGATTCCATTTCAATGAGACTTCCATGGGAATTTCCTCATCCCATCCAACACCCTTGGTCCACAAGCTTTGAAGAATTAATTTTGACCTCACTAAAAAGGGTGCGATTAAACCAATCGGATCAAATATCTTTGCTGCTAAGGACGCCACCATTCTTTTAGTGTACGCTGTCTTTGATCTTGACTTAACAATGTCCAAATCAATTGCAAAGACAAGGCTGTCAGTGCGCGTATTCCACTTTAATCCTAATGCTTTCGTGATTGGATGTGTTTCTGCTAGACCACTTTCTAGGCTGACAAGACTAACTGCTGCTCTGTCCCTCTCTGGTATGGCCTCCATAAGCTCAGAGGAATTGCTTGACCATTTTGTCAAATTAAAAGCAGCTTTCTGCATAAGCTCAGTAGCACTTTGCTGTAATTTCAGTGTTTCCTGAACATTGTCTCTCCCTGAAGCAAAGTCATCAACATAAGTGTTCCTCAAGATTTCACTCGATGCAACAGGGAATGTTTCTTTGCAACTTTTCACATGCTCTTGAATAGTGCCAATGGCAAGAAACGGACTGGAAACAACTCCAAATGTGACCCTGGTCATTCTGTAAATCTTAGGCGTGGCCTGGGGGTCCAAATCTTTCCACAGATACCGGTGCGAATCTCTGTCTTCTTCTTTTAACCGAATCTGCAAGAACATCTTCTCTATGTCACCCATGATACCAACAACATTCTTTCGAAAACGCAGAAGAATTCCGACCAAATCCGGTTGTAACGCTGGGCCTGGCTCTAAGCAGCTGTTCAGAGAGACACCATTACTATCTTTCGCTGATGCATCAAACACGACTCTTGTCTTGGTTGTCTGCTTGTCTTCTCTGATGATCGCGTGATGAGGGAGATAGAACACAGGACGCCCATCTGTCGGTGTAATTTCATCACAAGGTACTTCTTCAGCAACACCATTCTCAACATACTTGTTAATCGCTTCTCTGTATGACACAGCTTTCATTGGCTCATGAAGCAGCTTCTTTTCTAGATTGTACAACCTTCTTTCCGCTTGCCGGTAATTATCTTTCAATGAAACACGATCTTCCTTCCATGGTAAGGATACTTCACAGCGACCATCGTTGTACGTTAGTGTCTCTTTAAAGTTCTTCAAAACCACATCTTCAGCATGAGAAGTAGAAACTGAACTTTCAGCAGGTCTAACACCAATGGACTCCAAATCCCAGAACTTTTGAAGTGTTTCATTCAATTGTTCTTCAACACTAATTTGAACATTCATAGACACAGTGCATTCTTGGTCAAGACCACCTGTTGGTCCACAGAAGACCCAACCCAAAGTTGTGCGAACTGCAACTGGCTCACTGGAACCCCCTCTTACAATGTCTCTTGTCACAAAGGAATAATAGAAATCCAAGCCAATAAGCACATCAATCTCCTGTTCCTCTCTAGGGAATTCTTCAGGAAATACTATGTTTCGAAGGTGAGACCATCTTGATGGATGAATATCCACAGCTTCAGCTGGCCGGCATATTACTGGTGCAGTAAGTGCCTCAATTCATTGAGGCTGTCCTGATTTGTCAATAGGTGCCACAGTTAACGCAATTCTCTTCCGCAAAGTGCTCTTGGTGGCCTCTCCACCAAATCCAGAAACAGCAATTTTAACACTCTTTCCATCAAGACCAAGCTCATCAATTACACTCTGCCGAACAAATGATGTCTGAGAACCAGGATCAAAGAAACATCTCACAACTTTTGAACAACCATTTGATCCACACAAAATAGCTGGCACGGTCTGCAGAATCACCTTTCCACCTGAGCTCACTGCAACAGAATTTGCCACAACTGGGGACGACACAGCAGGACCTGACGACGAGGGTGGTAATTCAGGGGGTGATTCCACTTTGACTTCTTCCAAGGGAGGACGAGCTGAATCCTGATGCAGGAGACTGTGATGTCTGCCTTGGCAATGCTTGCATGGAGGTTTCTGGCACACTTCAGCTCTATGACCAGATTCAAGACATCGGAAACACAGGCCTTTAGACGTTGCTTTTCTGAATCTTTCTTTCACAGGCAATGACAGAAAAGTGACACATGACTTCAAACCATGGTTTTTGTAGCAAATGACACACTTGCTTTCTTGCGTTGCCGCACATAATGCAAAGGTGGATGATTTTTGTGACCGGTAAAACTTGAAACGACCTTCACGATTTCCAGGATTCTCCTTTGACGAAGCTTTCGAATCAAGAGAAGGAGGCTGTGAAGACTCTTTAGCTCTTATCAATTGTTCCAAGAAAGCAAACAGTGTTTTAACTTCCACACAGTCCTGTTTAGCTTTCTCCTCATCAAGCTCCAATTCCCATTTTTCCACAACTTCTTTTGGCAGCTTGTCGACTATTAAAGGCACAAGAACTGGAGCCAAAATTTCAGAATTAAACTTTTCACCCATGGACTCAACAGAGCGAACGTGACCTATCACTTCATCATAGAATTTACGCAGGGAGGTTGCATCATCAGAGGTCAAACGTGGCAAATAAATCAAGGATCTTACATGTGCATCAAGTATTAACCTTGCATGCCCGAATCTTTCTTTCAGGATTTCCAAAACTGGCTTGTAATTCGCTTGTACCACTGCAAAACCTTTCACCGCTTCAGCAGCCGAACCCTTTAGCGATCTCATCAAATACTCTAATTTTTGGACATCTGCCAACGACGGATTGTCAACTACCGAAACTTTTATCGACTGAAAATAGGGTTGCCAGTTCAAAACATTTCCGTCAAAGGTTGGTAGATTGATCTTGGGTAGCTTAACTTGAACTTGAGAGGACGACTGGGATGCGGGTGGATTGCTTCCTAACAATTGCACTTCGGGAACATGTTTACTTGCCAAATAACTTGTCATTTTCGCCATGCTTTCAATAACACGCGCTTCGTAGTCATTATGACTCGCACATTCCGTATCAATCTCTTCATCCTCTAACATTGTGCACATTGTGGCTTGCACTTCCTGCAAGTCATTCCACTTACTAGCGACGTTATCTTTCAACACTTGAACTCGTGCATTATTATCTTGTTGTGACAAGGCTTCGTCGATTAACTTCAACGTGTCTGTGACAGATTTTCTCAGGAATTTTCTCTTTTTCTTGATAGCTTCTAATTCTTTCGACATTTTGAAACACCATAAATTTCACTGACCTCAAATAATCGCAACAACACAGTTTCTGCACATTCACAGAAGTTCCACTCGATCAAGGAGCTGATGCAATACACGTGTTTTGGCGCCAAATCGCCGATATGCGAAAACCAACTTCTTCGCAGCAATAAACGGATCCAACACTTCTTTTGCTCGACCAATCGTCGATACTGTTTCTCCAAATCCAATCTCCAACTCGAAGGACCATGAAAATAAACGATTTATTCCATAAAAACGTAAAACGCAACGTGTTCCACAATATTCATCTGCTCTTCGTCGAGCACACGTTTTCAACAACCTATCATAAACTCATAACTAGGACTTAGTCCCCACGCGGTAAATACAAAATGCGCCTTGCACAAAATTAACATAACATTTCAGTTCGGAACACCTGTAGGAGGAGCAGAAGATGGTTAGCATTATTGCAAAAAATAGTCGAAGGTCTCATGATGTAAATTAATGCAATGTAAATTTGTCCAAAGATTTGTGAAAAAACATTAATTTAAAACATTTAATTTGGGTGAAAACATTAATTTCTGGTCTATTATCATACATCGAAGGAAGTGTACAATATGCAATAGAAGGATGCACAAACATTTGTGGGACTTATTCAATGAAGTCGATCACCAGATCAGTACCTGGCCAAATAAAACTTCAGACAAAATATTTAACTTATATTTTCCACACTTAGCATCAATACAATTCAAGAAAATCATATTAACTCAAGCAGTTACTAGGAATTTGCAAGCTTCACCGCACAACAGTCAAAATAAGTAATTCAGAAGCTTATTAAAATCATTAAATAGTTCCAAGTAAAAATAAGTAGCCTGTGACCCCCTTATTTAATCATATTTGTGATAATTTTTTTGTTTTCTGTAAGTTTTTACAGAACAGTTTGAGCAGAAGTTCATCAAGACGATCAAAGATCGACCTCCAAATGGACTGATCATTTTTACTGTTGATTATACGGAGCTATCTTTAAGTACAATGTTTTCTTGTGTGTATAATCTTTTCTGAGACCAAGTTTTACATCCCTTCACGTTACCGATCACAGAAAAAAAGGAATTTTACCGTGCGAATAACTACAATCTACCCCCATAATTTTCACTCACAAGGCTAGGCCCGAAATGCTTTGAAATGCAGTTTTTGTATCATTTAATGGTAAAAATTAAATTCCACCTACCTCTAAAGAAAGAACGAAAACAGCTACATGTGTTGACCGAAACACGACACCATTTGAAGCTGGAATGAGTAGAAAAACAGCTTGAACCAGTGTTATCTTTCATTGGCTACGCCGCCATTTTCGAAAATTTTTTAGCATTTCCACGCTTCGATGGCCGTGACGTCACGATTGCCCAAGACCTCGGGACAACCGAGCTGACGAGTTTACCGCTCCCTCCTGGTGTGTAGCGAACGAAGGAAATCATTGCGCATACGTATGTTCGGCATGGAACGCACTCTTGGGTTGATGACTCATCAGATGCATACTATATACATTCATTTTGTTGTTGTATGCCTTCATTCTATTTCGTCAATGCAATAGTGCAATCGTGGGGCAATCGCATCAAGGATTCAAAATGGACCTCTAAATTTTGACAAACTGCAGTTATATTAGAGAAGCACAACATAACACAGCAATGTAAGTATAAACAATAAGCAGAAAAGCAGTTTCTGTAACAGCAGGGTCCGAGAAATAATGCCTTTTACATGCATTAATTAAATAAGTTTAATCAAGAATTATTTACCAAAGTGGCGGTGAATAGTTAACAATAAACTATTATAATATTGGCCCGATTTATACTAGAGACGGACGATACGTCTGGACGAACTTGCATTTTAATTAGGCGAGCATTTTTCAGTTCGTCCGATAATTCGTCTGTGTATAAATACGGGCAAACAGACGTATTATCGGCCAGACCGACTATCTTCATAATTCGTCTGCCAAGACGAATAAAACGTAATAAAAGATGTTTTAAAGCTTAAACTTTGTACATTTTCCCTTGAATTTCATCTTAGCAAGCTAGCCTTGGCCATGTAATAAAACTTTTGATGATATTTTATATTTCAAAACGTCAATACGACTTCTAGACTTACTGAGTGAATTACATAAATGGCATCAAGCGGATTTTTGAGCGCGTTTTACACGGGCACCGTTTTGAGTTTATTCAAGACGAACTACGGTTATAATGTGAGAAATAATTGACAGTTAATTCATCTTTCAAACTTTTTGTCAACAGCAAAAAGGAATCTCTAAAAGGTTTTCTTCAAAGACTAAAAAACTTGCGAAATTGAGCAAAATGTATGCATTCAACTTTGCAAAGCTCGGAGTTCGCGATGCAATATACCAGTGAAAAACCTACGATTGCAAGCGTAATTTGTCACCTATGATATTAAAATGTAATCAAATGGTATACTCGTGAAATTAGAAAAAAATTTCACTTGCTTTTTGTCAAAATGCTAATAATAATTTCCCTCGCCTAAAGGCTCTGGAAATTATTAGCGTAACTTTTGACAAAACGCGTGTGAAATTATTTCCTAATTTCACTCGTCACCATTTGATTACAAATACTAATAACATAATAACAACTTTATTAACGTGTCAAATCTGTCGTAGCTGAGGGGAAAAGTCCCCTCTACTAATTGTGGACACCTAACCTGCCTAACTAAAAAACGTAATTAATATATAGAAAATAGAAAATATTTATATACATTTAAAAAAAAACCTAAGTACAAATATATTAAAATTCTGTTTCTTTAACTATATTAAAATATAAAAATTAAAATTATGTTAAAAGTAAAAGTTATGTCATGGCTGCCAGTCATTCTTGACATAGTTTGCATCCCCGACAGTCACTGATATTAGCAGCCAGTTGGCTGAGGTTTTTGTGATATCTGGAATAATCAAGGTCAAGTGTTATCAGAATCAAATAATTGTTCTATTTATATTATAAGCTTAATATACATTGTTTTGCTGATAAAGAAAATAATGAAAACGATTTCTACCTGTTTTAAAACTTGTGCTTATTCCGGCTGAATGCTTTTTCCTCAAAGTATTTCGTGTAGTTCCTTGCTTCCCAATTTTTGTAAAAAACATTTTGTGTTTCTCAGACTTAATTGCCCAGCAATTTTTAAACTTAGATCAAATTATTTCTGGGTTGAAAAAGGATTTGACGAACTTGAATTTCCTTCGCCGCCAGATGCCTGACACATTGCTCTTGGAAATCATGCATTGCGTGCGCAACCTACAGAATAGTGAATAATCTGCTAGCAGATTATTCACTTATCTGTAGGCTGCGCGGATTCCCAGAAGTAGGCTGTAGGCTCTTAGCCGACGAGAAGACAGTGAGTTACTACAATGTATAATAATTAACAATTATCCTGCGAAAATCAGACGATATTCTTCAAGATTGAGCTAATCTTGTACCCAGTTCTTCTCAACCCTCGGAGAGAACATCATTCTGGTAAAGTCGGATTTTGCTTGTGTCAAATGTGTCAGAAATGTGACACACAACACGACTACGCATGCTCAGCAATTTAGTACATGAAAAGCTCACTTGGGCACTGTAAATAGCTCATGAACTTCTTTCCTATACAAGGAAAGACAAGTAACACAATCTTGAGATAGAGATGAAGAAGAAAAAAACCGCCACTCATGTTTTGTTGCTAAATTAAAACATTGAACTCAGCCTTCAACAGGGAAAAGCGCGCACTGTGGTTGACACGTACAAGCTAGCTGTACGCGTTAGATTTGCAAAGTTTTTTACCCATCTTTTTAGCCACGAATATCGTCTTTTTAAAACATTTTGTGTTGACAAGTTTGAACTTCAAACTATCTTAGTTTATTCGCCTTAGTAACGTTCAAAACACGAACGCAAAAGCCTTCAAATCCAAAATTTTTTTTTACTTGCCAACGCACGGTGCACCCATGTGAAACAAATTTTCTTTTATCTGCGCGCAAATGCTGAAGCTGTTCATCGACCAATCAGATTGACGAACTGAAGGCGCTTGACCAGATGTGTACTACCTTGGTAGGTAGACATGCTAGATTTCAGACAAATCTTTGCAACCTACGAATATCGCAGGATATCTGTTATGTATTGATGACAGATAGTGGATATACAGCGAGGTTAATATCGACCACATTCACTGACACTGAGGTGAAAAATTGTTAAATCGTATTTATTTTTTAGTATTTATCATACATGTTGATAAACTAGCGGACCAAAAGTGGTAGATATTTACCGAGCGGCGAGGTGAAATTTGGCATGCAGATAAATTTAGTGGTGAACAATAAATACAATAGTGTTGTTGTCTCGGAACTATCAGTCTGATAGTTGCCCCTTGGAAATTTAATGTTTTAAAGCCACGCAGGACCCTTGCTCATTAATAAATTCAGCGATAGTGTGTTATAGTTTATTTAGTTCGCTACATATTGAACATTGATTCCTCTAAAATTTATCAAGTACATGTTTATTAGGGGATGATGGAATTATATCACAATAATAACACTGTTGAACAGTTATTTTCTTGTCACTTTAAAATGATGTCATGACAACATGGAAATGTTGTGCAAAACTTCCGTCGCTGGTTTTTATTCTTACCGTAATCTCATTTTAATTAATATTTTTAAAAGGTTCTACATGTAATATTGTTTTGCCATTTGATCATTAAAGTGTTATGTTTAAAAGGGCACTGCAAGTTCATGAGTCATTATTAAAATATTATAAGTAGTAGTGAAGCAATCGTGGCCTGTGCTTTTTTCCTTGTGTGGCCACAACCCCCCCCCCCTCTCCCCCCCTTAAGCAGGTCATCCCTAAAAATGTTAACTCACATATTCTTTGTTGACTTATTCAGGGGACCCCGAAGCAAAAAAAGCTGCAGCAGCAGGAAAGGTTGCAACAGCAACAACAACAGCAACAACAACAACAGCAGCAGCAACAATAACAACAACAGCAGCAGCAACCGCTATAACAACAACAGATGCACCTGAAGAAGCTGCAGCAGCAGCTGCTGAAGAAGATGAAGGTATTTTTTGGAATTTTTAAAGTACACTGTATGTAAATTTGACTATTTGCTAGACTTTCCTGGGGCCTTAGTCATACTTGAATAAAAATACAAGTAGCTTTATTTAAACCAGAGGAGCTCAGTAGCTTTCACTCATTAAAACCATTTCATGGCCCTTCTTTGGACTACCCAGTATTGCATTGTGCACCCCATTGAATAACATAAGCCCATGACATGTGCATAAAAAATATGTGGCTTTCACTTTATGGCTGGACTTCGCCATGTAAAAAATAAATTTGGTGACCTACTCTTTTTCTGCTCTTTTAAATTGAGTAGTGACCATCTTTCTGCAGAATAAATACACTGTATTCATTTCAGAAAAATTATGAAGAAGTCATCCCAAACATGAATAAGCAACCAATTGTAACTGTAATAATGGTGATATTATGAAGATTTCTTGGTTATAAACAAGTTGTTGTTGCTCATAAATGAGTCTGGGCACCCCCATTTATATTTCAAACCTCAAGTGTCGAGTTAGGAGGTGACCATGGAGAAATGACATTTCTGAGATGTGGTTCAGTAACTACAACATCACACTATTTCTATCTTTCTGTCAGTAGTGGACTTACCTGTACTTCCTTGTCAATTGATTTTCACTGTGCTCTTTTTAACCAGGCGGGGCCTGGGCCTGGTTCATAATCTGGCCAGTGTTTTGTTTTTTGTTGGTAAATCATTTCAGAACACAAAACATTTTAAGCTTAAATAACTCTTAAACAAAAACAGATATTGAAAAGGGAAAATACCATTTTTGTTGAATCAGTGCTCGACACTAACGCTAGTACACTAGCCCAGGACTAGTAAAATTTCATGCTTGGCGTGGCGTCAAAGAGCTCAGCATGAAGTTTGGCGGGAAAATTTGAATAGTCGAAACTCCTTTTTTTTTGTATTTCTTGAAGCTCTGCTTGAGCAAAATGGAGCTGCACAACCAGGCATTTTGACAAACAAAAGCCACTACGAAGAAACAAGGAGTTTCGAGTAGTTTCCCGCCAAACTGCAAGCTGAGCTCTTTGACGTCACGCATACATTACCAGCTCCAAGATGGCGGCGTTCAGTTGTCGAGTTTTGAGAAAGATTTCACAGGGTTAAAGCTCACGTTGGAGGTTAAAATTTTGGTAAATAACATATCTTTGTATAAACTATTTATTGGCGTAAATAAAATAAATGGCCATTCAGGAGTGAACTTCTCCTTTAAGAAAAAGTTTGTTTTCACCCTTCATGAACATGGGAAACAGGCAGTGGAATCAAATTACATTTAACACGAAATTTGCATACATTTGAACTTGCAAGAAAGAATTATCTCTGCCGAGACATAATAGTGAAACCAGGCGGTGTTGGACACGACTCGCAAAGCATGCCGGAAGAAATTTTCAATTGGACTCATTATCGTCTGATCGCCGATCTGTAAACATCTCCTCGCGGTGCGAAGATATTCCAATGCTGAAAGAAATATCGGAGGAAATCCATATCAAATCTTTCGTGTAGTCCGGCGGCTTAGCTCGAAATTTTAGTTGAATTGTGCACTTTTTGATACAAGCATGAAACTTGGCACAATGAAAGTGGTCACCAACAGAAATTTTTTCAGATATAGTGCCAAGCCCGAAAAACACCGGTTTCCATGGAAACCTTAATTTATTAACCCTATTCAGACCGGGCTTTTTTGGATGTTTTCAGACCTCCGTGTCGTCCAGAATATTTAAGCAATCACAATGAAACTTAGGGAATAAATAGTATGTCCAAACACCTATCTTTTGGTATACGTCACGTGGGAAGATGACGTCACATCACGTGACAATTACATCATAATGTCAAAACAGCCGCCATCTTGGATCCGCCATCTTGGATTTCGAATTTTTTCCAAAACGTCATAAAACCGCCCAAAATTACTCCAAAGTACTCAAAATCAATAAAACTGTGCTTAAAAACCGTAAAACGATGAAAATAACTGCATTAAAATTATTTTTTATTAAAAGAAACACGAAAATTACAAAATTGGGAAAACATGCCTGTCAAAATACCGTTGCCATGGTGACGTCAAGTTCCTGACACAACAACTAATCCTACCAAAGTATTTCCAGATAAATTTTAGATAAATTCGCAAAGTTTGGTAGCGTTTGGTTGAAACTTGAAAAAGTTATAAGCGTTCAAATTCAGCGCGGGCACTTTCCGCCCCTCCCGGTCCGGATAGGGTTAAAATCAATGAAATTTCGTGAAATATTTGTTTGTCCTGGTTTATAGACAAATACTATTATGCCAGGTAGTGATACCAAGTCGCACGTACAAAATTTAGAATGAAATGCTGTAATTTAGACTGTTCACAGCCCTATATTTTCCTATTTTTCTTCTGTTAGCGAACGGTTCACCCATCGAGAGACCTGGACGCTAGCGCAAAACGAAAGACGCGAGGGAGCAGAGGGCGGGGAACGAAAAATCTTTTCCCATGCAATAATTTCCTATTTAATTATTGGTATCAAACAGATGGTAAAAAATAACAATTGTAAGCCTGATAAAAAGCATTCATATTTGTATTCATGAATAAAAATCAACAATAAAAGAAATACTTCGTGGGGAAGGGGCAGGGGGGCCTCTCGGCTGAAAATTTCATTGCTGTTTACTAGCTGAAAATAGGAAATTGGCGTTGGCACTATATCAAGAATTGATTAGTATGCGAATGCTTGTAATCCTGCAAAGTTTGGTGCTTGTATCAAAAATCGCACAATTCAGGAGCTAAGCCGCCGGACTATGAGCCTAGTAGCACCTATAGATGATCATAGTAGTGAAACTTTGCATTAATAATTATTGTATTAATTCAAACTTTCGCACTCTTAATAAGCGTGAACATGTGAATAGTACGGCTTAAGGGCTTAGAAAAGTTTCGTTTTTTGGTGCTTTGGAATATATTTCTTGGCTTCCTCTTAACTAAAAAAATTCAAAACAAAGTTTCTTTCATGTTTTGTATCAGTCTAATCGAAGGTTCAACATCCCCCCCGGGCATACCCTGGACATTTGATGCCTGTGCCTTTCCGGGAGGGGGAGGGAATTTGATTCAATCACATAGGGGGTGAGGAATTTGAACGCAGACTTGTTTTCTGGTTGTACATGTCCTATTTAATGCACCTATCAATGGGCAATGTGCGGGCAACCCCAGGGGAATTTGATATTTTTTGAAATCCAGAGTTAAAATCCCCACCCCTGGGCACCTAGTGAACGTCAAATTTCACATATCTCCTCTTAAATTTCTAACCCAGCAGACCATTTTAGATGTCAAAAACCCTTACCCTGGGAGAGCTTCACGATCTCAAATTCCCGTGGGCTGCCCGCCCGCCCCCCATCCTGGGGCAAACCATTGATAGGTGCATAACGCTTGTGGCGTCATAATCATGGCGGAGACCGATTATCTTCTATGTATTTGTAATTTTCCATGTTATTAATTATAAAATAGAGGAAAACTGTTTGGTCTAATTATAAGGCCGTTATGCAGACAGGTTTTTACGAGCACAAGAAGCTACACAGTTAAAACAGTTATCTGTTTAACTATTAACTTTTCGGGGGTGGGAAAAATGATCACTGAAAATGGGCTTGTTGTGGGGCATTTTAATGGCTTTTTGGCCCAGGGAGGCAGGAATTTGAACACAAATTTTCCAAAAATTCAAATGCGCGCGGGGGGGGGGGGGGGGGGGGGGGGGGGGTGCCCGAGGGTTGGTGTTGAACCTTCAATTTCACTGATATATTTCATCGTTAGTCCAGAATTTTACGTTTTTGTACTGAACAGATTTGATGCGAACATGATGTTATCTGGTATGCGTCTTTTACGAGACTTGCTTCTGTTTATTTATTAAGGTAGCCACTTGTTTCGAGTTGTGTTTATAGATTAAGAAATTTGCTATAGTGCTTCAGAAAACACAAAGGAGTATGTTTTTTTAATGATTATAAAGTAAGGGGAGTGAAGAAAAAATGCTAGTCTTTGTTTAGTGGTAGGAATTCTGTAGCATTTTTACTGTGATTTGCAAAATTTTTTATTTGTATAAAATGAAAATCGATCTTTCACCAGAGTGTATTACAATTTTAAAGCCGCATGACAATCGTTACTGGTAAATCGATTCTACACCAGACAAAAATAATTCACATAGAGACTTCAAATTCAACAGAGGTCGTAAAAATATATCCCTTGTGCCCTTGGCAAAAAGAGAAAATGGGAAAAAGGATTTGGCTAGCCTCCCACGCAGTCGTTCTTAGGGGCGATCGTGTTTCACTCATCCTCAGCAAACATTCGAATGCACTTCATATTCCCTGATTACTGGTACTGTTAGTTACATAAAACAGTTAATTCATTGTGTGAGCAAGGTTTAAGTCATTGTGTGAACCGGACGGACTGGATTGCCTTCTATTCACACGGAAGCATTTGCAACCTATCCGTGTTTACATGGGGCTGTTCTGGAACCAATACGGAACGGATCCATAACTGGACCTGCAAAACAGCAGATCCAGTTTTGGATCCATTCTGGCCAGTTCCAGAATGGTCCCGTGTAAAACAGAAGGCCTATCTGATTCAATTGTGGCATTGGATCCGTTTCGAACAGGCCCGTGTAAACATATATAGGTAATTTTCAATCATGATCAGACTAAACAAGTTTCAATCATGATTCGCACGCTGCCTGAGTAACACTTTTCACAAGGAAACATGTTTTATTCATGATGAGACTAATCATGTGTCAGCCTAATGTGAACGCAGCTTTAGTCAGTAATAATAAAAGATTACTTGATTAGATCTTTCCTTAAGTTGGCTTAGCACACAGGTTGAATTCCCCTTTAGACATTAATGTGTTCAGTTGGTAGAAAAATAAACCCGTCCATCCGTCCGTCCATTTGTTCCTCCATTTGTCGTTCTGTCCTTCAGTCAGTCAGTCAGTCAGTCAGTCAGTCAGTCAGTCAGTCAGTCAGTCAGTCAGTCAGTCAGTCAGTCAGTCAGTCAGTCAGTCAGTTAGTAGGTTATTCAGTCCATCAGTCAACCATCTTCTTTGCGCCCTTATCTTTTGCCTTCCCTAACAGTAATCCATCCAATGATGACTTGCTTATTCATTGTTCATTTGTTTAGGTCATGCTGCAGCAACAAAGATTGTTGATGGGGTGGCTGCAGCAGCGACTAAAGCAGCAACAACAACAACAACAGCAACAACAACAACACAGAAGACGGAGAAAGAAGAAGAAGAGGAAGAGAAGGTGGCGGTGATTGAGGAGAAGGAGAAAGAAGGGAAGAAAGAAGAAAAAGAAGAGGAGGAGGAGGAAAAGGAAGAAGAGGACGATGATGAGGAGGAGGTTGCAGAGGGGGAGGAGGAGGAAGAAGAAGAAGATGGTAGGTCAAGACACGTAGATTGAATAAATGCTGTAATTGAATAGGTTTTAAATGTAAATAGGTCATCCATTTTTTCTTTTTTATACTACCGGTATTTATGTTCTCGAAGATATAAGCTTTTTTCAGGCTTCTCTGTAATTTGAGTATAAATGAAGTTACGTACATAGGTATGTAAAAAAAAACTGTACGTATGTATGTATAAATGCATGTAAGAGTTTTTTTAGTCTGGAGCGCCTTTTATCACGGCCTGCATGCATAATGACACGGCTTTAAAAGTCTTCGATTTCAAAAGGTTGCTTGGTCTCATTTTCGATAAAAAAAAATTCATCTAAAACATTTTGCCTGTCGTGTGACGCACGTTAACTGGTTTTGAATAGTTCGAAATTCTGTTTTTACGATTTTTAATGTTCTTGTCGACTATTATGTAACTCTTGCGAAGAAAGTATAAATTGATAAGGAGCTAGTACTGTTATTTTCCGGATATTCCGATCTTTTAATCGAGAAATGAATTATTTTTTTAGCTCGTCATTTTAAGCGTTTTATTTTCCGTAGAGGGATGACGCGACATGGCCAAATATGAGTGGAACTTGAATAGCGCCGGTAGCCGGCTGAAACAACCCGCTACTTGCCAAACTTTGGCAACTTTAAATAAAATAATGGAAAGTTGCCGCAAAAATATTGCAAGATATCCGTGTCTAATGTCTGAGTCGAATTATAAACGCATTATTAGATTTTTTGATATGTTTACTAACTAACTAATGAAGCAACGAAACGCAATGCGGTGAAATCTACATCTTTTGATGAAAAATTCCGGAAGTGACATTTGTGTTCACAATAGGGATTTCTGCACAACTTTAAGTCCAGAAAAAAGACCACATGTTTTGTAGAAATCAGAGACAAACAAAACAGGCCAATAGATTTTATTCACGAAAATACAACTTTCTTAAAGGAGAAGTTCACTCCAGAATGGCCATTTATTTTCTTTACGCCAAAAAAAAGGTTTATACAAAGATATGTTATTTACCAAAATTTTAGCCTCCAACGTGCGCTATAACCCTACGAAATCTTTCCCAAAACTCGACAACTGAACGCCGCCATCTTGGAGCTGGTAATGTATGCGTGACGTCAAAGAGCTCAGCATGAAGTTTGGCGGGAAAATTTGAATAGTCTAAACTCCTCGTTTTTGTATTTCTTGGAGCTCTGTTTGAGCAAAATGGAGCTGCACAAACAGGCATTTTGACAAACAAAAGCCACTACGAAGAAACAAGGAGTTCCGAGTATTTAAAGTTTTACGATGCTTGTTTCTGTATGTGCGCGCGGAAGAAAATTTAGTGGTGAACAATAAAAACAATAGAGTGTTTCTGTCTCGGAACTATCGGTCTGATAGTTGCCCCGTGGAAATTTGATGTTCTTAAAACTAGCATATTTGCCCTCGAAGCTTCGCTTCTCGGGCTAATATTTGTTTTAAGAACATCAAATTTCCGCGGGGCAACTATCAGCCGATAGTTCCTCGACAGAAACACTCTATTGTTAAAATAGAAATCTCGAGCTCATAATCTAATTGTTAAATAGAAACACGAGTGGAAGTTTGGGAGAACGAGAAATGCTGTGGGAACACGAGTCGATAGACGATTGTTTCCACAGCTTTTTCGAGTTCTCCTAAACTTTCACGAGTGTTTCTATAACTCGATAGAAACACGGACAACATGTTTTCTATTTCTTTTAGAAAACAGCACAAAGAAAATAACGCACATCAAAGTAATATTTAGCGCTTTCTTTAACATCAAAACGTAGATTCCCTTCACCTCGCGGTTTTACGTCATAACCATAATCAACCAATCATAGTAAGGCAGTCAATGAACAGAAATAAATCAACTGTTCAACATTTCCTTCAAGGCTAAAATTCACTGTTTTTCGGCCAAACAAACAAAGAAAACAGGCCCCAAAGTTAATGTAATTATGCGAAATAACTAAGCCGATTGTTTAACTGAAGTCAAGCACTGGAAGGAGTCAAGAATTTGACAAGAATTGTGGTTTTATTTCGCTTCATCGACGTAACCGAATGGTTTGGACGACTGACGCTGCCGATCGAGCGACTCGAACCTCGGAGGTGGAAGTGCATTATTTTTCTGTCAAAAGAATATGACTCGGCATTTTGGACGAATATCTTGTCCTGTTAAGGAGCTGTGAATAGTTCTGAAGTGCTGCAAAGCCTACTAGAATGGAGTGAAGTTGCGCCAATTAATTCATATACTTCTTTGAAAGGTCAGCCGCTTCGATAATTTCTTTCACAGACTATTTTTGAATGTGTAGCGGGCTCTGTAAACATCTTACTCGCTTGTTTTCAAGTGTGCAAATATTTGTTTAGTCCTAACCTGGTTTTTGTCAGCTGTGACATTAAAATTTGACACAATTCTTAGTTGTTATTTTTGCATTGCTTATTTCAGCGCCGTGAATATTGATTGCCGTGTCTACGACAACTGTCTGTGTCTCCATCGAGTTATAGAAACACATTTTTTAACAGATTAGCGCACGTATTTACTTTGTGCTATTTTTAGTGCAGAATGCACTTTTGTGATGGTTTGGTGGGCAGTCGTGTGATAAACCCCTAAACCCCTAAAGCGCTACAGTGTAAACTTTTAATCACCAATTAATTAATTAATATCAATTAATTAATTATTCCTTGTGGAGGGGGTGGGGGTGGGGAGCACCTGACCGTACCCCTAGGTAAAACCTAAAGCACATCTACGTTACTTTCATATGAAGATCTCAAACGTATATATTTGTTTCAGAAAACCCTTTGCTCTCCTTGTGGTACTACTCAACGTAATTTACACCAAACGCATGCGCAGATTAGTCTACGTTGTTTTCCGGAACTATCATGAACATCGCTTGTATTGCGTGTTTGCGGTAGGCTTCCTGCAGACTTCTTGGCGCCAAGTAAAAACCGCAAATTAATTAAATTAGATTTTTTCACAGCACTTTCATATTTAGGTATGCAAAAACTTGCACCGGGATTTTCGGCGTGAACACCTGTTAACCAGGAAACAAATATCCTAGCTGTACTGCGTTTTAAAAAATCTGTCGAAAAATATGTTTTTTGATTAGATTTGTTTCTTTAGTTTTTGAGAATCGTCTTTCGTGCAGTCTAAACCGTAACTTAATTAAATTAAACAAATGTCATCGATGCCGCCGTAAAACAAACAAAAAAACAAAAGTTTCATGTTATCGCATTTTCAAGGAAGACAAAAGTATTTTGTTACAAACGAACAAAAGTGTCGTGTTACGTTTGCAAAGATTAGCGTAAGGAACACCTGGGAAAGAATACAAGTAGCCTGTGAACGGTTTTTCCGAAAGTAAAATAAAGCAAATAAACACGAACATATATAAAACATCATACTTTCAATTGTTCCATATTGCATTCTGCACTTACCAAATCATCGAGATTTTCTAATGTATTGTGATCTGATTGTTATTTTTTATGCATAATAATAAACCTTTATTTAACCACGATCAGTTTTAAAGCAAATACATACTCGAAGGTTCGTGTGTATGTGTGACTAACTATCTACCTAAGAAATATTAATATTACATTGTAATAAACTAAAATAAACGATATTATGTTTAATAAGATTATGATGTAAAATTGAAAATCACACATGTGGTTTGGAGTTGTCTGGATCGATAAACTGCCAAAATTATTTTTTTTAAAAATGGGGTCCATTCTCGCTTTTTTGCAAAACTGCTTGTGGTTGGTAGCGTTATTAAAGTAGCTTGACACAAAATTCCATATATAAGACAGCACCTCTGTGCTAATTAAGTTCTTAAAAAGGAGTTGGGGACAACCGCTTTTTGGTGTCCTCTTAGGTTGTAGGGTCCGTGTCGCTACGTTAACAAATCTGAAATCGTTTTAGGAATCTTTTCGATTACAATATTGTAAAACAGCTTAAGACGGAATCCACTAGGAAGTCGAGTAATATTTATTAAAGTTGGACAAAAATCAATTTCAGAAAAATTTAAATCTTATTGCGTTATTTCCTAGCCTTAATATAAGGTAAAGATTAAGTAATTATCCGTGATAACACCAACAACATTCAGAGTTGAGAATGATTTCAAAGTTTAAGGTATGGGCAAATCTCAGTGTAGCATTTTTTCTTTAAGCGATTAGTGAAGCGGAACTAAAATTTTTTCGATTTGTGTTTTAAAAAAGATTTCTTTGATAAGATTGAAGCAGTAACACAAGTCAATCAGGTGTAAATAGTTTTGGTACATATTTTGTCCAATAACTACTCGAAGTCTTGGTGGATTTCCTCTTAATAAGACTGAGTTTGTATAAATCGAGTATTGAGTCCCACTTAGTGATTTCCATCACCGTATCCGAAGGTGTGTCCCATGACAAATTGAAGATAATTCTCGCTGCCCTGCGATGCAATGTTTTGAGTGCTTGTATGTGGACAGAGTGCAAGGTATATGGTCATTAACTATTTGAAAGTGGTTCTCATTGATGAAAACAAAACGGTTTTTCATTCACCTGCTTGAAGTATTTATAGACTTGAAAACATTCGCTAAACAAATCACATTCAGCGCGAAATATTTCCTATCCTTTTGTCTCGAAACTTTGAGGAAAATGAAACCTTGGTTGAAACCATAAAAGCAGTTCATAGAATTGAATAAAAAGATAGAACCGTATTGATCAGGGGCGGATCCAGGGGGGGGGGTGGATTGGGTGGCTAGCCACCCTCCCTTGATCTACAAGAAAAATAAAAATTAACACATTAAAATAGAAAATAAGGACAGTGACACTGGTTAAAGTGAAAAAAGTGTCAATATTTTTAGCTAAGGTTAAGTTGAAATATTTGTTGACATCCGCCCCCTCTAGACAGACGGCCGTCCATCCGATCAAAGTTAAGGACAGCCACTTTTCAGAAATAGGGGATTTTCGAATGCTTGTTTTGGGCGGCAATTTACGAGCTTCTGTGCTTAATGTAACAAAACATGTGTGTATGATTTTTAAAAAAATACATTCCTTTTAGCATTCAAGAGTTGTTTTAGCCTTGCTAGCAAGATTATCTTCTCCATTTGCATCTTTTTAGCGAGTTTTTTTACTTTTCTTTGCAAAAATCAAACTTGAACGAAGCGATTTCACAAGCAAAGCATTGAATCACCAAGTCGTCCCCAGGTCACTTTGCCAGGGACTAAAGATTTCCACGCTCGTGCGTGAACAAAACCACGCCTATCTGTTCTCTCGTGTAAGTTTGTAAGTTCAAACTCAATCACTGTTTGTAAGAACTAGAGTGTCTGTCCCAAATATAATTCAATGATAAACAAGGTAAATTGAGGAAAGAATAGTTTTGTTAAATTATCAAGGAAAAACAACGGTTTAATAACTTAGTTGAAAGATGTTAAAAGCTGCTCAGAACCATGGAAATCCCGTCTAAGAGACTTCAACTTTTCTGGGGGCATACCCAGACCCCCCTAGGGGTATGGAGCATGCGGTAATTCATTCATAATTAATGAATCTTATCACTCTTTTGTTGTGCTTCAACACTTTCGTTTTTGTAGAAAAAACGTGACTTGTCAAATTTACAAACGTTATATAACAATTAAAAACGTGAGTAGCTCAAATCTGGTACAAGTCTTTCACACACTAAAACTTTAATTTCTTAAGGGAATACTTTCCGCTGTGGGTGTTCAAAGCGCGTGACTTGTAAAGTGTCACTCTATAGTTGTGCTTCAACACTTCCGTTCTTGTAAAAAAAACGTGACTTGTCAAATTCACAAACATTATATAACAATTAAAAAGGTGAGTAGCCCAAATCTTACGTGACATAACCAATTAAGAATGTGATGGGGGTTAAGCGATCCAAGACAACGAAGTTTAAAACGATTGAGAACGCAACTTGTATTGGTAGAAGTCTTTAGGCGCTAATATTAATCTAACCTAAACAATTAACAACGCAAATTTGTACTGGTACAAGTCTTTCACACACTTTGCAAAATAGTTAACCGAAGGGAACTCATTTCGTGACAAATGATTATTTCTGCTGAGTTGCACAATTTAGAATTGCAACATCATTAAATGCAGGTGTGAAGTGATATTTACAAGTGTTTTAGTAGCCTGTTGTGAAATTACTTCCGGTGGAAGCAGTAAACACTAGAAGTTTTTGCTTCTGTTCGAAGTTAATGCATAGCCATTAGAAAAAAAAAACAGCAACTGTTTTACTGGAAATGTAGTCGTTAGAAATGGCATGTGTAGCCGTAAGGTAAAGAATAACGCGAGGAGAAGCGGCTTTTGGTAATATCCAAACGAAAATTTACTTCTCAATGTGGGGCTAAGATTGCGTGACGAGACAAAAGGTAACTCTGTCGTGCGTAACCTTTATCGGGAACCCTGCATTAAGCCGAGTAGAAATCTTTCTAACTCGAAAGGAAACAACTATTTCGATTAAAGGCAAACGTCAAGGTTTCTCATTTTTAACCAAGCCAAAGTATATGAGTCGCAAAGCACCCGGCCGTCGCGACTGACAAATACAGCATTTCCTTCGCGAAAATTAAAAAAAATGCTTGAACTGAAAGACGTTTGAATTCTTCCATGGTATGTTCGAACAACAATGCCCAGGATAAACCTTCTACTCATACTAACTTCATGCAAAAAAGCCGATATCTCGAAGAGATCTTTGATTTTCCTTTTCTCGTCCTTGCGCTTATGCTTGCGCTTGTGCTTGTGCTTGCGTCGCTAGTGAAAACCAGGATTTAAAAGACGATCTTTGATCATTGCCCCTGCAGGGCTCTTGCCTCTCCGAGGAGGCATTCATTGTAGCTTGCGCGTATATACGGTATGTATACCAGAAAAATCTCGATTTGCTCGAACAAGGCCGCGATGAATCTCTGGGTAATGATGACGTTTTGCCGCAAGGGTTCTGGGTAATGATGACGGAAAGAAAATGCCCGAAGGAGTTATGGGTATTATGACGAAATTAAATTTTTTCAAGTGGCAAGTAACTTAATTCCCCTTCCTCCATCCAGGCAATTTCAAGTGGGTGAAGAAAGATGATCAACACATTATCAACACGCCTGACCTTCAATGCCCTACGTTCAAAACGAGAAGTGCGTTATGTTAAAGTGTGACAGCCGATATACGAAACTTGGCTGTCAGTATTAAAGGTCAAAGGCGCTTTGATCGTTATGAAGTCTTTGAAAGAAGAGATATCAGAGTTTCTTTCTACTTCTAAAACTCATAACATATAACGTGTCTCTTTCATTTATACCTCGTGCTGGTCATTTCTAACTGCCCAGCAGTTCCTTTTTTGCTCTGTGGTCGAGGGGCGAGGATTCTTTGTTGAGTTAAACACAAGGAAAACGAGTATAACGCACGTGATTTTAATCCCTTAAGTGGCAAGTAATTTAAAACACTTCCTCCGTGCCATTCCCCTTCCCCCATGGGTGTTGAAAGATGACCTGTTTTAAACCAATCAACATGCGTGACCTTCAATGGCCTGCCGACAAAAAAAAAATGAAGGTAGATTATGAACCGGACCACCACCAGGTTGAACAGTGTTTTAATATTTAGATAAGAATGGCTTCGTAGCTGGATTTAAACTTCAGCATATTGATAAAACCAAGTTTATATGATATTTATTATATCTCTCAGCGAAAAAACATTTAACATCATGCCGGCAGACTTTAACTTTCAAAGGCATATATGGCCAGTTTTTTAGCTTTTAAAATAAGTTTGTCATTTTGCTCAAGAGAGAAAGAGATTTAAACTTCAAACCTATTTTTCTAGGATTAGGGACCGTACATTTTTTAATTGTTAGGGGGGAGGGGGGCTGGTGAGATTTGATCGATAGTCGCTGCTATATATGATAGCCCCCCTTCCTCATCGGAAATTTTAGCCTGGCCCCCCTGGAGATCCAATTTTTTTTCGATCACCCCCCCCTAAAAATACGCGACGATCAAGTAAATTTAAAATTTATCAAGCTAAAGAGTGTATCAGTTTTTCAGTCATAATTATAGACAAGTGACATCCTCCAAATAGCTGACATTGGCTTTGATTTTTTATTGCGTGATGGCGTTTGTTAGTATGGTTGCCTGCATTTGTAACCAATGAGCCGTTTTGTACATATAACAAAGTAGGGGGGTCGGGGGGCATGCTCCCCCGGGAAAATTTGAACTTTAAGAACCTCAGGAATGTTATTTTGGACATTCTGGCAAGGTTTTAAACTATTATAGTTCTAAGCCCTCGTTACAACACTTTAAATAAGAATTTATTTCAGTTACCCCCCTCCTTACAGACCATATTTTTTGGGGCTGACCCCCCTTTTAAGCCATATGTTTTCGCATGGCCCCCCCCTCAAATCCAACCAGTCCCCCTACTCTATAAAAAATGAACGGTCCCTTAACTAGCACATTTGCATATGTATAATCCGGTGAGAGGTTTTAAACGAAGTCTGCATGACAACAGCTTTCAACTGATGCGAAAGATCGCTGGGCTGTTCGGTAGTGCCGCTGTATATAATCGTTGAGAGGGAACCACGCAGAACCTCAACTTTGACGAATTAATACTATAACTCTTTTTCGGTTGACGCAACAGATATGTTATTTTACAATTGCCCTACTACTGGTTAATTGATTATTAACTTGATATTACAAGTTACCATAGCAATGGTTTAATCTGTTAAAAACACCTTTAATTTTCGAACATTTAAGGTGGCTCTGAAACGCGTGTACAGATCTTTTTTAAAACTTTGCCAAAAATTGTATATTTGCTGTTCATTATTCCATCTCATCGCATTTCGTCTCATCTCATCTCATCTCATCTCATCTCATCTCATCTCATCTCATCTCATCTCATCTCATCTTATCTCATCTCATCTCATCTCATCTCATCCTATCTCATCTCATCCTATCTCATCTCATCACATCACATCACATCATCACATCACATCACATCACATCATCACATCACATCACATCACTCACATCACGTCACGTCACGTCACGTCACGTCACATCTCATCTCATCTCATCTCATCTCATCTCATCTCATCTTATCTCATCTCATCTCATCTCATCTCATCTCATCCTATCTCATCTCATCCTATCTCATCTCATCACATCACATCACATCATCACATCACATCACATCATCACATCACATCACATCACTCACATCACGTCACGTCACGTCACGTCACGTCACGTCACATCTCATCTCATCTCATCTCATCTCATCTCATCTCATCTTCATCTCATCTCCTCTCATCTTCATCTCCTCTCCTCTCCTCTCCTCTCCTCTCCTCTCCTCTCCTCTCCTCTCCTCTCCTCTCCTCTCCTCTCCTCTCCTCTCCTCTCCTCTCCTCTCCTCTCCTCTCCTCTCCTCTCCTCTCCCTCTCCTCTCCTCTCCTCTCCTCTCCTCTCCTCTCCTCTCCTCTCCTCTCCTCTCCTCTCCTCTCCTCTCCTCTCCTCTCCTCTCCTCTCATCTCATGTCATCCGTTTTAGTTCCCAGCTACTCTGGGTTTTAAAAATTGAATCGGCCATATAAGATCAGAAAATCATCCATTCATGTTAACCCGCTTTTTCATTGATGCTCCGCAGCCATAGAAGATACTTGGGTTGTTGCTGCTGCAATAGAAAAAGAGGCAACAACAACAACAGCAGCAGCACAGCATCAGCAACAACAGCAACCCAAAAAGCAGCAGCAGCAACAGCAATACCTGCAGCAAATGCAACAGCTGCATCAGCAAATACAACAGCTACGGCAGGATATGCAAAAGCTGCAGCAGCAACACCAGCTTCTTCAACAGTTGCAGCAGCAACGACAACAACAGCAGCAGCAACTGCAACAGTTGAAGAAACAGGTGCAGCAGCAACTGCAACAGCAGCAGCAACAACAACAAAAACAGCAGCAACTGCAACAACTACAGCAGCAACTGTTGCAGTTAGAGCAGCAAAAACAACAACAGCTGCAGCGGCAACTGCAACAGTTGCAGAGGCAACATCAACAGCTGCAGCAGCAACAACAACAGCTGCAGCAGCAACAACAACAGCTGCAGCAGCAACAACAACAGCTGCAGCAGCAACGAGAACAGCTGCAGCAGCAGTAGCAGCAACAGCAGCAACAACAACAGATGCATCTGTTATTTAAAATTATTATTTAGTTTTTAATTAATCGCTTAATTAATTACTGAATTCTTGTAGTTTATGACCACAGATTTTGCATTCAGTCAATCAGTTAATGACATGAAAAATATTTTCTGCTTTTTCTACTATATCGCTGATCTAATTTGCATAATACAAAAACGTCAATATCTCTGAAACGAAAAAAGATATTTCCAAAAAAAACCGCCATTCTTCAGTATTTCGAAAGGCCTTTTAAATAAGCAAAAAATATTTGTCATGTCATATACACTTTAATCAATCGATAGATAAATTAATTTATTAATCAATTGAATATTATTATCAATTTTAACATAATAAATTAATTAATTTTATATTGGTGTAATTTATAGCTAGTATTACTTTTTCTGGCTAGGAAAAAAATACTGTAAAAGTTCCTGGGAAAACCAGGCTTTATAAGTGGTACTGGTTGGTAAAAAGCTCACTCGAAACGGATCCTGGCTGGCAACTTTCATTTAAGTATCTACTGCTAGCTGGCTGTGAAGATCGGATAGTTTTTTTTCCCACGAATGTTAAAATTAACTGTGAACCAATTACTCGATGTTTATTAATCGTTTCGAGCAACGCCAAGCCGCCAAGTCCATTTGGAAAATTTTTGCCATTGGGTACTTCTGTTTAATATCATAGCAATTTGGGTTATTTGTAACGCTGCTTTTAGACAGCCAATTCTGTTCAAACGCTTTTCCAATTCGATAAAAAATAGCAATGAATTGGCGCTAGGTTTTCAAGCAGGCTTTTGAGGTTTTTTGACATGCTTGGAAATTTGAGATATAATTCTGCGCCTTTGACTAAACTAGAAACTAGCAATTGCAATCATTTTTAAAAGTTTGTTCGATTAAACTGAGCTAGGTGCTACACAAGGTTATCTTTTGTGTGTTGTTGGAAATTTATTGATAAGTGTATTGGTGTAATTTAGAAAATTCCCAAGTCGAAAACTGACAACATTTTAAATGTTGGTTCATCTGGTCTCCAATCAAAGAAAAGAGAATAAAGAGATTGAAATATTGTGTTGTTAGTCAAGAAGTATTGTACTTTTCTGTGGATTTGGCATGAAGAAATAATTCTCCTCTAGGATTGAACGTGCGCGAGACGACAGCGAAAAAGAAAGTGTTGCTATGTTTATACCGAACTCTTTACACAGAAAACGCACAAGGAGAAGGTTTGCTTCTGACCATTTACCTTGAACGGTGTCTTGTTAAAAACACCACATCATCTCAAGCTTTGAGTTGGTGGGGAGAAAGTCAACTATCACGAAGAAAAGAGACGTACAGAGCTTGTGCCTTGACGAGCAACTACAGTTAGGCCTTTCTCGATTATGCTAGCATTTTTTTCGGCATTTTTTGGGAAAACGAGCATTTTTTTTCGTTTTTTCTTGAAAAAGAATTTCTAGCATTTTCTGTCATTTTTCATGACAGTGATCCAGATTTCAGCACTCAGAAGGAGAAATAATCCTAAAGTTTCACAATTTTGATTACTTAATTTGATTGTTTTCTGTCTGTTTCGACTGTTTTTGCGTTGTGTTACTTGTGTACTTGTGTTGCGTTACTTGTGTGTGTGTTTTTTTAGTTTTTTGAAAAAAATATATTTTTTAATTTTTTTTACATATGTTTTTTCATTTTATTTTATTTTATATTTTTTTATAAACAAACAATTATTAAGTATCACCTGTTGTTGATATGAGCATTTAATGTAAGAGTTTGTACGTTTTGTTTGAAATAAAATAAAGCATTCTTTGGAATTCAAGTGGCATTTTTAAAAGAAATCAGGCATTATTTTAGCATTTTTCTGGCTTTATGCGGGAATTTCTTGTAGCATTAAATGCCAGTTTTACTAGCATAATCGAGAAAGGCCTAACTACAGTAGAACCCAGGTAATTCGAACTAACTTCCACTTCTCTTGGACCCACTTTCAGTCATTTTTACTCGGTTAACTCGAACATCCCGCTAACTCAAACTGTTTTTCGTTTCCCTTCAGAGTTCAAGTTGCCAGGGTTCAACTGCGATTCATTATCAAAATACCAAACCTCTATCGCCAATGGGACGAACTGTGACTGTTTCTTATACGCGAACGATGCTGAATAATTCGCTTGTCAAGGGCGAGGTATTTGCGGCACAGGGCTTTTCAGTAACTGGTTACAAAAAAGGGGTAAAAAGCAACTGGTATAAATTACACCAAATGAATAAGGCTCCAAAGTGAATTTGGACGGAAACTCCATTTCATGTTACAACCGAGGAATGCTGCCGGAATAGAGCTTGTTTTCAAAAGAAATGAAAATAAATGAACGAAAGTGATCGAATCCGTTAAATTCATGACCAGTGATTAAACATCTTTGTACGAGATTATAGGAGAAGTACGAAAAGGAACACAGCAGAAGCTTGTAGCTACGAGAATTTTATAGAATAAAAATCGACGTGTATTTGAACAAAGAAAAAAAAAAACTTTGCAAACTCTGCTGGACCTCACTAAACATGATTGTTTATTAGCATATTTATTGTTCAGATTTCGCACTTGACGGTTGTACGCGCTGTCTGAGCTTTACAGCCGTTTTCCAGGGTCTGCTTGCATAACCGAGTTTAGTTGTCTTGGGAGGAAATATAATTCGAAAGGGAGTGCTTATGCAAAAACTTAAGTTTTAAGGAGGGGGAGGGGCTTAAATTTAAGTATTTAACGGCTGTTCCAATTTTTTTCGCTTTTTTGAGCCGCGTGGGACAAAAAGTGTGGTATGAAATACTTCGACCAGTAACAGACCAGTAGTTTTGTTCGCTTGATCTTCCCCTTCTTAGAATGTGTAACGCGCTACATATGAGGGGCTTTACCTATTCAGATGGAAAAAAGGTTCATATATCGGACTCGTTCTTCAGTTATAAGCAACATAACATCAACGCAAACTGATAAGGGGTTAAGCTTGTTTTATGCTTCCGTTTGACGTAGCCTTTATATTCCGTCCCTCGTCTTGTAACCTTGTCACCTTTTTCTGCTCGCCTGGTGAGTTGCTACCTAATTTTTAAAAGTTGCTACAAAAATTTCTTGATATTTTTATATAAACGTTAACTAAAAGCTTTATTTTTCGTTCTTCACAATAATTGCTTACATCGGTCAAAAAATACTTTAGCTACTTAGCTTTTAATTAAAGAGTTGTTTTACTCCAAGCTGTCAAACTTGAGAAGGGTTAACAAATTGTATGTGCCTAAACCTAATACGACTCGTTTCAGCTTAAATTCTGTTAAATACTCAGCAGCCGTCACATGGAAAAACATCTCTGAAAAGTTAAGAACTTTAACTTCTCTTCCACTCTTCTGTAAAGGCGTCTGCGGACTTAAGTTTTAAGTAATACTTGTTAGCTAAGTTTATTGGATAGGTTTTCTTTTTTCCCCTTATTTTCTTACTTTGTTTATGTTGTAAATAGTTTTATTTATTTTAGTTTCTCGGCAAATTCGCAATTTTTTTATTTGCTAGTGGCCCAACAAGCCTCGTCAACCCGAGATTAAATAAAATTATGTATGTATGTAAGTGTTGTTATGTGTTATGTGCCTATGAAATCGTTGACTATTTGGTGCATGATACTGTATGCGCTCTAAACTTGTATTTTGCTCAATAACTTGAGGTTGTTAGAACCGCAAGAAATTTCTCCAAACGCCAAAAGTTGCTCAAAAATTGCCAAAATTAAAAAAAAAGTTTCTACCTAAATTGTAAAAGCTGCTACATAAATTTTCGAGATTTTTTATATAAACTTAATAAAAGTGTTTTTTTTGTTTTTCACAGAATCGTTGACTATTCCGTCCTTGACAGTGTAAGAGCTATAAACTTGTCATTTTGCTCAATTATTACTCAGAAAGGCAAAACTTGCTTGAGGTTTTTAGGACCGCGAGAAATAGGGAGATTAAGGTGGCTCAACTGGATTTTCAAGGGGTAACACCGCTCAAGTTTGATAATTAACTACGTCGCCATTAACAATGCTATCGAAAAACGATCACCACATTTGTATTAGATAAAGATGAAATTTTTTTATGATCAGTGTTATATTGACATCGGAGTTGCCAAAGCGACGAAATGACGTCATTTCGTCTTTTACTTTCGCTCGTATTACTCGGCACCAGGATATTTTTACGGCAGTAAAATTGGGCCTCCAATGTACTGATTTTTTCTCGCAGATTTCATGTTTACAAGCGAGTGTCCTCATTATTCAGGGGTATTGTTTTGTGTACTGTGGTGATCGTTTAATTCTCAAACTTCAGCAGTGTTACCCCTAAACAATCCAGTTGAGCCACCTTAAGCATGGCGTTTGTTTTTCCCGCGAACGGCAAAAATTCAACTTCTACCGTCTTCCATTTGACGTTTGTAAGCGGAAATGAGTAGTTTTGTGTTTGTCGTGAACGTGGGATATTTTCCCTATTTTTATGAGGTATTAATTTTAGAATTCGATTAGAAGGTACCAAAATGAAAGGCAAGCTCGCGTTTGCCGTTTGCTGTACGGGACAGTCCTATTTATGGCAGAATTGAAAATCAAGAACACTGAAGCTTCCAAAATCGTAACTCAAGCCTGAATAATGCGAATTGAATATTTTGTTTAGTTTTCCTCTGTCACTGGAACTTTTAAGCGATGACGTCAGGAAATCGCTTATTGTCATCGCAAGACCGACTCGATCTTTTTGTCTGTTTCGGTCGAACAGAAATCAAGTTTAACTTGGTAACAAGAATCGCCGCGTAGAACATAAAAGCAAAATACTCCCGTGCAGTTAGAATGGAACACTACAATGTATAAACGAAAGAGACTAATTACATGTGATGGGATCTATTAGAATTAGTAGACAGAAATTTCTTAACTCTTTTATATAATAAGGGCCGCGGTGGGCAAGAGACCATTTGACCTTTCTCGCAGCTTAAAAGCTGACTCCCCGTGTATCGTATGTCGTTTATCGGAAGTCACACACTACAATACAACGCAATCTACTGTTGTTCAATTGAGCAAATCTACGAAGAAAATGTATTATTAACTTTGCAACCTTGCCCTGTGAATTTATAACTACTGTTAATTCTGTATTTATTTTAATTCCATCATATCCTAACTATGCTATTTAGACAATCACAAACATTGCTTCTTAGGTTAAAAAAATGTACACTGCAATTGGATAACAGTCTTTATCACGCCCTCAATTATGTTAGACCTTTTGTGAAACGTCATCGCTTCTGCATGCACTGCATGCCGTTTATTCTTTTTGCGACCTCGCGAACTCGCGTGTGCCACGCGCGCGCTGAGTGACAAACTTCCCAGCATTCTTTACAAACGACCAGTCCGCCATATTTATAGTGAAACGCTGTTCAAATTATCGCAAAATTTAGTAAGTAATTTAACGTAGTTCCTTATTCTATTGTCATCTTTCAATCGTATAAATGGCTTCCTATTTATCATTGCGTATCATTTATATCTTTTCTGATTTCTTCGCAAACAGCTAGAGAGCTAGAGGTCCCAGAGCTGTGTTGCACTGTCCATGTGTACAAGATGTGATCTCGTCAGATGTGTTGGCGCGCTGCTTCTTGGACTGCAGGTAAGCTTTTATAAGTCAGTTCTAAAGATAATTTGTTAAGGATTTGACTGTGGTAATAACGGTTTTCTTCCCTTGTTCAGCCTCCAGCTGGAGGCTGAACAAGGGAAGAAAACCGTTATTACCACAGTCAAATCCTTAACAAATTATCTTTAGAACTGACTTATAAAAGCTTACCTGCAGTCCAAGAAGCAGCGCGCCAACACATCTGACGAGATCACATCTTGTACACATGGACAGTGCAACACAGCTCTGGGACCTCTAGCTCTCTAGCTGTTTGCGAAGAAATCAGAAAAGATATAAATGATACGCAATGATAAATAGGAAGCCATTTATACG